>NC_091934.1:29778282-30105782 GCF_041260155.1 Ptychodera flava | reverse complement strand
GTTACAATTATAATTCCCTTTTATTTGAAATATTTTTCCATTATGGATATTAGTCATTTTGTCCGTTTTTACCATATGTGAACACATTATTTTACATTTACTATCTCCACATGGTCCTGAACCGTAATTTATATTATTGTCACTACGTTTCAATGTTAATTTATGTCTAACAATGAGTTGGCCAAGGTTTGCGCACACTCTTTGTGAAATAAGAGGTGGGTGGGGCACGACTTCACGCATTCTTTTGGAAATTTTTAATATATCTTGGTGTTTTTGGCCATTTCTTTTATATTTGGGCGCAGAGGATGAAAGTCACTGACCCATGCTACTCTCTTTGTTGTCTTAGGTTTGTTATATTGGAGAAAATGTGTCCTAGGTTTATTACGAACCTTCTCTATGATTTCAATTATCTTATTTTTATTATAGCCTGATTTAACCAATTTATCTTGAAACTCTTCTATTCGCTGATCAAACCATTTGTCTAGGGAACAAATGCGTCTCAATCTGATGGTACCACTGTAGATAATGCTGTTGAATATATGCTTGGGGTGAAAAGAGGATGGAGGCAGATATCTACCGCTATCTGTTGGTTTAATATATAGATCTGTCTCTACTCTTCCATTAATTAGGCTGGTGGACATATCCAGAAAATGTTGCATTTTTGTTCCGTATTCTAAAGTAAATTTTATAGATGGGTGAATGCTATTGAGAAAAGTGTGATAAGTTTGGAGTCTACTTTCACCAAGTGTCCAAATACCGTACAAATCATCAATGAAACGTTTAAGAAAGTCTGCTTGATCTTTATAAACACTTGTTTTCTCCAAAACCAGCTCATAAATATGTTAGCATACATGGGTGCGAAGGGAGTACCCATGGCTGTACCATGTGTTTGAAGGTAGTACTCTTCACAGAATTCAAAGTAGTTATTTTGAAGTATGATATCTGCTAGATCAATGATATCATTGATGTTTTTGTCATTTAAAGTAGAGCAGGTTTTGAAAGCATGTTTTAATGCTTCTAATCCTTCTTTACGGGGAATGTTAGGATAGAGGCTCACCACGTCAAGACTAAATAGAATCGTATTGTCTGGCAAGTTTGACAGCTGTGATGCATTGTAATGGTGCAAATGATTCAGAAAATCGGTGGAATCCTTGACCAACTCTACGCAGTATATTGGCACGATATTCATGAGTTGATAGTGAAGCCAGATCGAGGCTCTACGAGTGGGACTATTGATCTGTGAGATTATTGCTCGTATGGGTGGTTTAACGTCAACCGTGGTGTCTGGATTTTTCAATTTATGCCATTTAGCAAGCCCATGAATATAAGGAGTTTTAATGTTATCTTTGTGGCAAATAGCTAACTTCTCTGTATCTGAAATTGTAGAATTGTGATGCATTTTATCTGCTTGTTGAACAATTTTCGCATGAACTGTAGGTGTAAAATCTGTACTCATCTTTTGTAAAATTTTGTATCTGATAGATGTTCCTTCATGACTTCAATATAATTCTGTCAATTCCATACAATAACTGAACTACCCTTATCTATCTTACTGATATATATAGACTGATCATTTCTAAGCTTATTGATTTCTTTTCTTTGTTCAGTTGTGATATTGTCATTGCGTTTAGAACATTAACTTTTACCTGTGGGATTATACTGTAAAATCTCATCCAATTGAATTTCACAGTATTTGTCCAGCATGGGATCTCTGCCCGTAGATGGTGTCCATTTACTTTCAATTCTCAGTTCTTTTGGTAGCTCTCGTGAGGCAGTGCCAGAGTTATTTTCAGGATCAAAGAAGAATTCTCTAAGTCGTAAGCGACGATGATATAGCTGTGTGTCGTTATGAACTTCCATTTATCCCATGTTTTGGGCACTGGTATTAATCCAAACTCATTACTCAATAATGATCTAGTTGCTGTAGAAAGTTCCTTACCGCTGATGTTGACGATCGATTGTTCATTTGTTGCTATTATTGCCTTCTTGACCATATTTTTTTGTTCGTTTTCTAATGTTCTTGTCATATCTACGATTTTCTTCTTAGCAGATGTATTACTTTTCTGTATGGATTTATGATCGGGTAGTTGTTGAGCTGTTCTTGGCGTAGTCTTCTTGTGGGACACAACAGATGACAGAGACGCAAACTTGTTTTTGTGTCGTAAGGATAATATATATATATATATATATATATATATATATATATATATAATATATATATATATATATATATATATATATATATATATACTTACTTCAGGGTTGACTGGAGTGACAAGGTAACTGAGTTGTGACTCTGAGTTTGCGCTATGTGATCATCAGACAACTGAAGAATCCTAGCTCCCGCATGCAGAATGCTCGTCGGCACCCATGTAGGTGGCGAAGGTGTTGGTATGTAGTTGGCAGTTCCATTTTCTAGGTGGGGTTGCAGGAATAGTTCATTAAGTAAAATTTGTTTTCGTGACGACATTTGGAGACAAGTTCTGACCTTTTGTTTTTGTCCGCGTTGATTATGCAGAGTTTTCTGCGAGGCGCAAGTTGCAGCGTTTTGTTTCATTTGTGTATGCGGTTGCCCTGGTGACGATGGACCAGCTGATAGTGAATGGTCGTCCTCCTTGTTTTAGCTTCCATATGTGCTTTGTAAGTTCGGTGCTGTCAGCGTGTTTCTTGTGGTTGAATGAGTACCTGTGGTTGGTGTAACGGCTTTTGAATGTTGATTCTCTTATATCGTAGTAGCATTTATCAGCTGGTCCATCGTCACCAGGGCAACCGCATACACCAACGAAACAAAACGCTGCAACCGATGTGTTGTGATCGATGCCGTCCATTCAAGAAATTTTTAGGAAAATGTGACCGACAAATCCAAACATTGAAATATAGAAAGCATGTCAAACATAATTTCGAGTCGCTAACGTTATATTTATTTTAATGACTTGGTGACGTCGCGACTCCAGTCGAGTCGTAAGGATCAATGTTCAGTTGACGTCGTACCTGGCAATCCCGGTTGGCGATAAACCCGAAATCTTCACCTAAACGTAAGTTCAACTGAATAAATGAGTAGCGTATAATCTTCGGGAAAGCGACATAGGAAGAACAAGCATAAAGTCATTCGACGAACAACGATTAAGTTCCTTTCTCACACAAAAAGTTCCGTGAATTCTCGTTCGGAATCTAACCTGCAGCGTAAGGCTGTAGCGAAGACAGAAGCTGTCGAGCTGTAATCTCAACTCTGCAGTGTAGAGCTCTGGAATACGATGTATTTCGAACGTTGACTCAGACAACACTCACTATAGAACAGAGTTTCTGTCAAGTAAAAATATTAGGATGTATCTCCGGGCGACATAAGTGTCACTGCAAACATCAACGTCCGCAAGACGAAAACATTGACGACCGAGATTGGGATTGACAAGTTCACGCCGGCGGAGACCGGTGACGGTAGCGTTGTTGCCACAAACATTTAGTATGTGTGCCTTCGAACGGAATCTTTTGCACTCGCCAAGGTCGTAAACTTGTGTGATGTTTTCAAAAGCCACGGCATCTCTAAGAATGAGAGTTACTGCTTCGCTCGCGTAGTTGCATTACTTAATAAACTTATTTGTAGATATTCTAAATAACTCTGGATACTTTGGCTATCCGTCGCTAGCGCGGTGAAAGCTATGTTCGCCAGTGGCCGACTTGCCTTGGAATCGGTTCAGTGCGTGACAATGATTGACACGTTCCGAATCTGTATGCTGATTGGTGGAGATACCATTCGATGTATCAAAATTTCAACTTGATGGGATTTATGACTGAAAGTATCTCCTGGGTGACGGGCCGCTTTACTCATTCAATGAAAGTAATCCGCGCAAATAAAACACGAATCGTGACAAAATTCATGCATTTTTTATAATAATTTTGATCCAGCTATGTCAAAAGAAAAATAATAAGACTGTTCCTGTGATAATTCGGCTCGAAGTTGTACGGTTCCGCGAAAAAAAACTCGTATACAATGACGTTAAACAGAGAATAATACCATGGGATTATATATATACAATTTTAATATATATATATATATATATATATATATATATATATATATATATATATATATATATATATATATATATATACAGAGAGAGATTTATTTATATATAGATAGATATATATATATTAAATAATATATAAATAAAATAAACAATATATAAATAATATATTTTAAATAATATATAACATCAAAAAATACGATGAAACCCACCTGATGTGTGATGTAATATACACTTTGTCCCGCAAAATCCCACAAACTGATAAGAACATCAGAGTCTTCACCCATTGTATCTGTTTTTATCGTTGGTCTTTTGAACCTCTCGAAAACGTCTGACATTGTTTCTCCTTCCCGTTTTACTGCGTCCAATACATCTGCCACTTCCGCTTTGATGGTGGCTTTTTGGGTATAGGCTTACTATATCGATCCTTATTCATGCTACTCATGAGGACATCCCCCAGTAACTCCTGCATCTCTTTGATAGACTTTTCACCTTTGTATTTTGTAGTACACTCTGATGGAAAGTTGAAGATTAATGAAATTTAATAGGCTCATTTGTTAACAGATTGAGTTATATACCTTTGTTTTCTTTAAAGAGCATATATGCAGATCCTTTTTCAAATTGTGCATTGCAAGATCGCCACTATACAGTATATATCAAACGAATTACTTCTGAGGGACAAAATACCTGTCGTACAACGTTCGGCCCCAGCCCCCTTCGAGAGTTGTGACAACAGGTAGACACAATTGAACATACTCAATTATTCAATTCTAAGCTACAATCCATATACCTGAACAGCAGGAACACTGCAATTTTTTTTCTGGTTTGCCGGCCAACTGAATTCAAATAAAAAAAAATAAACCGGCTTGTTTGTCAGTAAACGGATTGTTTCGACTTGTGAATTTCGGCTTATTTTTGGCTTTCTGGCTTGCCAAGTCTGGTTTCTGTGCATGCCAGTTTGATTTTTGATAGGCATATATACATGCCAAGCAAAGATCACTTCAGCTTGCCAGTAAGGCAATTAGTACAAAAATGGTAAACAGGCAATACACTCTTATATGAACTAGGCTTGCTAGCAAGCCATGTTTAAGATACTGTGGCTTGCCCATATACACTGCAAATTTTTCTGGTTTGCCGGCGAGCTCAATTCAAGCAAAAAATAAACTGGCTTGTTTGTTTGTAAACGGATTCTTTCGAGTTGTGAATTTTGGCTTATTTTTGGCTTTCTGGCATGCCAAGTCTGGTTTCTGTGCATGCCAGTTTGATTTTTGATATGGCATATATACATGCCAAGCAAAGATCACTTCAGCTTGCCAGTAAGCCAGTTAGTACTAAACAGTGGTTTACAGGCAATCAACTCTTATATGAATTAGGCTTCCTAGCAAGCCATTTCTAAGATACTATGGCTTGCCTATATACCAGATAATGCTGAATAGTGGTTTATTTATAAACCAATACCACACTTCTCTGGCTCAACAGTAAGCCAATTCTGGTTCCATATTGTGGTTTGAAGATAAGCCAATATTACTGCAATGTGGCTTACTGACAAACCAATTTCTGACTAATTCTGGTTTACAAGCAAGCCACTTTAAGGATTCCTCTGGTTTACCAACAAGCCATTACGAACTGGCTTGCAGACATGCCACTCTTATATGGCTTGCTGACAAATCAGTCCAATATGAACCATAATGAGGGAATAATTATTTCTCTGACCATCCTTCAAATTAAAATTGGATTTCTTCAAATTTTGTAGACACGGGGGAGGATTATCATCCAATGGAATGGCCTATTGGGTCCTCTATGTGGTGGAGCTACAAAAGCAGGACTGTAAACCATCTGAAACACAAACAACAACTAAAGTAGTTAGGAATCCTGCATGCATGCTACATAAAATAAAAAACAACAACAATCATCAAAATTAATTTCAGACTAATATTTATTGCAATTGACAAGAAATGAAACAGTAATTGTTGCAACATAATTAAATCTAATACTTACAAGGGTATACCCACTAAAAATGCATTCTTATGAATGCTACTTGTAAAATCATACTGATAACATAATTTGATGTTATAAAGTTTACCTCATGCATCTGATGCAAACTTGGTAGCTGTTTCACCGGGAAATCTCCTGCACATTACAGGCAACTCATAATTGTCAGTACATTTATAGCTTTGTCTAGCCAGAAGTACTCTACAAATTGACAAGCTCCTTTCATACATCTGATGTAATCAAAGTTTTAAACCCTAGATAACTAAGAAATCCTAGCACAACGTTGTCTCTTTCCATGCTGCAGAATATAACTCCTTCAAGAAACAACACAAACTGCTTGCTCCTTTATAGACGAGCATACCCAAACAGGGCTGCTGCTTTTCATCTCTTCCTCGGAAAGTGAGTTTCCAGCATCCTGAAATAGATGTAATCATTCAAAAATTTGAGGTACAAGATTAGATCCTGGTAAAACACTCGGTGCCAAGCTACTAGTACAATCAGGGCAAGGCCTATCTACTGGTATGTTTAGGGAATTTGTACAAGTATATTGGAATGTTCACTGGCAGCATTCTAAATTACAGTCATGTTCTTAAACACATATTTGACTGCAGGTACACAATTATCAAGTCTTTCTTGGTGCACCAATAATCTGACATGACTGCTCAGGGTAAAGTCTCTTAGCATGAAAAAGATAGCTCTTACAAGTTATTGTCAATGTCATAGGCTTGCTGCATCACTGCACTGGCAAAAAATGTGTAAAACTATGGTGTGAATGTCATGATAATGAATTTCAATCCAGAATATCAAAGTGAATATATTACAAGGCAAGATATATTAGAGTACGGTGCAATTGTCCTTTTGAGACTTGCAAAGAAGTTGGAAAGACCTTTGAGAAAGCATTTTATCACTCTGGCTATGCAACAGTCATCATTGATGATATACTTCACATGTATGATGTAGTTTGAAATATGTAATAAGAGGGCGCTGTAACTGATGCGTACACGTCTGTATTATCGGTCCTGAAAATATTGCTAAAATTTCCTCAAACATCGGCTAAACTTGTTTGGAAAGTCAGTCTTTGTTTTACTTTATAAACAAGGTAATCGGTTCTGTCAAGTTCGGAATAATAATAACTTCTAACCAGGAGAAAAGACATCGACCAAGTTCCACCGGCTCTGTATCTGGAAAGAGCGGCGTGGTAGCATCGAGCAATGGAGATTACATCTTTGCCTTGCTGCAGGAGTTACGTTATGGTCAACACGGTATACGGCAATCTCTTGACAGCAAGATAGAGAGATTGAAAAACGACTTAACATCAGTGATTGATTCCAAGATGAAGGATATGAAAGGTGAATTTACCATGGAAATATCAAGATTGGAAGGTAAATTGTATGAATTGGAACATAAACTCCGAAACACGCCAGGTGCGAAATGTGGAAATTTGCAAAATGGTGACCCAACTGACGTTGCCGATATTACCGTTATTGCCACGGGTATTCCCTATGAAGAAAACGAGAGAGTTGAAGAGAAAGTAGATTCATTGCTGCAAGAATTTGGTGAAGAAGTGACCAATGTAGTGAAAGTAGTACAGGTTGTTCGTTTACAAAGTCATCGTCCAAATACACCAGGACTAGTCAAATTTGCCTTGGAAAATGTGGAACAAAAAAAGAAAGTGTTACAGGCGAAGCAACGTCTCCGTGATATTCAATCGTTCAGCCGGGTCTATCTTAGGTCGAGTAAATCTCACACAGAGAGACTTATTGAGCTGAACGCACGTACAGTCCTGAGTGAAATTTCAAATGGAAAAAAAATATCGTATCAGAGCAAATGGCAGAATCGTGAGAAAGACGGCTCACAACCCGAATCAAGATCCTGGTTTAAATCAGAGACCCATTCAACATGAATAGGACAACCAACCCAATGGTATTAGGATAGCTCATCTTAATGTTGGTGGGTGTATAAACTTGAATGAAGATTTGAGAAGACAAATATTGACATCTATTGACGCGGACATAATAAGTATCAATGAAACTCATCTACACAGATATGAAACAATCAGTATGGAGAATTTCTGCTGGATGGTTATAAGAGACAATTTATGCACGTTAATTCACGTGGGAATTTAGGTGGAGTGAGTATTTTTGTAAAGCGTTCCCTCTATGATATATATATATCAATTATTGATAGGGATTTTGAGGGAATTCTTGGAGTTCGCTTTAACAATAAGATCTCAGATTATTCATTTATTGTGTTTCCTGTTACTTACCACCTGAAAATTCACCTTGGGGCAGAGAGATTCTTGTAGTTATTTCAGTCACCTGCTCTGTCAGCTGTATGCGTACGATAATGAGGTAGACACTTATTCATTTGTGGAGATTTGAATGCCCGCCTTTGTAATTTAAATGATGATATCACTGGTCTAGATGATATTCCTGACCGACAAATTATTGATCATAGAATCAACCAACATGGCCAAGATGTCTGCGATTTTTTACAAGAATCAAAGTTTGTACTTTGAATGAAAAATGTAATCTTCAACATGATAATTTTACTTCTATTTCCAGTAAAGGAACTGCTGTAGTCGTTACTTATGCGTACCACATGATTGTCTCAAGTTCTGTACTAATTTCCATGTTTTCACTATGCAGTCAATAGCTGATACATATGGCTTACAACATCTATTAAATGATAGATGTAAATTGCCAGACCATTCCTTGCTTTATGTTGATTTCTGTGACTGCCCAGGTGTTGTTTCATCAGCTCATCCATCTCACAGTTCCATCTCTAATAACCGTACAGGAACAAAACGAAGGTACGTCTGAATGATATTCCAACAAACGTTTTGTCTTCTGATATTGCCAGGGATGCCATATTAAATATTGTCAGAAACAAATGAAAATTGTAGAGAGTTGCAATAAGAGATTGACAAGATTTATCAGAACGTCTGTGAATGCATCATGGATGAAATGAACTGTACCTTTTACAACACTTTGATTGCTCAAAACGAAAACGTCAAAAATATCGTCCACGTAAACCGTACTGGAATAATGAGCTTACTAATTTGTGGAAAGATATGAAAGAAAGAGAGAAAGATTTTGTTCGGTTCAGAGGATGGGGTGACAGGAAACGTAAGTTGCATTTAGTATTCAAACACGACAGGTTAATTTTTGATAAGAAATTACGCCATTCTGAAAGGATGTACAAAAAGAATGTTATAGATGATATTGAATCCAGTTGCGCAGAAAATCCACGTCGGTTTTGGGACATTTGAAAAGGCTGGGGGCTATAAATGACAAATCGATACCAATGGATGTCTACGATGACACTGGTAATATTATTTGTAGTGATGTACTTAATACTCGGCATCGTGAATTTTCTGCATTGTATCGTAATTAAGAGAATGTAAATTTTGACTCTGCTTTCTATGATAGGATGATTTTTCATAAAAACGTCTTGGAAAGGAATTTCGAAGATCCGTTGTATCAGAGTAATGCATTCTTAAATTGGAATTCACGATTGAAGAGGTTAGAAAAGTTGTCCTTAAAGCAAAATCAGGCAAAGCTGTTCGTTTAGATAAAATTGTATATGAGGTTTTGAAGAATGACAACGCAATTTCAGTACTCCACCACCTATTTCAGTTGTGTTTTGATTCGGGTAAAATCCCCAGTGTTTGGAAAAAATCAGTTGTGTCTCCTACAAAAGATACACGGACCCCCTTTAATTACAGAGGTATAAGTCTTCAATAAACTGTATCCAAACTCCGCAATTGTTGAATGGTAGGATTTTACAGTATTTCAATGAGGGTAATATTTCAGTAGATGAACAAAATGGCTTTCGTCAAAATAGGTCATGTCAGGATCATATATTTGTTTTATCTTCATTCTCAGAAATAGGCTTGTCCGTGGTTTATCAACCTTTGCTACATTTATTATTTTCAGAAAGCCTTTGATTATGTGGATAGGGATGCTTTATTATACAAACTGTTACTAAATGGCATTGATGGCAAAATGTATAAAGGTATAAGGGCCATGTATAGTAATATAGAGGCATGTGAAAAGGTCAATGATTTGTATACTGAATGGTGGACTCGATATGTGGAGTTCGTCAAGGAGATAACTTATCACCATCCTTATTTGCCCTTTTTATAAATGATCTAGATGTAGAGTTAAAATCGCTCCAGAAAGGTATTATGGTCGATAATTACTATGTATCTATTATTTTGTATGCGGACGATGTTGCTATAATTTCCGACAATGAAACTGATATGCAGTTCATGTTAGATCATGTAAATGTTTGGTGTTCAAAATGGAGACTTGACATTAATAACTTCAAATCAAAGGTGATTTATTTTCGTAAACCAGGTTATAACAAAAATGATGTTCAATTTCATATTGGTGAAAGTATCGTGAATTATACTGATAACTACAAATGCCTAGGTATTGTACTTAATGATTTTTTTAAACTTCTCTGTTACATCATCTTATCTGGCTGACTCAGCCAATAGAGCACTTGGGCTTATTATTTCAAAGTTCAAAATTCTTAAAAATATCGGTTTTAGCACGTATACAAAGCTTTACAATTCATGTGTAGCCCCAATAATAGACTGTGGTTCAGCTATTTGGGGTTACGTTAAACATCCAAAGTGTGACTCGGTTAAAAACCATGCTTTACGGTTCTTTTTAGGGGTTCATAGATTTACACCTATTGATGCCATATCTGGTGACACTGGTTGGAATTCATGTCAGGTGCGAAGATACACTTGGATATTCAGATATTGGAATCATCTTGTTAACCTTGATGGACACAGAATAACAAAGAAAACATTTCTCTTGGACAATGCTCTTTCAGCAGTCCAATTGGTCTTCTGGTGTATGTAATATTTTCGATGACCTAAATTTTGATACAGATGGACTACTTCATGTAAACTTAAGTCTAGCCTTGTCGTTTGCAGCTCGAACATGCAACTGCTTGGTGTGAACGTGTAAACCGAAAACCAAAACTAAGAACATATGTGCTATTTAAAACCGATTATAATGTAGAATGCTATGTATCGATGTGTCTGTCTCGTAGATAGCGATGTTTATGGGCTCAATTAGAGCCGGTGTTTTGCCTTTACGAATAGAAACTGGAGGATATAGGGGAGAAGCTGTTGACAATAGAATCTGTATTGTCTGTAATCAAAATGCTGTACAAAACGAGACGCACTTTCTTTTCCATTGTAATTTATATGACGATTTGAGGGAAATGTATTTAAATTCAAATACTGATTATCAAAATTTGACATCAGATACTGAAAGATGTACATTTTTGATTTCTAGAGTTGTTAGGGGAATATCAAAGTTTATTGAACCTGCATTTACAAGGAAAAAAGAGCGTTTATATGTGAATGTTTGAATGTGCATTATTTTCTGCTTACAATGCCCTCGTGACCTATATTTTGAATTGTCTTTAAAGTGACATATAAGCCCATTGGGCTGAGAGGTGTTAATCTTATGTTGAACTGTATTCTTTTTGAACCATTGATATCTCAAGTCACTATAATAAACTTAATTAACTTAACTTAACAATGTAAATGAGGCTCCATCAACTGTAACTTTTGGCTACTTCTTCAGTAATTCACTACTGTTTATTATCTACAGTTTCTTGGTCTACTTTGCTCAGCATACTAAAATGCCAAGTATTATGTTTGTGAACACAGCCTGTATTTTTATCACTTTTATAATTAACAAATGAATTCTTGTCCGGTCCTAAATGAAATTTTCAACAATAACAATGCTGCATGTACATATCGTACTGAGAAGCTAAACATTGGGGATTTCATCATGCTTCAATGACTTGAATGGGAAACTGCAGTTGATAAGCAGAACAAAAATGCTGGCAGAGAGCTCCCAAGTTGTGGCTAATGGGGATCAGAACGAAAAAACTAAGCCATAATCTACCAAGTAAACATATGATTCATGTGAATGAGGGTATGATTGATGGTCATATTGGCCTTTTATCCTGAAACAAATTGACAAATGCATGGCCATGTCCTTGTACAACACACAGTACAATAAACTACCCACAATTCTCTTTGATTTGTATCCATGAAGGTTACTTTTCTAAAAACTTTTTCAGTTCTACATGTAAGCACTAATGTTCAGCATCAGAATAATTGTTGAATAATATCCAGTAAAAGTACGTTTAGAAATTTCAGCAAAAGTTTCCAATTAACCATTAAACAACCATGGAAGTCACATTCTGTAGGTACTACAAATGCAATACTTTTTAGGCAGCAAGTTATGACGAACTGAAGGGGTCATTCTCTGAGAAAACTTAGAATGCAAAGTTCTTTTGTCATTTCCATTGGAAAAAGTCAATATCCTTTTGTTTCAAAAAACAGGTGCAACTGGTCTCCGTACTTTCCATCACATTATTATGTATGGCTGAAGACACAATCAGTGGAAATTTTTACAAAAATGCTATCTCCTCTCTCAATCTTGCATAATTTTCCAAATCATTTAAATGAGAATTGAGAAGCATGGTATTCTTAAAAGTACGTTTTCAGAATTTTACAACTAGTCTATGAATTTGTCTACACATGGGAGACCTGGTAGACTTCTCTGGGGAATCTCTGAGGATACAAATCGCAATGAATTATGGGAAATTTACAGTACTGTACAACATCCTAGCACAGCTTTGACGAGCACGTCTGTGTACCACCTATGTACTTGACAACACTGTAGCAGGGGTAATTGTATACAAAGCCCTGACATTGGAATGTGTGCTGTAGGTACGTAACGTGCCTAGCACTATATGCATGTACCAGAAGTGCTGTTCACCTCCCTGTACCAGGACCTGTGTTCAGCATTTGAGGCACAGTGATGAACACATCCACATACCAGCCCTGTTGAAATTTTCAGCCCCTCTTTACTTACTCTGGTCACATAAAAGCTTACCTTCCTGTATGTACCAGCCTTATTGTAAACACACAGTGCAATTGTGCATATTCAGACATTCATGTACAAGTTATATTGGAATTTCCCTATAACAGAACTGTACACATTGCTTCTACAGGATTGATTTGGAAGAACATTTTCAAACTCATGTTGCATGTACTATTTGCAAAACTATTGTACAGGACTGTTGACACACTAAGTACATGGATGTGAAATGCAGCTGTGTGCTACTTACCTTTCTGGCTATGCTATAATGGGGATATTATTTTAATAATTGGTAGTCTCTGTAGCTTCTCAGAGCTGTTACAGGTATGTGCACATCCCTGAACAAGCCCTCAGACTGTAACAGGGCTGTGAGAGATTTCAAGTGAAGGTTACACTGACGTCGTTGTACTGAATCTGACAGAAATTATAAATCAAGCATGATGAAAGCTCCATCAGCTCTAGCCATTGGTAATTTCCAAGTAGTTTTGTGTTGTGTATATACTGCAGTTTCTCTTTTTCTACTTCTTAAGGCATGATGAATGTCCAACACTCATTATCAATGCAGTTCTTATATGTATAGCATTGTTATTGTTAAAAATCTAATTTCAGTCTGGAATAGAATTCATCTGTCAACAACAATGGCAATGGTTGTTCAACATGTACATAGTACATTGTCAAACAGAATATTGGTATTCAAGAGCCTGTTATATAGCTATCAAAACTGCAGTTTTCACACACAACAATGGATATTGAAAATTGCTTAAAATTGCAGCTAATGTGCCTTTACTACTTTGCAGTGAATCACAGTGACAAAGTGTTTCAACAAGCAAAACTTACGTCACAGAAGTTACCATTTTCACGACTGCAGTTTTTCCACCAAAGACAATCTTGAGAACCAAAAAAGTTTGACGCCTGTTTAAAAATAAGGACATGGCAAATTATATGTATTCTACTCTTGACACCAGACTAAGATTCAATATCATAAACAAGGTGCAAGCTAGTGGCTCCCCTCATATGATTGATTATAACAATAATAAATTTAAACATGCCTGTCTGTTGTATGACCGCGACAAAGATATGTCACAGATATGTTATAACAGCTGTTATCACATGCACAAGCCAAGTTTGTCGTCTCCGAACAAAAAATACGGGATTTATTCTCTGGTCGTTCTACGTCACGACAACCCGCGTCTATGTCATCAATTTTGGTGCGTCGGACCTTTTTTGCGTCGATCTTCGGTGTGCTCGTAAATGTAAACAAACAACATGGCGGCCGATATTTCTCCCACGATCAAAATGTGTCTGACGTGAAAATATCGCAAACATTAGTCATGATTATTAGAGTCTGACAATACATCAACTTGGCAAATTTTTGAGACCTCGTGTTTTAGTTTTGTCGCTGATATGCATTGGGATTCGTAATCTTATGGACCCCGTCGACGCCTGAACTTTCGACACACTGTGTACTTTCATGCGGTAGACCACGGTAGACATACGGTTTGCACTGCAACAAGGGGGTCAAGTGTAGTGTCCATGCCTCCAAAAGTCATGTAATGAAATCGATATTTCACAGACTACGACATTAATAATCTGAACAGAGTAAACACAAGAATGTACCACAGGTATATTCCGAAGGAATTACGTATACTAAATAATTTGCGAAAACAACGAACTCAAGGCTGGTCACGTTACCTTGGGTTCCGTATGCATTGCAAACAGGGTCAGGTGCAATGTTTACAGTGTTCACGCCGTCCAGATTCAGTCGATATTTGTTCCCGAAAAATAGCATATCTTCGTCTGTGATAAATTTCTTGGCCTTTGCTATCTTTGAAAAAGAGTATAACTTTGCGGAAGGTATGTGTAGACCAAGAGGTCCTCTTGCATTTGCTCAATACCCGAACGAATGTGAACGCCGAGTTCCTCGTTCACGCATGAGATGGATGACTGGAAATGATTGACAACTTGCGCACGGCGTACTGATATTATTCCTAAAGTAGTTCAAAAGTTTAAACGCAGAATCGTCTTGGTAAACTTCTTTTATTTTGCAAAAAATAACGAATTCTTGGCTTGTGCATGTGATAAGTATATTATTCCCTAATATTTTTCTTCGTTCAGCTCGGAAAATACTCTTGACGTAATGACCGTGTCACCACTCGTCTTCGACTCATGGTGACACGGTCATTATGTCACTCGTATATTCCTTCCCTGAATGAAGAAAAATATTAGGGAATAATGTCTAAAAATTTAAACAAAACCCAAAGTGATAGAAATATGAGGAATATTCATGCCTGACGTAATTATTATCACTGCACATAAAGATTATACTTGATCACCTTTTATTGCCACTTTCTGAGTTCCACCATATCTGAGGGCAGAGTCTTCATTCAGCTTAAACATAATTGTACTCGGAGAATCCATTGTTAATTTTTTAGAGCTGAAAGCATTTTCTGTATAAATTATATTATGTCCTGGACAATCTGTTGAAAAATAAACAAATAAGTATCTATTACCAGTAAGTGGAAGTCAATAGTCAACATTTGTACAGGAATTTATTTGCTGAAAATGAATCACTTTAATATGTACCTGTCTTGAATGACAAGATGGCTCACAAGATTTGTGTAAGCAATGATGTTGAAGGACCCAAGTTCAAATCATGCTGTGGAAACATAAATTTGCCTTGAATAACAGAATCAACCATTACATCATTTTGGACAAATGATTTGTGAGGTATGTGTGTCTGTATTAAATCATCTAAGTTGCCAGTTTGAGGTTATTATCAACATAAACAAGAAATATCATCCATGAAACAGTCTATGTATGTTATTGAAAGAATGGCATAAAGGTACCTCATTCTGAGCCGTGGCAAGTCAGTTTGCCTGAAAATCACACAGAAAGGTAGCGTGAAACAAATGTGCAGTCTACTCACTTTTTCTGGTCCCTTCTTGTAAAATGGGCATCTCTTTAATGTGGCAATAGCTCTTGTTGCAGCTATTTGTTGGTGTCTCCATCCTATACGATAATGACAAAGGGTTATTAAATGCAATTTTCCTGTGAACTGATGGATGACAAAATTTACATGACTGCCATCTTTCCTTTCAGAATGGACAACTCTATTCAAACTTTAGAATTGACACTTTTAAGTTCCTATCTTACAACTGATATGACAGCAATTTCATTAAAACACAGAATGACTGAATGTTTAAATTATATATATAATATATATATATATATATATATATATATATATAATATATATATATATATATATTATTTATATATATTATATACATTTATATTCAACCTTTTGTTGTACCTTTGTCGCGGGGGAGGGTCAGTCTGTTTTCGAAAGTTGGAATGGGGGGTCAGCCACTTATTGACGTGGGCAAAAATAATCCACCGCCCAGCCCCACCCCGGCCAAAAACTGACCAGTCCCTAACTGACGTCTCTGAGGTCCTGATCCGGACCGCAATGAAAAAAAAAACGGTCTTTTAGGCCAAAATTCTGCTCTATGGGGGCAAAATCCTTTCTCTGCCTACCTTACCTCCTTACAGATCCCAGAAAAGATGCGATTAACTTCTCCTAACGTCCAAAGTCGCTCGTTTCTGACACATAACGTACTCGACAAGTTGTTTACCCATGGAGATCGCCATTTTGAATCTCGCTGCAACAACCCAAGTTATCTCCATACACCGCTGCAGGGCTGTGGTAGAGGCCGTATAACGCCGGGAACACACAGACCTGTACGTAGGGCTACTCTTAGAAAAGCTCCTCGTCGCTGACCAGCTGACAGTGGAGCTAAGAAAACGCATTTGATTACTCACCGAGCAGGGACGATTTCGGGGAAACTCATTCATTCGCGGCAGTGAAAAGCCATACAATCATGATCACATGCAAAATGGACAAACACACATCAGTTCTGTCTGATAAAATGAAATTGACGGGTAATTTATTACATCCTTGGCAATGATCATTGATATGAGTAGCAGTGCTATCAATTTTGGCTGGTGCATCCGTCCCTTGTATAGCGGTAAATACTAAAATGTCGAGGACGATGGCGAATAGTTGAGACAAGGAAATTTTCACTTTTTCCAACAATACTCAAACATTTGCATGTTACTTAAAAATTGTTCAAGCTGACCGATATGCTTTGAGGACAAAATAAGCCCAGTTTAAATCAATGACTTTGTACATCTTCCACGGAATATACGAAAAAAACAAATACATATAAGCTTACGTTTGATTTGTGCATTTCAAAGACGTGGGTTGCGACTTGCATCATGATCCGTGTATATGTGGTGGCGAATAGCTATTGCTGGGGTACCAGTTCTTGCGAAGTCATTCTTCATCGGTGACGGAAGCGATTACTGTCGACTTGTGCAGAAGTACAGAACGTAAGAGCTGATGAGACGATCGTCAATAACGCCTCGGCTGCGGTGCGGAGGCCAGTGTAATTCGGAACTTTGGCGCGTAATCTGCGCCACACAGGAATTAATACGCAACTGCCTGAAGTGAAGGGATGTGGATACCACTAGCCAGCAGTCCCTTTATGAGTACAATCAATCAACAAGTACTATAATGCTTACATATATGTCACGGAGATATAATATCTATAACGAATTTTAAGCATTGGCTCGGCGAATCATTGTGTAAAATTGAACTATTTTAAAGTGTAATGTTACAAAGGGTGAAACGAGGGTCAAAGGTTAAGGACTTCCTCGTACGCTGTTTTGGTAATTTGAACGACTGTCTCAATATCAGTTGCATATGCCATGGCTTGTATATTTTTGGCACATTCAGGGGCATAGAACATCCATTTCAAACATGTCCTTACTAATAAAGTGCGTCGGAATTGTCCCAGGATCAAGGCTGCAAAAATTCAGGATAATGCTCACAATAGTATTGATCGCGATAACAGGTTTGTTACTACTGCACACGAGCATTCGGCCAAAGTTTGTTGTTGCATGCATGACTCACGGTTGTGGTAGCTTTAGTAGGAGCCATAAATTATTGTGGTTTTTACTTTCGTTGTTATCTCAGAAAATGTTTACAATCCGACGTATAGGCCCTATAATTTTTTTGCATGTTAATGAAAGAAAAATGACGTCTTTGAGATCAATGCTTTTTATTGTCAATTAATTCCTTCAAATTATTGTTTCGATATTTATGTGCCCACAGCAAGTCCATGTCTTCTGTTCAATTGAAAACTTCACAAAATTCTATCGCACAAAATTAAAGCTAATCGATTTGTCGCACTGAATGCGCATGGTCCTCTCTATCCTGCGATAGGCATGTCAATGCCGTGTCATGATGTAAAATTCTGGTTTAGAAATTAACCAATGACTGATGATGACAACGGCTTGAAAACAGGCCGATTGATTTCAAGTGCTCGAATGGTTTAAACTTAAACCATGCCCACAAAGTTGCCGCTTGTGGTTGGCTTAAAGATGAGACTGAATTTGTCGGTATATAAACAAACCAATGATGCCTTTGGCTCAAATTTAAACCGATAAATTATGTTTTTACGGGCTTAAAAAGCCATTCGGCTTAAATTTATACCATGACGGGCTTGATGATAAGCCACCAAAGTATTGGTTTGAATACATGCCATCCATACTCTGTGTGGTGGCGTGACTTCAAACCGGGCAAACCGAAATATTTCAAACATATACACACTGGTTCACCCGCAAGCCACCTACAAACCAAGTGGTTATAAGAGCATGTCAACCAAAGCTATTTGATAAGTAGTTTTTTGAGAATAAAATTTTCTGACCAAAAATGGTAATTGCTCAAAAAGATAAAAATTGCAGATTTCACTGTAATTTTAATATATCATACATACCTGTACACCAAATATCAAAGCTATAGACTTGCAGTATTGAAAAACAAATTTTTTGACCAAAATTGACAAAAATTGCCCCTAAATACAAAATTGCAGATTTCATCATAATTTCAAAATATCACATTAAGTTTATCTGTAGGAACCTGCATATCGGATTTCAAAGCTATCAGACCAGTACTTTTTTGAAAAAACACATTTTTATGACCAAAAATGAAAATATTGCCCAAACATACACAATTGCAGATGTGATCATCATTTCAACAAATATCATTTAGCTTTAAAATACACAATCGCGGATTTCATCATTATTTCAATAAATATCATTTAGCTCATCTATAGGAACCTGTATACCAAATTTCAAAGCTATCAGATGAGTAGTTTGGGAAATACATATTTTTTCACCAAAAATGGCAAAAATTGCTCCAAAAATACAAAATTACAGAATTCGTCATAATTTCAATAAATATCATTGAGATCATCTATAGAAATCTGTATATCAAATTACAAAGCTATCAGATGAGTGGTTTTGGAAATACACATTTTTTGACCAAAAATGGCAAAAATTGCCCCAAAAATATAAAATTGCAGATTTCATAATAATTTCAAAAAATATCACTTAGTTGATCTGTAGGAACCTGTATACTAAATTGCAAAGCTATCAGATTTGTAGTTTTTAAAATACACATTTTTGACAAAAATGGCAAAAATTGCCCAAAAAATACAAACTAACGGATATCATGAGAAATTCAATATATATTACTAAGTTTTTCTATAGAAACTTGTCAAATTGAAAGCTATCAGCCGACTTCTTGATAAGAAACACATGTTAGCATGATATAATATAATTATTGAATATTTCGGAGATGGCATTGGATATAATAACACGTTTATCACATTTTCAGATTTTTTCGAAGAAGCAGTGACTGCATTCTGTCTAGAATATATTTACATAATGATATTATTTGTAAAGCTGTATAATTTGCAAATGTGGATGTACAAGTACCAAGAGTAAGGTGTAAATAGAGGCGCGAGTAGGAAATAGTATGATGCAAATTACAGCTTTGAACGTATAGAGAGTTCAGAGGAAATGTTTGAATAAATGAGCATTCTACTATATGATAACATTACTCAAATGCGAGAGGGCTTTTTATTATTGTTACACACGAACAAGGCTTGAGGTGAGCAACATTGCATGCCGACTTCAATAGCCTGTAAAAAGTCCCAAGGCGAAGAATTAAAATAATTGCAAGGAAGATCGTATCATAGGATAACTTCTGGAAATAGTTGTATCCGTTTCATTTACAAATTGTATAAGATGATGTTATTCTGATTACATTTCGAGCTCTTTGGATTCCCTGAATAGTTAGCGCAATAGCTGAAGAGTCAGACACTTTTTATAAAATATGGATTTTCAGGCTGGGCAAATTGTTAACATTGTCACAATAACGGAGTCTTTAGCCACATAACAAATGGCCGGAACGCATGGAAATTTAACAACTTTACTGAGGATGATTGGATGAATAAATTTTCCGAAAGAAATAAACGGCCGCAAGTGTTTTATCGCTTATTGTGCCTCATTTATTACACTTTTATTTCATATGTCATGTATATCTCTCATTTATGAATTTTATCTTTGTTTTTGATATATTAGTAGATCTTGAAAAGCTGGCAAGGTGCAATATGATTCATATAGAATGTCTGGCATTTAACAATAATGCTTAGTTCATTTGAAATGTCAGTACATTATTGAGCTGCCTATTTATTCGATAACAAAAGTACATGCAAAACGTATTTGATGAGCAATGTAGACTTGTTCGTCGTATCGCTTTAAATACAGGGACAGAGACGGTGACATTGGCTTCGTTCTGAAATGAAAACTTAATTCATAAAGGAAAATAAGCTGTTTAAAGTTGTTCAGAAGATATCTTAATGTACATTGCTTCCCTTGACTACACAGATCATATTGTCACAAATTCTCTAATTATACACTCAAACACGAAATCACCGAAAATATACATATTTACCCTTAAGTCTCCATTCCCTGATGTCTATATTGTATATATCGGCTCCATCAGTGCTCAAGTGCTTTCTTTGATGAGGCTCATTGAAAAGACTTCTTTTGTTGATGTCTTCCCTGCACCATACGCACCAACTAACATCACACGTCCTCGGTAAATTTTTTGCACGATGCTGGACTTTTCGATGATTCTTCAAGATCGGTAAAAATTTCCTAGCAATGAGAAGAAATTGAAGAGCATAGAAGAGTGACTTACAATATTTTCAAGAAGGTTATCACATGAGCTGTTTAGTCATAGTATTTTTTTGTGGAACTTTTACTTTTTAGGTAAACCACAAGAGATCTGCTCGTCTTTATGTATTAACAAATAATAAGGCTTATTACCATGTTTTGCGACTATAGATTTATACCAGAATTAATATGATATGGTCCATTCTATCTACTTATTTTATATTCAGAAAAACTTTGGTATTATATCGTGCGATTAAAAACTCTCTTTGAAACCGCTTAGATGAATTAGATGCTATAAAATAGTATCTCCTATATATATATATATATATATATATATATATATATATATATATATATATATATATATATATATTTGAAATTTTTATTGTAAGAAAATGATTTGTAAGGATATATAAATGTGTAGTGACAGGCAGTCTAAAATAAGTAATCACTGTCGATGTATAATTGATAAGACAATCGGTCTTCAGATCAATACTAAGTTGCCCTACTGAGTCAATCAAGTAACCAAAATTTACTGCCCTCCTCCAATAATCTAAACACTCTTCGTTATAATATCTTCACTTAAACGGGCACAAAATCTCGATTCATATATTCTAAAGGACTTTGTGACTTGCTTTTTACGTCGACTCAGTACTCTATCGAATGTGTAATTCATTCCCAAAGAGTTCCTAATTTTACTAAAGTCAACTACTCTGGGTAGCATATCGGATGTATTTCTCCAAGATTGGACACCCTGCAAATGCAAAGTCACAGGTTGCGTATGGACAGCTAGATCCTCTGCTGATGTAAACATGCTCGTATCTTGTAAAATCTCATTCGTTAAGCTTGTCATGCCAACTATTCTAAGTAGAAAAGTGAAAATGCATAGTATCGCGTACATTTATTTTGTAAAATTACCCATTGTGTATGACAAAGTTTTACTGTGTATACTTTACAGAAAATCATATAAGCACAAGGTGAATGCTGCAATTGTTGTTACACTAGAAATACCAGTGTTTTTATCCAGTTTTGTGTGCTCATGAATTGAATACAACACTGATGAGGCATATTGGCCATTGCCGTATAGGTCATCTTCAAGGACCCACTTCCAGCTCTATCACCAATTTTGTGGAGCTGAAAGTGCAGATTTCATCACATGCATTTATACTTCAAATGTTTGTTCTTCAATTTGGCTAACTGCATTCTCTGGCCTCTAAGTGATAACATCATTGCTATAACCAAAGAACACATTCTAAGTGGCATATTTTGATCTGTTGTTGTAGTTCACAAACCAATAGTGTAGATTACCATTTACTAGGTAGCAAGTACAGCTGACTGCATTTTTGTGCCTTTGGTAGTCGCTCTAATCTTCTGGCTCTTCAAGCATGGCAGAAAGGAGTCTAAAAAACTATTTGCAGGCTAAAACTGCTAAATTAGTGTTTGACGCTGTTTTTGATTCTTCTCTGCACCAAAAGACAAAATATACAATGGCAGACACAAGCATTATCACTGCATCTTGCAACTCCAGCATTAGTAGAACCTCAACCATGCGGCATATGGTTCCTCTACCTGAGTATTTTCATAGATTTTGGAGTGGTATTTTTCAGCTGCTAAATTCCAGCACTCACATTTTGTGGGGTTTCTGTTAAAAATGTATCTCCTGCCTTATACACTTATACGAGCCTGAAATCTTGGCATTAAAGATCGTATTTTGATTAATTCCTGTGCGCTTTCTTAAGCCTACAATTTTCCCTACTACTGATCCCAAACTCTTTACATAACATATTATACTCTTCAAGTCTCTACAGATTGTCAAGCGCATTAAAGGCCTTGCTTTCCGGTTGTGCCACCATTACCTTGTGTTTCCTAATTGTGACTATAAAGTACACATGGAACGGTAGGAATAATCTAACATGTGGAGGAATAGTTGTTTTGATCAGAAGATCACACAATGAAATTTCATAACCACCTGTCACACAGCAAAATTAAGTATCATCAGCCATTTTATTCGGATCTTCGACTGTAGCGTGCTCGGCCATGGTATTCTTGAAAATATTCCATGAATGAGCTATTGCTTGATATCATTTATGTTATGTAAATCAGAGTTAAATCGGCAAACTCTGAAAGCAATGGCTTAAATCGCATCAAAATACTTCGATTTTAAATAAGCTCATAGATTGAGCACTTCATTTTGTGCATGTTCTCTTGTAAGACTGAAACTCTTTGGGAACCACATCGCTGTACATTACTTAAAATATAAAATTATGATTATGCCGTGAAAGCAAAAACCTAAGTGGCTACTTGTTTAGTCTCCTGACTAATGCGACCACTTTGCTTCACCTGTAACCAATTAATCATTACGTCGTTTCAAGGTTTTCCTGTGGGTGAAATCGTCTATTACAATGACTGTCCTGTGTCTGTGACGTCCTCTGCAAGTTTCAGCAGTATATGCATCCTATTTAAGTAAGATAATATCAGACTCCAACTTAACGGACTGTTTAACAAATGCCTTATTATTTCCAAAGGCCGGACAGATAAAAAATATTAGGGCTACTGTAAGTAAAGCCAACAGAGTAGTGTAAAGTCGACAGGTATACACTGCCTTTCAACAATAGAATTGACAGTGCCAATAATGATAACTATTGGTCTACCCACACCCACTCGTTGTTTGCATTCTTCTATAGCAACAACCCTATACCTTTCATTAGCACATGAACAGGCCCTAATCGCCACCTGTGTGACGTAGAACAGGACTTTGCCTTTCTTTCGATAGGTGATGTCAATTTATTTCCATCAGTATTATAAGCAAATTTTCAGTACACCTAGTGCTTCCTTCGCTACTTCTTACTTAGTCCTGATATGTTTTGTAAAGATGTCCTACGAAAGACAGGGAAATGTTACGGAGGCCTTTTTATTTTTGACGAATGCCGTACTACAGCCATATAATGGCCGTTTTCGTCGACATGTGTTGAGGCGGTTTCCTGCATGAATTAACATAGAGATTAATAAAAAAAGGGAAAATTGCGTGATGTTCAACGGTTTTAGTTTCAATCGAGTTAATTGACGGAAATGTGGAATTTTATTAGAAGACCTCAGCAAACGTTCACTCTAAAATCAGGTAGCAGGGTAACGGAATCTACAAAGGATGTACGTTTAGGCCCTAGGGAAGAAGATAACCCCCCGGCATTAAATGGCACTCCGAATACTACCGACTTACATATGCTCATTGCCTATTGTTTCATATTAACGAGATTTATTGCTGCAATTTACGGCGCGTTCCAGCTCGGCACCAGAGACTTCGGCACATATCCGGATACGGCGGAATTCCCGCATGTTAGATTTTGAAATGCTCCCTAAGACATCCTCTTGTGACTGAGCAAGGAGCAGTATTTAGCTCATGTGTTCACAAAAATTAACTAATGTCGTAGCAATGTCTGACTGTCTGTCCATGTGGTAGTGTGTGTGTGTGTGTCTGTCTTTTTACACGATAACTCAAAAACGCCTGAACGGATTCAAGTCAGATTTCGTAGAAAGTACCATATGCTAATGGTAAGAAGTGATTAGATTTTTGTCAGTATGACTTGCATATTAATGAAGTTATGAAGTATAATTTTTTTCATACAATGGTTTGCTATGGAGACGGTTATGGCAGTGTCGACAGATATAAACAAATACTGCAAAAAGTGTCAGGAAACTTTTGGCAGATGACAATCTCAGAACATTATGGTGATAATGTGAGTGTCATGTCAATTTTCTGCTCCTTTGCATATTTAATGAACTTTTGTTATCAGTGATATAACTCCGACATTCCTTCACCAAATTTTATGATACATGCAACAAATATTGGTCAGATATATATCTAATTGTACTTAGAAGCATTGGGCAGTGTCAAGTTAATAAAAGCTCATTTGCATCTGAAGTTTTGTAATTAGTTTTGTAATTAGTCATATTACGATGTAAGTGCACTAAATTTGATAAAATGTGTTGCAGATACTAATCCGACAGATATCTTACTTTGGTGAAAAGCCTTTGGTAGTGTGAAGTTATTTAAGGGTTCATGGGGCGCATATTTAATGAACTTTGTAATTAGGGGACAACGCCCTATGGGCTTGTCCCCTATTGTATTTTCTCAGGATCACTTCTCTCTTCTTCTTCTCTTCATCTTCATCTTCTTCTTCTTCTTTTTCTTCTTCTTCTTCCTTAATGTTTTTTTCTTCTTGTTCTTCTTCCGCCACCTTGGACAGACGTGCAAAAGAAGGGCTCCTACTGGTGTTTTTCTTCCGGTGAGAAGTGCCATCCTTCGTCATTTATCATCATTTTGTATTGTGAGTAGTGTTAAGTTCTTTTTGGTCTTGTTTCCGGCCCAGTTTCATCTTCGACTAGGTGGATTTCATTCGATTTTATTTTTAGTCATTTGTTAACCCCTGGTCGGCAATAATGCCTCCCGGGAGGACAAGCCATTTCGGAATCTGAACGCAAGCATGCTGTCAGGTGTACTAATATTGAAGGTGTTCCTGTTGAAAGCTATGTTGAAGAGATTGCAAAAAAGTCGGAAGTGAAAATATTATTGCTGCATCTAGAATGAATAAGTCCGTTGTTGTGTTCTTAGCAACACTCGGTAATGTTGAAAGTATTGTTGAATCCAAGTTTGCTTTGTTTGATGAAATAGTCGATGTGGAACACATAGTGAAACCGGCCTCAAAATTAATTCTGTCAAATGTCCCTCCTTTCATTCCTGATGAAGTTTTGGAGGAACTTTTATGGAAACTTGGTAGAGTGTTGGACATTTAAGAGCAATCCCTCTTGGTTGTAAAAATGCTTCGCTGAAGCATGTGAAGTCGTTTAGATGACAAGTTCATGTTTGTTACACAATTAGAACATCAGTGGTGTAATTCAAATCAAATATGATGATCGTTTTTATTCCGTTTACGTTTCTATTGATGAACTGCGTTGTTTTCATTGTGGACTAAAAGGTCATATCCGTAAACGTTGTCCAAACTATAGATCTTCAGAAAACAACGATAATGACACTGAAAATGTTCAAAAAGACAATAATGGTGTGGATGAAAACTCAGGTTTAATGGATGTTGTCGAAAGTGAAGCAAATGCAAATGAAGGTGTCAATCAGCATATCAATACTACAGAAATTAACACCTCAACTTCAAGTAACGCCTCAACGTCAACTCGCTTTGTCGAAAACAATGAGGCACAATCAGAGTCCGCTCACAAAGTCACATCTGTTGATGAAAATTCTGTTGATCAAAGACCTCTCACCAGTAAAAACAGTCAACCCACTGACGCTCAAAAGAAAGACAAAATGTTAACGTCCATGCCGATGAAGACAGGGTACGAACCCCTGCTTCGCCTTCGTATTCTCCGCTCCCCTCTACTCCCGTTTTATCATTCGACCCCCCTTCTTCGTCATCATCTTCACGTATTGAGTCTCAATCACTTGAGTTTCCCGAGACTCCTTTTTCAGATATCAATGTTAATGAGTCTCAGGATTTGTTTATTTCTCAGTCACAGTCTCCAAGAAAAGCTTCTCAAAATCAGCTTATTTGGTCAGGAGTGAAAACATCAAACTCCTTTGATGTTCTCAGCGAAATGTCTGATCATGACAATGAGTCTGTTGCGTCTGAAATGTCTGACTTATCAGAATTTCAAGAAAAGCTACAAATCAAGCCGTCTAATTTGCTTGAGTTTTTAGAAGACATTAAAGGCTCTAAAAATATGATAGAAAAATGTAAAGATTACTGCTCAGATTTTAAAGTTCTCATAAAGTCATTTGCTAACTTACGCAGGTCAGATATTGTCACTAGTCAACAAAAAGTTCGTATCCATAAACTTGTGGCAAAGTTACAACAACATGTTAGACAATGTAAAAGCTTGGCTATTACTAAACATGGGAAGTAAAATCGTTCTTGTTTTGCTTGTCTAGTGATGGCAAGTTTCATTTCTTGGAACGTAAATGGTTGCCGTGATTCTTTGAAACGGTATAACATTTTGTCTTCGTTGAAGTCCAATCATTATGCTGATTTTTATTTTTTACAAGAAACCCATTCTACAGTGGCTAATCAGGCTCAGTGGCAAGTAGTTTGGCGCGCGCCTATTTACTTCCCACATGGTACTAGTAATTCTGCTGGGGTTGCAATGCTGTTTCCGCGAAACAAAAATGTTGATATTGTTTGGGCAAAAAGTGTCGTCCAGGGTCGTCTACTTCATTTGCATATTAAGACGGATGACACTTCCTTTCATTTGCTTAATATTTATGCTCCTTCAAGTGGAGATGATCGTTGTATTTTCTTTGAAAGTCTTCGTAAATTTCTCCTTGATTTTGATCTTGATAATGAAAATATTGTCATAGGGGGCGACTTTAATTGTACTCTTGTTCCTGATTTAGATAGGTCGTCTCATATTGAACCACATTTAAAGTCTTCGCAAGTTTTTTCTTCTCTTGTTCATCGCTGTAAGCTTTCTGATGCCTGGCGTTATTTTCATAAGCAGGCTCAAAATTTTACGTGGCAGAGAGGAGAGCAAAAAAGTCGCATTGATACTTTCTTCATCAACAAGAGGTTGACTTCGAAAATTAAATCTGTGTCTATTGACTCTCCTACTGATTTATCTGATCACTCTCTTGTTTCTCTTGTTTTAACTATGAATTCGAGTGTCAACAAAAATCCAGTTTGGTGTCTCAATACCAGTCTTCTTAACGATGAAAATTACTGTACTTTAATTAAGGAATTCTGGGAAGGTTGGCGTAATGAGAAGGATAGGTTTTCTTCTCTTCAGTCTTGGTGGGATATAGGAAAACAAAAGATTAAAGAATTGAGTCAGCAGTACAGCGCTGAACGAGTTCATCACTTTAAACGTTCAAAACAAAAGCTTATTGAGGAAATTCGTACTTTGGAAACATTGATTCATACTCAGCCTTCTCTGGAAACAAGATATCATCAGCAAAAAGACCTGTTAGACAGTTTTCAGAAACTTGACACCAGAGGTGCAGTTATTCGTTCTCGTTTTCAACAGCTCAATGATTCTGATACTAATTCACAGTTTTTCTTTTCTCTTGAAAAATACAAAGGCTGTCGTAAATCAATTACTCATCTCCAACGTGAAGATCATACAATTACTGAAAATCAGAGAGAAATTCGTCAACTTACTCGTCAGTTTTATCAAAACCTGTTTACTGCTGAGCCTGTTTCGCCCGAAGCACAAAATACTTTGCTTCATGATCTCCTCAATTACCTGCTGACAAAGTTACGCAACTTGATGAACCCATTAGTCTTGACGAGTACACCTTTGCACTCAAGAACATTGCGAATGGTAAAACACCTGGTGTTGATGGCATTCCTTGTGAATTTTATAAAAAATTCTGGTCTCTATTGGGGAACGATTTTCACCAGGTTTTTCAAAAGTCAATTTCCGATGGCCTTCTTCCAACGTCCTGTCGTAGAGCTGTTATCACACTCCTTCCGAAACAAGGTGATAACTCCCTTCTTAAGAACTGGAGACCTATCAGTTTGCTTTGCTCTGATTATAAAATTTTCACTAAAGCTTTATCGCTTCGCTTAAAGCAAGTTTTACAAGATATCATTCATGTAGATCAAAGTTATACTGTTCCAGGCAGACAGATTTTTGACAATATCATTTAATTAGGGATTGCATTCATTTTCATAATGACATGAATCTTCCTCTTGGTATTCTTTCTTTAGATCAGGAAAAAGCTTTTGATCGTGTCAGTCATCATTATCTTTTTCAAACTCTGCATGCGTTTGGGTTTGGTGAAAATTTCATCAATTTTATTAAACTTCTGTATACTCAAACTGATAGTCTTGTTCGTGTTAACAGTTCCCTTACTGCTCCAGTTCAGTTTTCACGTGGTATAAGGCAAGGTTGCTCATTATCGGGGCAGCTGTATGCAATTGTTATTGAACCTCTTTTACACAGAATAAGACAAGATGACAGTATTCAAGGTGTTATGATTCCAAATTCAAGTGATCGTAAATGTAAACTTTCAGCTTATGCTGATGACGTTAATACTCTTGTAACTTGTGATACTGATTTTTTGAGGTTTAAATATTGGTTTTCTGTCTATGAGCATGCCAGTAATGCAAAAATTAACTATCGTAAGTCCCAAGGTCTTTGGGTCGGCTCATGGCGTGGGCGTGCTGATCATCCGCTTGAAATTCTTTGGAATAGTATAGGTCTCAAAGTCCTTGGTACTTATTTAGGTAACAGTAACGAGTATTTTTCAAAAAACTGGAGTGAGTGTGTTACAAAGATTGACAATAAGTTATCTTGGTGGAATAGATATGCTCCTGCTATGTCATTCCAAGGCCGTGTTATCGTTATTAATCAACTTGCTGCAACTAAACTCTTTCACCGTTTAATTTGCCTCTGTCCTCCTGCTTTTATCATTGATGAAATTCAGCACAAATTTCTTGATTTCTTCTGGCAAGGAAAACATTGGTTGCCAAGTCGTACAATTTTTGCTCCATTGAAGTTAGGAGGGCAAAATCTCTTCTTCTTTTTCTTCTTCTTCTTCCGTAATGTTTTTTTCTTCTTGTTCTTCTTCCGCCACCTTGGACAGACGTGCAAAAGAAGGGCTCCTACTGGTGTTTTTCTTCCGGTGAGAAGTGCCATCCTTCGTCATTTATCATCATTTTGTATTGTGAGTAGTGTTAAGTTCTTTTTGGTCTTGTTCCGGCCCAGTTTCATCTTCGACTAGGTGGATTTCATTCGATTTTATTTTTAGTCATTTGTTAACCCCTGGTCGGCAATAATGCCTCCCGGGAGGACAAGCCATTTCGGAATCTGAACGCAAGCATGCTGTCAGGTGTACTAATATTGAAGGTGTTCCTGTTGAAAGCTATGTTGAAGAGATTGCAAAAAAAGTCGGAAGTGAAAATGTTATTGCTGCATCTAGAATGAATAAGTCCGTTTGTGTGTTCTTAGCAACACTCGGTAATGTTGAAAGTATTGTTGAATCCAAGTTTGCTATGTTTGATGAATTAGTCGATGTGGAACACATGGTGAAACCGGCCTCAAAATAAATTCTGTCAAATGTTCCTCCTTTCATTCCTGATGAAGTTTTGGAGGAACATTTATGGAAACTTGGTAGAGTTGTTGGACATATAAGAGCAATCCCTCTTGGTTGTAAAAATGCTTCGCTGAAGCATGTGAAGTCGTTTAGATGACAAGTTCATGTTTTGTTACACAATAAGAACATCAGTGGTGTAATTCAGATCAAATATGATGACCGTTTTTATTCCGTTTACGTATCTATTGATGAACTGCGTTGTTTTCATTGTGGACTATAAGGTCATATCCGTAAACGTTGTCCTAACTATCATGATTATAGATCGTCAGAAAACAACGATAATGACACTGAAAATGTTCAAAAAGACAATAATTGTGTGGATGAAAACTTAGGTTTAATGGATGTTGTTGAAAGTGAAGCAAATGCAAATGAAGGTGTTAATCAGCATATGAATACTACAGAAATTAACACCTCAACTTCAAGTAACGCCTCAATGTCAACTCGCTTTGTTGAAAACAATGAGGCACAATCAGAGTCCGCTCACAAAGTCACATCTGTTGATGAAAATTCTGTAGATCAAAGACCTCTCATCAGTAAAAACAGTCATCCCACTGACGCTGAAGAGAAAGAAAAAGGTGTTAACGTCCATGCCGATGAAGACAGGGTACGAACCCCTGCTTCGCCTTCGTATTCTCCGCTCCCTCTACTCTTTTTTTATCATTCGACCCCCTTCAGCGTCATCATCTTCACTTATTCAGTCCCAGTCACTTGAGTTTCCTGAGACTCCTTTTTCAGATATCAATGTAAATCAGTCTCAGGATTTGTTTATTATCTCAGTCAGAGTCTCCAAGAAAAGTTTCTCAAAATCAGCTTATTTGGTCAGGAGTAAAAACATCAAACTCCTTTGATGTTCTCAGTGAAATGTCTGATCATGACAATGAGTCTGTTGCGTCTGAAATTTCTGACTTATCAGAATTTCAAGAAAAGCTACAAATCAAGCCATTTCATTTGCTTGAGTTTTTAGAAGACATTAAAGGCTCTAAAAATATGATAGAAAAATGTAAAGATTACTGCTCAGATTTTAAAGTTCTCATAAAGTCATTTGCTAACTTACGCAGGTCAGATATTGTCACTAGTCAACAAAAAGTTCGTATCCATAAACTTGTGGCAAAGTTACAACAACATGTTAGACAATGTAAAAGCTTGGCTATTACTAAACATGGGAAGTAAAATCGTTCTTGTTTTTGCTTGTCTAGTGATGGCAAGTTTCATTTCTTGGAACGTAAATGGTTGCCATGATTCTTTGAAACAGTATAACATTTTGGCTTTGTTGAAGTCTAATCACTATGCTGATTTTTATTTTTTTACAAGAAACCCATTCTACAGTGGCTAATCAGGCTCAGTGGCAAGTAGTTTGGCGTGCGCCTATTTATTTCCCACATGGTACTAGTAATTCTGCTGGGGTTGCAGTGCTGTTTCCGCGAAACAAAAATGTTGATGTTGTTTCTGTAAAATCACGACATTAGCTAATTTTTTGTGAACACATGAGCTAAATACTGCTCCTTGCTCAGTCACGAAGAGTCTTAGGGAGCATTTCAAAATCTAACATGCGGGAATTCCGCCGTATCCGGATATGTGCCGAAGTCTCTGGTGCCGAGCTGGAACGCGCCGTAAATTGCAGCAATAAATCTCGTTAATATGAAACAATAGGCAATGAGCATATGTGAGTTGGCAGTTATTCGGAGTGCCATTAATGCCGGGGGGCTATCTTCTTCCCTAGGGCCTAAACGTACATCCTTTGTAGATTCCGTTACCCTGCTACCCGATTTTACAGTGAACGTTAGCTGAGGTCTTCTAATAAAATTCCACATTTCCGTCAATTAACTCGATTGACACTAAACCGTTGAACATCACGCAATTTTCTTTTTTTTATTAATCTCTATGTTAATTCATGCAGGAAACCGCCTCAACACATGTCGACGAAAACGGCCATAATATGGCTTTAGTAAGGCATTCGTAAAAAATAAAAGGGCTCCGTAACATTTCCCTGTCTTTCGTAGGACATCTTTACAAAACATATCAGGACTAAGTAAGAAGTAGCGCAAGAAGCACTAGGTGTACTGAAAATTTGCTTATAATACTTATGGAAATAAAATTGACATCACCTATCGAAAGAAAGGCAAAGTTATTAAACAAAATTTTACACGAGACTCTTGTGTTCATTATGCTGTAAGCATAGACGAACTAACCAACATCGGAATAGTAGCAAATAAACTTGTATCTCTGATAAACACATGCAGCTGAGTTTGTCTTTATAGGACGTGTTTGAGCACCGGCCATAGCTAGTCACGGGAACAGTCCAAATGTAGCTTATTTTTTCAGAATCCATTACTGAAAATGTCGGTAAAGTCTCCAGCTGATAATGATGCCACATATTTGTACAGTATGAACTAATGTGGTATCCAGCGATTAGTGATCCAGCCAGTTAAACGGCAATGTGAAACTCGGCTCAATATAGAGAATGAATATTGCCCCAGATGAAAACTGGCCGTATATTGCAAGTAGTAAACACTAAGGGCAATAATGATAACTACCTGCATACTCTTCGCCTATTTTTGTCATCACTTACACAAGCGACAATTAGTCATAAACATTTCACAGTCCGATATTTGGTTTTGAATATTCAATTGACCTGTCCAGCAACGTAGTCTCTCTGTGAAGAAGTATTTTGATTCAGATTCAGATATCTGAACCTGAAGATGACCAGCTTCGTACCTCGCGAGTTATTTTCTATGACAGAGTTGGAATGTCAGTCAAGGGCTGAATTTGCTTGGTAACCATGGATACTGGCGGTTCTTTCTGAGAATTGCATGCAACGTTCTCATGCATAATGCTCCCTTGTACCTTGGTTGGACTTTTGCTTTCTCGGAGAAATAAAAAACGGCTACCAATCACACGATTCAGTCACGTGACGTTGTAAATTTTGATACGCTTATCTGTTAATCTTTACACATATGCGACAAAACTAGGGTCACTGTCTTTGGGTCATGATCCTTTACAAGGAGACATCTACGATGCATCTGTTGCAGAATTTTTACCAGTTTTGAGAACTTTTAAACCTACGTGGAAGACAGTAATCTCGAGTTGTCTCAGATTTAGATCTTTTGCTAAGTCCGTAAAAACAATGTGTCATTAGTGTACTGCCGCAGTTCGCAAAACAAGTATTTGCGAAATGTACATGTTCCTTTACGAGTTGTTTTATTTAATCACACATTTCGAAAAAGCGGCCGAGAGACACCTTGGCACTCAAACCGACCGTTGTTATGAATTTCTCTGAATTCAATTCGTAGCCATGAGGGGATTGGTCGGCACAAACGATGTATCTAACCTAATCCCCTGAACGCGGAAAATTTCCACGTTACCGAATTAATGGCGTATGACTCCCCGAGAGTAAATGCACTACCAATCAAGTAGAACTAAATATCACAAGGTTTGTGAACTATGACACCACCCGTGATACTTGTGGAACCATCACAGATTGACAGTCAGTTCACACCTAAAGTAAGGTATCTTTTCATATTAAAAAGATTTCAAACCTACAGCGTTTGTGCCTGGGAATCTGGGCATGGCATAACACATGCGTTCCGGGCACCAATTCAACTGTTAGTAAAACAGTATAGCACCTCGTCTTGTCTTTCAGTGATATATTGAAGCATTTTTTCTGAAACCAATTTTGCATTAAGGAGTTTCGTTTGTGGGGGAGGGGGTTGACACCAAAATTAAGGAATCGAATGCGTCAGCTTTTATTATCGATGACCCTTTATGCTGCCTACATAAAAACACTGGCATATCCGAAAAATACGCTGCGCGTGTCTGGTTCTGACACCATTTCCCTTTAAAGTTCAACGTTTTTAGAACTAGAGACAATAAACTTAAATACTGTTGCAATTTATGGTGCAAAGGCATACATTTACAGTTCTCTTTGGTAAAAGATCAGCGAAATGTCGACTTTGGTATCAACAGTTTCCAAATTGTTGAATGCACTTTAGGCAAACAACGTGTATAAGAAGTAATGATGTCGTTACTTTAAAACGAGACAAGATTAATTTATGTTACTTTGACCATAGTATCGGCTTCAGTCTGATTTTCTGATCGGTAACTGCGCCGGCTAATTATGTTTAAGACAAAATAAATATTTCAAAGCATAGAAACTACTCGATAAATTGATAGTATGATCCAGCAAGTATCGAATATATTCAACCAGTGAGTCTCTCAAATGGAGAACTTTTGAATTGCACTTATCAAAACTATCTGCATGGTCTGTATAAAGACAGGTTAATCTGTAAAAATTAGAATGATGATTTTGAGAGAACATCGATAGCGTTCAAAACCAAATATCATGCGACTGTGAATCTTTTTTGGTAGACACTTGTCTAGGTAAAAGAGATACACAAAGTCGAACAATATATTACTCCAAAGTGATAGCAGTGTCAAATATTCAGATTTGATAAAATTCTTTAATATTTACTCTATATGTATAATATCTTGCTGGTACACGTAGTTCACATATTTTTTTAAAACATACCTTTATGAAATATTATACGGAAATAGTATACAGATATAGTATAATTCTGAGAGCATTTTCATTATAACTCTAAGCGCTATTGCGCTTAATCAAGGCCAATATTCGAATTCCGAATTTTTAACTATCGAACTCCACATTTTCAACTTTCGAACTCCCAATTTTCAACTTTCGAACTCCACATTTTCAACTTTCGAACTCCCAATTTTCAACTTTCGAACTCCACACATTCAACTTTCGAACTCAACATTTAACTATCGAACTCCCAATTTTCAACTATCGAACTCTACATTTTCAACATTCGAACTCCACATTTCAACTTTCGAACTCCACATTTTAACTTTCGAACTCCACATTTTAACTTTCGAACTCCGCATTTTGGATTCGTATTCCCACTTTTTAACTATCAAAATCATAGGTCCCCCTAGACCAATAGCCAGCGAACACAAGCCAAATGAGCATACATATAGTCAAATACGACTTTAAAAAATCGTCGGTGTCATTTTACATGAAACTACTTATCACTTTGTTAGGGAGTCCCAAACACATGGTGACCTCGCAGTTAATTTTGAACATGGACGACACCGAGTTCGTTCATGACCACGTCAGTGGTAGTTTGTCTAGGCTGCTACTTGACCTTGACCAGCCCGACAGACGGGAGATGTGTCACGTAGGTGTGAGAGTCTTGTTAGACTTTTGTCACAGTTAAGTGGCATTGGAATGTGTAGTGAGCGTATTGTCCAGCTAGTGCAAGCCGCTCAACGTGAAATACATGATGTTGAACATAGTGGTCACGGTGTAATAAAGGGAAAGTGGCTTCACACATCAGCCATCTCGTCTTGTATGTGCTTTGGTGTGTTTAGTGTCTGAGTTGTGTTTTGGCTGTTAGTGTGGAAATTAACAAGCGAGTCGTTAATTTTAAAATAAGCCATGGCGAGCCACGCACGCATGCTCTTGTCATTAGACGACATGATAGCGACCGAATTAAGTGATGGCGGAGGTCGGCGGTAAATCTTGAAGTTATAGCATCACAAGTGTTTCCGGTTCATATTTTTGGACCCTCTAGAACATCACATAAGAATAACTCTAAAACTCCGAAACGTCATGTGACGTATCTATGACGTGTTCTGACGTAGTATAGCCCAGAAGGAAAAACGTGGGTAACTACAATGAAGCAAGCTACGGATGTCTAGGGAGAATACGAATCCCAAATGTTGAGTTCGAAAGTTGAAAATGTGGAGTTCGAAAGTTGAAAATGTGGAGTTCGAAAGTTGAAAATGTGGAGTTCGAAAGTTGAAAATGTTGAGTTCGATAGTTGAAAATTGGGAGTTTGAATGTTGAATGTTGAGTTCGATAGTTGAAAATGTTGAGTTCGATAGTTGAATGTTGAGTTCGATAGTTGAAAATTGGGAGTTTGAATGTTGAATGTTGAGTTCGATAGTTGAAAATGTGGAGTTCGAAAGTTGAAAATGGGGAATAGGAATCCCAAATGTTGAGTTCGATAGTTGAATGTTGAGTTCGATAGTTGAAAATTGGGAGTTTGAATGTTGAATGTTGAGTTCGATAGTTGAAAATTGGGAGTTTGAATGTTGAATGTTGAGTTCGATAGTTGAAAATTGGGAGTTCGAATATTGGCCTTGATTACGCGCCCTACTCAGCGCCACTGAGCATTGTTTTAACTTTGGATATTTGGCGCTATACAAATTTTCTAGATAGATAGATAGATAGATAGATAGATATACAGTTTTCCACTTTACCTTTTGTATTCAAAAGCAAATCGTATAAGTTTTCGATGACAGAAGTTCAGCAGAGTTCCGTGCCAGGGTAAGGCAGCTCTAAATTGACTGACAAGCTAAGCTCAAAAATTAAGCATATGTCATACATAATGACAGTAGTCCAGTCCCTTGCCGGAGTATTTTTTGCGTGCGGGATATTTGGCCTTTGCCCATACAACATAAATTTTTGTATTGGTGATTTATGTCAATAGATACAAACCCGAATAGGTATAATTATGATAGCCACACGAAAAAAAGCTGAAGGTGTTTTAGACTAAAATATTTATTCAGGACAAGTAATTCCGCCAGTTCCCTCAACCTAAATCTACATTTTTTATATTTTAATTTGTGATATGTAATATTTGACTGTTTATCTTACCCACTAGTTTCACCAGAAAGAGAGAGACAAATATAAAGACAGACAGACAGACAGACAGACAGAGACAGACAGGCAGACAGAGACAGACGCAGAGACACAGAGACAGACAGAGAGACAGAAAGAATGGAGATAGAACAGACAGACAGACAGACAGACAGACAGACAGTAAGAGAAAGACAGAAACATACAAGAGGGGGATAGAGAGAAGGGAATATATAGTAAGACAGAGACAAAGCCAGAAGACACAGACAATGAGATAGATAGAAATAGAGGTGTAACAATAGAGACAGAGACAATGTATATTGTGTTAAACAATGAAAAGAAACCTAGAAAAGGAGACCAGGTGATACCATTTGATACTCTCGTCAAAGAGAAAACACGTTTTTCCTTCTTTTCTTCTCTGAGGAAGTTACTCTATATTTAGATATTACTCCATATTATTTTCCCTCGTTAGGTAAACGAAAATACAAGTGACGTAAGGATTGTGTCACAACTCGTCTACGACTCCTGGCGGCACGGTCGTTACGTCAAGAGTACTTTCCGAGCTGAAAGAAGAAAACCATTGGACGATAACATACTTATCACATGCACAAGGCAATAATTTGTTATTTTTTTGCAAAATAAAAGACGTTTTCCATAAAAATTCCGCGTTTAAACTTCTAAATGAATTTGAAAATTAAATCAATACGCCGTGGGCGAGTTGTTGAGCATTCTAGTCGTCAGTCACGTGAGCGAGGAACACTGTACTTATGTCTGATTACAGAGCAAATGCCAGCTGACCTCACACATCACGTACTTTCCGCATAATACGTGATTTCAGATATAGCATTGGCTTAGAAATTTAACTCGGAAAACGTTAATTTACGTTTCGTGAGAAAAAAATCGGCTGAATCTCAACAGCGTGAACACTATGTAACGTGTTGCTACAGGTTATACCATTTGATATGCTTGTCAAACAGAAAACTAGATAATGCTAGATATAATGCACTACCCTTGTGGCTATGAATGGCAGCCTACTGTAATGCGACCAGCTTGGAGTTTGTGTTTTCGAAAATTATTGACATTAGTCCCTTCGGAATCTAAGAGCGTTACACATCGTCCTGATTATTATTGTCGTAGTCTATGAAAATATTGATATCGTTACACTACTTTTGAGGCTTAGCGTGCGGCTGGCCTTACAGACGAAACTGCATGTTTACCGCATGAAAGTCCTCTGTGTGTCGAAAGTTAAGGCGGCGGTGGGGTCTATACGGATTCGAACCCTATATCGCTAACGAAACTAACGCGGAAAGGCTCAACATTTCTCAAGTGGATGTATTTTGTCACACTCTAAACACAATGACTGATTTCATAACTGTCACGTCAGACGAATTTGATCACGGGAGAATACGGGCTTTCATGTTGTTTGTTTACATTGACGAGCCTATCGAAGATCGACGCAAACAAAATCCAGACACATTACAATTTATGACATACACGCTGGTTGACGTGACAAAGAACGACCAGAGTATAAATCCCGATACTCTCTGTTCAGATACACAAAGACAACAAACTTGACTTATGCATGTGATAAGGTTTATTATTTCTTCAGCTTATACAATATATATGGCAATAACCGGAATGTAATTATAGTTCTTATTGTATGGTTTGCTTTTTTTACCTATGCATGACATTTGGCATTAAACTACGAAGTAGTGTATTTATGACGGTCAAATGGCAGAGGAGCTTCAAGTGTATTTTATTATAAATATATCCGCCTCTATCGTTTATCGTTGGGACCACTTCCGCAAACACGATTATATTTCATATCTGTAACAAAATTGTTCGACTTACTGTCTATTAGGGCCAGAGAGAGAGAGAGAGAGAGAGAGAGAGAGAGAGAGAGAGAGAGAGAGAGAGAGAGAGAGAGAGAGAGAGAGAGAGAGAGAGAGAGAGAGAGAGAGAGAGACAGACAGACGGACAGACAGACAGACAGACAGACAGACAGACAGACAGAGACAGACAGAAACAGACAGAGACAGACAGACAGAGACAGACAGACAGACACACATACACACAGACACACACAGACACACACAGACAGAGACAGATACAGGGAGAGACAGACACACAGCCAGAGACAGACAGAGACAGACAGACAGAGACAGAAACAGGCAGAGACACAGAGAGAGGCAGAGAGAGACAGAGAGAGTGGAGATAGGACAGACAGACAGACAGACAGATAGACAGAGACAATAGACAGACAGAAATGGGAAGACAGAGACATGCAAAACAGGGGTATAGAGAGAAGGGAACATATAGTAAGACAGAGACAAAGCCAGAAGACACAGACAATGCGATAGAAATAGAGGTGTAACAATAGAGACAGAGAGACAGAGACAATGAACATATGTTAAACAATGAAAAGAAACCTAGAAAAGGAGACCATTTATACCATTTGATATGCTTGTCAAACAGAAAACACGTTTTTTCTTTTTTCTTCTCTGAGGAAGTTACTCTATATTTAATATTACTCCATATTATTTCCCCTCCTTCGGTAAACAAAATTACAAGTGACGTAAGGATTGTGTCAAACTCGTCTACGACTCCTGGTGACACGGTCGTTACGTCACGAGTATTGTCCGAGCTGAAAGAAGAAAACTATTTGGCGATAACATACTTATCATATGCACAAGCAATAATTCATTATTTTTTGTAAAATGAAAGGAGATTTCCACAAAAATTCCACGTTTAAACTTCTAAATGAATTTTAAAATTAAATTAAATTTGCCGTGGGCGAGTTGTCGAGCATTCTAGTCGTCACTCACGTGAGCGAGGAACACTGTACTTGTTTGATTACAGAGCAAATGCGAGATGACCTCACACAACACGTACTTTCCGCATAATACGTGTTTTCAAATATAGCATTGGCCTAGAAATTTAACTCGGAAGAAGTTAATTTACTTTTCGTGAGCAAAAATCGGCTGAATCTCAACAGCGTGAACACTTTGTAACGTCACGCTAGATAGTATGCACTACCCTTGTGGCAATGAATAGCAGCCTACTGTAATGCGGCCGGCTTGGAGTTTGTTGCTTTCGAAAATTATTCACGTTAGTCCTTCGGAATCTAAGAGCGTTACACATCGCCCTGATTTATTATTGTCGTAGTCTATGAAAAAATTGATTTCGTTACACTACATTTGAGGCTTAGCGTGCGGCTGGCCTTACAGATGAAACTGCATGTTTACCGCATGAAAGTTCTCTGTGCGTCGAAAATTAAGGCGGCGGTGGGGTCTATACTGATACGAACCCCCATATCGCTAACAAAACTAACGCGGAAAGGCTCACAATTTCTTAAGTGGATGTATTTTTTTCACACTCTAAAACACAATGACTGATTTTCACAAATTGTCACGTCAGACGAATTTTGATCACGGGAGAAATACGGGCTGTCATGTTGTTTGTTAACATTGACGGGCTTATCGAAGATCGACGCAAACAAAATCCAGACACATAACAATTTATGACATAGCCGCTGGTTGACGTGACGAAGTACGACCAGAGTCAATAAATCCCGATACTCTCTGTTCGGAAACTTCAGCTTATACAATATATATGGCAATAACCGGCAATGTAGTTATAGTTCTTTTTTATGGTTTGTTTTTGACACCTATGCATGACATTTGTCATTAAACCATGAAGTAAGTGCATTCATGACTGTCAAATGTCATAGGAGCTTCAAGCGTATTTTATTATAAATATATTTCCGCATCTGTTTGTTCATCCATGGGGTACTTCCGCAAAGACGATTAATATTCATATCAGTAACACAATTGTTCGACTTACTGTCTATTAGGGCCAGAAAAAGAGAGAGAGAGAGAGAGAGAGAGAGAGAGAGAGAGAGAGAGAGAGAGAGAGAGAGAGAGAGAGAGAGAGAGAGAGACAGACAGAGACAGAGACAGACAGACAGACAGACAGACAGACAGACAGACAGACAGACAGAGACAGACAGACATACAGACAGAGACATACAGATGACAGACAGACAGACAGACAGACAGACAGTCGGACAGACAGTCATAGTCACAGAAAAACAGAGATAGTGAGAGGTAGAGATACATAGAGAGAGACAGAGAGAGACACAGAGAGACACAGAAAGACAGAGAGAATGAAGATAAAACAGACAGACAGACAGATAGGACAGACCATACCATAGAAATAGAGAGGTAACAATACAGGCAGAGAGACAGGGACAAAGCAAATCAGGCGAAAGAGACAGCATGTTAACAATGAAAAGGAACCTTTGAAAGGAGACAATGCGTTACGATTTAATACACACGTCCTCTTCTATGACATATATTATTTTTACATGGTTTATTCGTTTCTTCAGTTGATGCAAGAAATATTGCATACTACAAAAAATACAATTAGGGCTCTGTTTGTATTCTTTCTTAGTGTAACATATACATGACATTGGGCATTAAATCAGGAAAATTTGTATTCATGACAGTCACTTGGTATAAGATTTTAAGGGGTTTTCGTAATAAATGCACATGTTCATCATATGCCGACAGCCAAAACAACAACTTTAATTTTTTAAGAATATTACTATCGTTTAAATTACCGGCTATTTTGTGTGAGAGAGAGAGAGAGAGAGAGAGAGAGAGAGAGAGAGAGAGAGAGAGAGAGAGAGAGAGAGAGAGAGAGAGAGAGAGAGAGAGAGAGAGAGAGAGAGAGACACACACACACAGACAGAGACAGAGACACAGAGAGAGACAGAGAGTAACAGAGAGAGAAAGAGAGTGGATATAGGAGAGACAGACAGACAGACAGACAGACAGACAGACAGATAGGACAGACCATGCCATAGAAATAGAGAGGTAACAAAACAGGCAGAGAGAGAGCGACAAAGAAAATCAGGTGAAACAGACAGCATGTAGAACAATGAAGTAGAACCTCGGAAAGGAGACCAGGCGTTACGATTTAAAAACACCATCAAACAGAAAACAGGTTTCCTCTCCTGTTCTTTGACATAGATTACATGGCTTATAATTTCTCCAGTTTATGCAAGAAATATTGAATACATAAAATACAATTAGGGTTCTGTTTGTATGGTTTCTTTGTGTAACCTATACATGACATGGGCATTAAATCGAGAAAATCTGGTATTCATGACGGTCACTTGGTATAAGAGCTTAATGTGTTTTTTTTTTTGTAATAAATGCATTTGTTCACCATATGCCGACCATTAAAAACGACAACTTAATTTTTTTTAATATTACTATCGTGTAACTTACCGGCTATTTTTGTGAAGAGAGAGAGAGAGAGAGAGAGAGAGAGAGAGAGAGAGAGAGAGAGAGAGAGAGAGAGAGAGAGAGAGAGAGAGAGAGAGAGAGAGAGAGAGAGGAGAGAGAGAGAGAGAGAGAGAGAGAGGAGAGAGAGAGCGAAACAGAGACAGACAGAGACAGAGACAGACAGACAGACAGACAGACAGACAGACAGACAGACAGACAGACAGACAGACAGACAGACAGAGTGAGAGGTAGAGTGAGAGGTAGAGACAGACACAGACAGACAGACAGACAGAGAAAGAGAGAAAGGGACAGAGAGAGACAGATAGTGGAGATAGGACAGACAGACAGACAGACAGACAGACAGACAGACAGACAGACAGACAGTCAGACAGATAGATAAGACAGATCATGCCGTAGAAATAGAGAGGTAGCAATACAGCAGAGAGACAGGGACAAAGAAAATCAGGTGAACAGAAAGCTTGTTAAACAATGAAAAGGAACGTCGGAAAGGAGATCACTATTTAATCCCACGTCAAACAGAAAACAAGTGTTCCCTTTTCTTCTTCTCTGAGATAGATTATGCCCACTACTAAAAACAACAACTCTATATTTTTATGATCGTTACTACAGTTGAACTTACCGGCTACGAGAGAGAGAGAGAGAGAGAGAGAGAGAGAGAGAGAGAGAGAGAGAGAGAGAGAGAGAGAGAGAGAGAGAGAGAGAGAGAGAGAGAGAGAGAGAGAGAGAGAGAGAGAGAGAGAAACAGACAGACAGACAGACAGACAGTTAGGCAGACAGACAGTTAGGCAGACAGACAGACAGAGAGACACACAACAGACAGAGAGACATACATAAGACAGACAAACCATGCGATTGTAACAGAGAGGTAACAATGCGGAAGAGAAACGGTGAGAAAGGGAATCAGGAAAACCAGGCAGAGTGTTTTACAATGAAAAGAAACTTTGAAAGGAGACTAGGCTTTACGATTTAATACACACGTCAACCAGAAACATGTTTCTGGTCTTTTCTCTGAGACATTGACTCTACATAGTGTATTATTTCTTTAGATTATGCAGGATGTTTTGCAATAAATATCCTTACAATTTACCAATACATGACGTTTGGCATTAATCTAGGAAAATTTGTGTTCATGACGGTCACTTGGTATAAGGGCTTAAAGACTTTGTTGTCATATTTATTTGTGCATTTTATGCCTACTTCTAAGAACAACAATGTCAATTTGTATATATACTTTAACGTACCCGCTATTGAGATAAAACAAATGCAGAGAGAGAGAAAGAGAGAGAGAAGGAGAGAGAGAGAAAAAGAGAGAGAGAGGTGGGAAATAGACAGACAAAGCGATGTAAAAGAGAGGTAACAATACAGACAGAGGGCCGAGGAGAAAGAGGATCAGACAAAACAGGCAGAGTGTTTTACAAACCTCGAAAGGAAAGTAGGCATTATGATTTAAATCAGAGGTCAAACAGAAAACATTTTTTATCTCTGAGAAAATTACTCTACATGGTGTATTATTCTTTAAGTCATGAAGGATGTTTGACAATAAACAGCATTACAATTTACCAATATATGACATTGGTCATTAAACTAGGAAAACGTATGTTCATGACGGTCACTGGCATAAGTTCTTAATGACTTTGTTGTGTAATTCATTTTTTCAGTTTTTGTCTACTTCTACACACTACCATTTCATTTTTTATATGTCCTTAAACTGTACTCACCCACTATTGTGATAAAATAAATGCAGAGAGAGACAAGGGCGAGGAGAGAGAGAGAGCAAGAGAGAGACAGAACAGAGACAGACAGACAGAGAAAGATAGAGACAGACAGAAAAAGAGACAGACAGAGAGATAGACAGATAAGACAGACAGACCATGCGATAGTAACAGAGTGGTAACAATACGGATAGAAAGACGGTGAGAAACAGAATCAGAAAAACCAGGCAGAGTATTTTACAATGAAAAGAAACCTTGCAAGGAGACTGGGCTTTACGATTTAATACACACGTCGAACAGAAAACATGTTTCTTCTCTTTTCTCTGAGACATTTACTCTACATAGTGTATTAGTTCTTTAGGACATGCAGGATGTTTTGTCAATAAATGTCCTTATAATTACCAATACAACACATTTGGCATTATACTAGGAAAACGTGTGTTCATGACGGTCACTTGGCATAAGTCCTTAAGGATTTTGTTGTTAAATGCACTTACAAATTTATGCCTACTTCTACAAACAACAATTTCAATTTTTTATATATGTCTTAACTGTACTTACCCACTATTGTGTTGAACAAATGCAGAGAGAGAGAGAGAGAGAGAGAGAGAGAGAGAGAGAGAGAGAGAGAGAGAGAGAGAGAGAGAGAGAGAGAGAGAGAGAGAGAGAGAGAGAGAGAGAGAGACAGACAGACAGACAGACAGACAGACAGACAGACAGACAGACAGAGACAGAGAGAGAGAGAGAGACAGACAGACAGAGAGAGAGACAGACAGAGACAGAGAGACAGAGACAGAGACAGAGACAGACAGACAGACAGTGCGATAGATATAAAGAGGTAACAATACAGACAAAGAGACGGGGGTGAAAGAGAATAAGACAAAACAGGCAGAGTGTTTTACGATGAAAAGAATCCTTGAAAAGAAACTAGGTTTTACGATTAAAAAACAGGTCAAACAGAAAACGTTTTGTTTCCTTTGAGACATTTATTCTATATAGTGTATTATTTCTTAGGTTATACAGGATGTTTGGCAATAAAAGGCATTCATTTTACCAATACACGACATTGGCATTAAGCTATGAAACTGTGTGTTTATGACGGTCACTTGAACTTTGTTGCCAAATTATTGTTCATATTATACCTACTTCTAGAAACAACAATGTCAATACTGTATATGTCCTTCAACTTACCAACTATTGTTTTAGAACAGATGCAGAGAGACAGAGAGACAGCGAGTCTGTTTCCTGTCACCACGAGTTGTTCTTCCGTTCACACTAGCGCAACAATACAATCTTAAATTGTTACATAATAATACGATGGTATAACTTACCTCCTATTACGACCAGAGAGAGAGAGAGAGAGAGAGAGAGAGAGAGAGAGAGAGAGAGAGAGAGAGAGAGAGAGAGAAGAGAGAGAGAGAGAGAGAGAGAGAGAGAGAGAGAGAGAGAGTGAGAGAGAGAGAGAGAGAGAGAGAGAGAGAGAGGGGGGGTTAAATATGAATTATTGAAAGAATAATGAATTATTGGTGTTTTGAAGTTGATATTGAATAGTTTTTTAAGTGTACCTTGAGGAATTTATATTCAAGGGATTAGGTTTCTTTTTAGCGTTTACTTATTGCTTGAAAACGAATGTTGTCATCAAGCCATTTGATTTTTATGTGATTTGATCAAATTCCTGAAGGCTTTTATACCTCCTTGAACATTAGCGATTAATCATTACGGGAAGCTCCATTTACTTAGGATACCCTACATTTCTACTTAGTTATCAGAGAATCAATTTCACAGACCTGCCTTTCCTACAATGGCACCAGCTGGATTAGATAAACATAACAATGGAACATTCACACCTTAGGGTATTAAAAGTCTTCTGTTTGTCACCCGAGTTGGTCAGGCAAGGACCCGGGTTTCAGGTACCAAGCAAGTTAATGCAGTCTTTCCCTTATGTTATGATGTCACATTAATTTGTAAAATGATCAGTCTAAGTGACCACTATTTTGACTATGAGTCTGTGAAGTCAAATCAAATACTTATGACGTAATAACCAAAACTTTTCAGGTGTGCATCTGTGTTCATCATGAGAGCATCGAACCCACCACACGTGTAGAAAAACCGTGCCGATGTATGACAAATACATCTAAGGAGTCCGATCAAATTCACTGCAAATTGTTTGATCTTCTTACTTACAAAATACGTTGAATATGCAAATAAGCAAATGATCAGTTTGCTGGGCTTCCACTGTAGTAATATGTGTTATTGTAAAATTGATTCTAAAGTCACATTGAATTGAGTTGAAGGTTACTGATCAAGTTTGCTGAGCTCTGTCTTGGATAGATTTATATTTAAGTTGAGCCGTGCATGAAATTTATTGTTGACTTGGCTCGCGGATCATCAACAAAAATGTCAAATCGGGAAATAGTGAAAATAACGGTACTGTCTTCAAAACACCAGCCTGAGTGTTTAGTTTGACATCTAAATAATTTAGTGTCTCATTTTCATTTTCCCTTCTAAAAGTTCTGGTTTGACATGCCTTAGATAATTCACTTGCACCACACGAAACAACATGCATGTTACATATCAGCTGATGTTTCAAGATATAAGTCGCAAACAGGAGGAAAGGAGTCTACTAACATTTCAGGACGTCTATGCTTATTAGCCCTCTGATAATTGACTATCACACAGGTACCTTCTATGGTTTCATAAAAGATTTGTTTAAGTATAAATGTAAAGGGGAGTCACTGCTGAGTTAGTAAACGACAAATAAAATCCATGATCTCGGTTTGGTTTGGTTTGATTATCTTTGCTTTCTAAAATAATTTAACGTGTGTGAATGCTTCAAAGTTATGTCAACAAAACTCTCTTTAGCTTCGTTCATGCCGAATATACCTTCTTGTAATCAACGTGAACATAAGGCGCGAGTGTCATGATTTAAACCTTACTATTGAGCAACAGAACAATCAAACTCATATGATGACAATAACTAGAAATTGACCTTTACATTGAAGCTGTATCTTTTTATGTGTTAAATGGAGTCTGATATTTCCATTGGATGCATGCTTCTTAGTGCTCCTCCTTGGGAACAAGACATCTTTTAAATAGTAATGGCATCTTTAATTTCAAAGCCTTTACAAACAGTACTAAACATCTAGTCCGTGTTACCCTTGTTTCTTACTAAATGGCAATAAATACCAAATGTTAGATGTTTGCTCTGATTTGTAATCGTATAACAGACGACGCATGAGCATGTTCAATATATACTATGCAAGCAACCGGAAGTGTCCCCGACTAAAATAATAGGCACCGCCCTGGTCTTTGGGTGCTTGTAAAGAAACGAATACACGACATGCAAAGGGTTATTGTTTAACTCGTCATCGATACCATTAGCCAGTAAATGTTGTTTTCGTCCTTGATAAGCGATATGTTACCATCACGCCTTAGAAATAGAAAAAGAAAGAAAACTATTGTGTATATGAACGAGGACTCATGTCAATAATGCTTGGATTGAACTCAAATTTAATAAGCATCCTCTGTTTCATTAACTAGGTGCAAATCGCCAGTTTTAGATAGGAAGGTTTTCAGTTTGCAATACTAGACGTTGGGCAGTAGCGTTGCTATCAAAACGATAATGGCGGCATAATCCGTCCTTATTGAACACATTGTTTTGTTGTTATACATGGTAAAGTTAAAACACTATATGCAAAAATTGCCATTTATGTCAACTTTTTTGACAAATCAGACAGGAAAAGTTAACTGTGCGCATCAGTGGGTGCATAGGCAAGTAAACTGGATGTTTGGATTTATTGTTTACCGAATGCATATAGGTACTACTAATGTATATAACAGCTAACAAATACGTCTTATCGTGAATCAATAGTATTATTGTATTATTGACCATGAAATTATCGACTGTGCAGACGGAAATAATTTTTTAATATAACATCTGGGCGACACTAAGGGCTGAGCACAATATTATATTATGATGATGTAAGCTGACTCCTGTTTCATGGTTACTCTACCCTAGTGCAACTGTGCCCTTTTCATTATATGTACCTTTGCATAGATGTTGTCAATACCATTTCTTCTGAATTATGCTATCCTAACAGGTCACTCAACATTTAAGTTGATATCCTCGTTTGCACACAAGTTTTCCTGCAAAAAATACCGTAAGCTCTGGGACACGATCAATATCATAAGTGAGTTAATTGTCTCAGGCTAATAGACAGGTCGATCTGTTTCTCACTATAGTCATTCACCTGACTTTAAAAGGCAGCTGTCTACTGAATTCAGGAAAAATCGAGAATATTGGAAGAAGTGCATTCCAAATATGTAAAGACGTGTTAAAGCCCGTTCAGACTTAATCCAAAAACTAGCAACATATCGGTATAACGATTGCAACTTCAAAGGAAACAAGAAACAGAAACACCTCATAATCTTCTTAAAATTCTAGTTAATCCCAATTCCTGATTGCCTGATTGAAACCTAACTTTAATCTGATAACGCGTAACGTGACACTACTACGGCAGAGAGAATTGACTAAGATATAAGAAGAAAAGAAAGCACCTTAGTTGGTTTCAGTCGCGATTTAGGCGCGTTTTCTAAATGATTGCATCAATTAATGTCTTCCTCAGAAGTGCTTTGGGCTTGACCCAGATTACCGTAGCCAAAACTGCTGCCTGATTGTTTGGGATATCAAACTGTAATTGCTGTGGTTGCTTTCCCAAAATTTAATCATGATCCTTGCGACGGGTTTTCCTGGATCCTTGTACAGCAGGGGAAGTGCCTTCGATTACGGCGATCTTGATTCCTGTAGTCAGCGTCGGTAAATTCTATAGAACATCGGACATGGCAAAGACATCAAAACTATTATCGCACGAAATCACTTTTGTGTCTCAGTATCTGCTTACTTTGATTTTGAGATCTAGGCAAATAATATGTAATGTTATTTTGCTTGGCATGGTTATTTATACAGAGGTTTTGATACTGCAGACTGATATCATTTCAGTCAACATGTTAATGACACCGAGTAAGAAAGTTTACGGTAACTAACATCAGAAATCGGATATGAAAATACTTGAAACTTCCTAGAAACATAAAATATATTAGTTTATTTGGGGTGTATACCCTCCGACCTCTTTATTTTTTACTGAATTCTTGGGGACAACACACCGACATTATGCCATTTTTGAGCCATGCAGAAAAAAACAACACCATGTGGTAACTCTTCCTAAACGTAGAAAGGTCATAAACCATAGAGTGTCTTCCGCTCCTCTCGTCCATGGCTCCAACAATTCAAAATTCCAAATACAGATGTGGTACGTCATCATCTTGGCCTGTAAGTGATTCTGATTGGCTCACATACTTTGTAGACTTTACATCACGTTGTAAACAATTTACAGCCATGAATATTAAATACATGTGAACAATCTCGGCGCAAGAAGACTGTTTCTACCGACGACCTTGTGTAACTTCAGAAGGATTAATCTTTTTTAAACAGACTGACAAAAACACATGATGGCGAACTTGCTCTAGTGAGAGAATGTATGATCATGAAGGTGAAAGCGAGTGTACATCCCTGGTTTGAACTCATTTAATTTTAAACATTTTGTTTCTAGCTCTGATGGCATGGCGTTGAGATTTTCTAGTACTCATAGAAAAAATTCTCTTTTTGAGAGACATTAATCAGGACAAGGTTTTGTTTGTTTTCTATTCAATCATAAACATTCATCTGGCAATTGTTTTTATCGTCGACTATCGAGTAACCGTCCTATCAGGAGGCTATCTGACCATGCAAGATGACAGTTAGTAAAGGACAAACAAATTTTAATCTGAATAAACTTCTATTAAATAGCCTTAGGGACTGGACACAAATTACAGGGGGGTTGGGCCGATGTTTTTTTGGGGTGGGTCGCCATTTTTCGCGCAAGCATTTTTGAAGGGTCGTACAATTTTGTGTATGCCTATGGGGGAGGGTCACCTTTTTATGCATCAAAGCTGAACTTGCATGTGCACGTATTGAAGAATATGGAATACTGAAAAAAGAAAAAATACCTCCTGGCACTTTCATTTTCTGCCATTTCCATTTTCGGCGCGCCCTTTGGGCGCAAGTTTAAGGGTATAATAAACAATGTATTGATGATCCAAGCAGCCACATTGATTTAAGTTGTCATGATTTCTACTTATCCAACTCCTCTATTGTGCATAACTGTCCCCTATTATGACTCTTTCAATAACAATTTGGGAGATCACTTATTTGATATCATTCTCCCATTGGCAATACATTGGGTATAGGTCGGTGTCAAATGTTTATGTCGCGTATGTACATTTTTTTAATTTTTTTAAGGACATTGACAGAATACAAACTATTCAGAATAGTGCAAAATGTCATCAATAACAACTGGAAGCTTCAGGTCGAAACACTTTTGAATAACAATTTAGGATCACATAACCTATGAGTCATTTGTGGTGTCCTCATAGCCTACAGTGTATAGTGATTCAACATTTCGATGAAATTCCAAAATCAAATTTCTTGCACAACCATGGACTTGAAACCACTCTAGTCTAATCATTAACATTAATACTAATAATTAAGTGTACATAAATGCACAGATTTACTTAGTTTTGTATTGGAAAAAAATATTCATAGTTTTGTCATAGACTGCTATGCATAGTGAATCGACATTTCAGTGAAATTCCAAAATCAAATTTCTTGCACAACCATAGACTTGAAACCACTCTAGTCTAATCATTAACATTAATACTAATACTTAGGTGTACATAAATGCACAGATTTACTTAGTTTTGTATTGGAAAAAAAATATTCATAGTTTTGTCATAGACTGCTATGCATTGTGAATCGACATTTCAGTGAAATTCCAAAATCAAATTTCTTGCACAACCATGGACTTGAAACCACTCTGGTCTAATCATTAACATTAATACTAATAATTAGGTGTACATAAATGCACAGATTTATTAAGTTTTGTATTGGAAAAAAATATTCATAGTTTTGTCATAGACTGCTATGCATTGTGAATCGACATTTCAGTGAAATTCCAAAATCAAATTTCTTGCACAACCATAGACTTGAAACCACTCTAGTCTAATCATTAACATTAATACTAATAATTAGGTGTACATAAATGCACAGATTTACTTAGTTTTGTATTGGAGAAAAATTATTCATAGTTTTGTCATAGACTGCCATGTATAGTGAATTAACATTTCAGTGATATGCCAAAATCAAATTTCTTGCACAACCATGGACTTGAAACCACTCTAGTCTAATCATTAACATTAATACTAATAATTAGGTGTACATAAATGCACAGATTTACTTAGTTTTGTATTGGAAAAAAAAATTAATAGTTTTGTCATAGACTGCCACGTATAGTGAATCAACATTTCAGTGAAATGCCAAAATCAAATTTCTTGCACAACCATAGACTTGAAACCACTCTAGTCTAATCATTAACATTAATACTAATACTTAGGTGTACATAAATGCACAGATTTACTTAGTTTTGTATTGGAAAAAAATAATTCATAGTTTTGTCATAGACTGCCATGTATAGTGAATCTACATTTCAGTGATATGCCAAAATCAAATTTCTTGCACAACCATTGACTTGAAACCACTCTAGTCTTATCATGAACATTTATACCAATAATTGAGTGTACATAAATGCACAGATTTGCCAAGTTTTGTATTTTAAAACAATTACTCTTACTTTTGTTATAGACTACAATGTATGATGGAAGAACTTTTTATGCGAAATTCCAAAAACAAAGTTCTTGTACACAGATGCACATGTTACCACCCTCTTCTAATCAAGTACAATTATGTCAATTATTCAGGGTCCATATATGCAGAAAAAGTGCATATTATTAATTGTGAAAGAATTTTTTTACAGTTTTGTCATAGACTCCCATGTATAGTGAATCAACATTATCGATGAAATCTAAAAATTACATTGTTTGTACACGCATGCACTTTTTACCTGCCACTTCAAGCAAAGTACATTTACATGAATTATCACACACATATGATTTGAAATTTTTTGGACAAAGCGTTATATCAGCCACATTTTGCCTTCCTTTTGGGAGGGGGATTTCAAAAGTATAGCAAGTCAGAAGGGGGGTCTTGAACACATTGCGGGTTTGTTGGGGGGGTATTGAGTAACAGGGGAGGGTCATTTATTTTCATGCACGGATAAGGGGGAGGGTCACTAATTTTTGTGCATGAACTTTTGAAGGGTCACTATTTTTGACGCAGCGGTGTTTCGAAAAACACCGGCCCACCCCCCCTGTAATTTGTGTCCAGTCCCTTATAACAGTGGAATTTGTTTGTGTCAGCACAGTACGCCACATCATTAAGCCATGCTCTGGACGTACGAGTCCATACATTTACCATTCATACTTAGAGGTTATTACCCAATATCGCCTGTTCCTGTGTGGCATGAGTGGCATGATGCTTCGTCAGACACGAGACGAAGTCGAGTGTCTGACACAGCACAAATGACACTCATGCTGATACGACACAAGGAACAGGCAGTAGTACATGGGCAGTATAGACCACTTCCTGTGCAGGGGCTTGTATAGACCACCTGTGCAGGGGCTTGTATAGACCACCTATGCAGGGGCTTTATAGACCACTTTGGAAGTTAGGGCGTTATGAGAAGATATAGAACATTTTGGTAAGTTAGGGGGTCTTTTTCGGGGGAAAGATATAGACCACTGTCATGGCCGACTGGTACAAACTACGTCTCCTTGGTGATGGAATGACCAACGTTTCCTAGGAGATGGGAAGACCCCTAGCCTACTGAAAATAGACATAGACCACTTTGGAAAGATATAGATCACTTTTTGCCTGGGCTTATAGATCACTTGGCACATAGGTTATTTGCTTCAGAAGTTGAAAAATTGAAAAAAAGCAGTGCACTACCTGCCCCAATTGATGAAGATAAATCCTATAGCTGCTTTTGGAGCTTATTCACAGCAGGGTAGTGATGTACACCTTACAAACGGCGGTCACATCGGATACGAGCGAGTCTTCCCGACTTTGCTGCAAATAACAGGGAACAATTGACATTCTTTGCAGTCAGCATGGACGATTAGATGTCAAGAGATAATGTGGTAAGTTCATTTGCTATATATTTAATTATTTTTCATTTTCTTCCATCTAATACATGTATTTTTTGTTCGATGTTTATATGCAGTATCGACCCGACCTGGCTTCGTCTATCAAACAAGCGGAGAGGGGGCGCCGGGGCATGTACATTCATGATTTCATCAGTTGTATTGATAATTATCATTCTGCAACATTCGATAAAAGGAGTATGTAGTATGAGAAGTGTGAAATTTTGCCTTTAAAATGTAAACTAACGGAGCGATGCCGTACTGTATCGCACCGTCCAGTATACGCGGCGCTAGCGCAGGCCACAGTGAAGGCATACAGCAGTCTGATTGATCAACTATATAAGGAGTTGTTCATTTGCATTCAAAAGTTTTATAAATTAGTACTCTGAACGTGGTCCAGCCAATCACGCCACTTAATCTATGAGTCACTCGACTAATTTCCCGCCCTTTGTTATGAAAATTACCACCTTTTCCTTTCAAATGTAGATTTAGGGGTCAAAATCTCTGTTCGGGGATACCCTACCACACGAAAACATGAGATCACAATCCAAACTTACTTCCTGGTTGAGAAGAAAAAATTTCACCGGTGCTTTTTTTAAATATTAAATTTTGATTTTGGCGCCTTCACTGTATTTCGTACGACAAGGCGCGAATGACACACGCATAAAAATGCCAGGAATAATTATTCACGGAGTTTTAGCAGTTGGGATGAGCCATTACAAGGGTTCCCTAACTGTTGGGTCGGCGTATCGCCTTCTGAGAGAGAAAAATAACTCTCACGACTCGAATGCAGTCGCGATCATTGAGAATGGGAGGGACGCCCATCAAATATATGGACACCTGAAGAGAGATGCTGCGCGAGTACTCGCAAGAGCAATCGACGCAAATCTCTCTTCAAATGGTGTCTACTATTTGAAAATCAGGGCGCCCCGTATTTCCATTCAAGACGATACGGCTATTTTCAGTTGTGTAATGTAGGGTTCTCTTGAAGGAAGCCGACGTCGTACCGAGCCCGTGACATTGTTTGCCATCAAGGATTCAGTGTGACATCCATACCTTGAGCATGCGTCTGTGTACCAAACGGCCCTTTTTCAGGGCCACACATCATCCAAAAAGAGATATGCCGTTAATGACGTTCACAATCACATACCAACAATATGAATGCGTCTTTTTATCAAAGTTTTAATATTTTACATATTTGTTTTATCGCAACTCATCATTGACGTGTTTGGGTACCCTCAACCTTCATACCGAACAAAATGAACAACGTTCGCAAAACTAAACCCTCTTATGTGAAGTAAATTGTATGACTTGAACCTTGAACTTTGCACCTTAAACTGTTTGTAGGGTTTTTGTTGATATTTTGTTTGAACGCAATATGTCATCAAGTTGAGTATTGGCAGTAGTTACTGGATGGATATTGGGTGAACGGTACACGTGAAACTTCTAGCCAGAGGTTTGCAAATTGCAAGTTGATATGACCTTTCAACTTTGTACGCTGCTAAACGACAACGGTTATGTTCACAGGACAACAACATATCCAGGGTTTATATAAGTCGGTTCGGGGATTATAAGGTAAGGTACATGCTGTATGTATATGAAGGTGGGGCACTGTGAGTAGGGATTATAAGAGGAAGGGATTGTGAACAGATAGTGCAGCAATGTGCCTTCTGAAATGGAAAAATTGTGATCTGAAAATTTGTGACAATGAGCAATAGCAGCGTTCTCAAAACAGAGGGACTGTGTTGAAACACAAACTTTCATAGCTCTTTTCATTTAGTAGAACATCAAGACAGTCGTTTAACATACATTTTTCACTTTTCTCAATTCATGAATATTCACCTCCTTAGAGCAGGCATTATACTTTAATACAGGACTCAACTCACCCAGGCATATTATTAGAGTTTAGTGTCATTCATTCAAGATTAACCACCATAGTGTAGAAGAAATGCTTTTTCAGCTTTTATTTCTATCAAATGATGGGAAAAAATATAATGAACGATGAACATAGACAAATTTACATAGTAAGTTTGTATAAAATGATTTTGCTTGAAATACGTGGGCATTATTTTTGTAAAAAACTGTAATATCAAAATATTCATGTGATACTTAAACTTTACAAAAAACAATTGAAATATGAAATATAATGTATCAATAATCACTGTATAATGAGAGAATCAAGGCTGCAAAATAAACACATTCACACAAAGTGACTGTCATTTTCATACACATACAAACACACACACACAAACATTCAAAAATAAAAGCAGAATTTTTAAATACTGGAATCCATTATGCATTTTAGAATATTGTCATTAATAGTTTATCATTTATTTATAATGTCACATGATTCAATCAAGAAATTGATTTAAAATTGTTAAATAGGTGTGATAGCAACACTCTGTATCTTGCACAATGTGAAAAAATATATAAATATAATCTGTCATGATAAGTCTCTGAAATATAATATAATATAATATAATATAATATAATATAATATAATATAATATAATATAATATAATATAATATAATATAATATAATATAATATAATATAATATAATATAATATAATATAATATAATATAATATAATATAATATAATATAATATAATACAATACAATATAATATAATATAATATAATATAATATAATATAATATAATATAATATAATATAATATAATATAATATAATATAATATAATATAATATAATATAATATAATATAATATAATATAATATAATACAATATAATATAATATAATATAATATAAGCTTAATATAATATATATAATATAATATAATATAATATAATATATATAAATAATATAAATAATATAATATAAATAATATAATATATCAGGAAAATATAAATAATTACATCAGAAGTGTTAGTTGACCAGGCTTCCAAATAATACACTGTCTTGTCAGTCATGGACATCATTATTATTTTTTTATTTCATTCGGCTTTTAATGTTTTGTGTTGAGGAAATATTTTTCATGATTAGTTTTATAAACATAAAGAAGAAAAAGCAAGTTGATTTTGGTGTTTATTTGGAAACCTGCAGAAGATGGCAACAAATAATAAAATTAATGGATACAGAAGCAAAGCAAAGTTTTGGATCACATAAAAGCCAAATTAACCCTTTTACATCATTTCACGAGAAGTTATTTTGTAAACAGACAATGCATTCAATTTTCTGTGATCAACAGAAAAGTCATACACACACAAAAACTTAGCGACTTTTGGTTAGTGTAAAAGGGTTAATTTGTATTTCAAGATGACGAGGTCGAATTGAAAGTTTTACATGGTTTCTGAATTAGATGATAGTAATTAGAGTAAATTAAAAAAACAATGCTATGAAATTTATATTTGAGTCACATTATGGAAAGACCTTTCTCAAAATCAGCAATAGTCATAAATTTTAATTTTAATTTCATATAATATTGATTCAACATGTATATCTTTCAATTTGATCTCATCAATCTTGGACTTCTCAGCTGGGAACCAAGCAAAAGTTTTTGAAAAATATCAGATGTACTTTTCACCTCAAGAGGACTGAAAATAATGTTGAATATATGATACATGAATAGATAAATAAATAATGCAAAAAATATATACATATGGATAAAATCTTCAAAAAAAAATAAAACTAAAACGAAAAAAAAATAGACAAAGAAAAAAAATATGAAAAAAGGTGAAAAATAAAACAAATGCCACACTTCGACTATCATACAGCACTTACCAATGACCAACAGAACTACATTGCACACAGCTTAAACAAGCTACAACAAAAGCAAAAAACGATTACTGAGGTGTTTGAATTTGAAATGCAACAATGATGCATTTCATTTTCAAACACCTATATCCCTTGCTAATGTGGCAAACTGTGCAATAATCAGAATTTTGTCACTACTGGCATGACACTAACAATACTTAAGTCTTCATATTACTGCACAGATTCATATACAATTTTACTTTCCTTCATTTTGCTCAATTGCGTTAGTTGTTGCTTTGCACTTTCGTGTCTCTCGGCGAGGGTAACAAACAGATGTGATGTTTTCCGGTGCCTGGATAGGCACCGGTACAGACAATACTTACCATGGCCTGTCTGATTCTTTCGGCATTGGTGTTAAAATTGCCGAAGTCGATGTCTACAGCATCTCCTGTGATGGTAATAGGAGTGCGGCCAGACTGATACTTGACATAACAAGTCTGTCTCTGTTTTCCCCTGAAACCCGTCAAGTCATTGGTGTAGTCAGGACGACTACGTTCCAATGACTCAGGGTTTGCAAGGGAAAGGACTGAGAAGACTGTCTTTCTCAGACTGGCCAGATGGTCGTACCTGCTGCAGATCACCAACCACTTACCTGAGTCTGGTACGGGAGGAGCCCAGGCCTTGATGTTTTTGTTATACTCCTCCAGTACAGCATCCGCACCTTGATGGGCATCATGCCTGCCAGATCGTGAAATGGCCTCATACCTCTCCAGTGTATGGAGAAGCATTGGTGGATACCTGGCACGGTCAATCTCATCGTGTACATCAACAAGTTGATGATTTCGACCATGCCACAAGGTGCGGATTAGGCGTCTCCCGGCTCTCAGCATGATCGTATATTGTGTCTGGTACCCTGCCGAAAGAGAAATATTCCCTGTAAATGACGTAGTAATATACTGTGCAGGAAATTCAAGTGAGGATCACTCACTGCTGCTGCACTTAACCAGCCCAAAAATGAACTGGCAGATACATCAGCAGTGGGATTACTCACGATCTCAGACATATTTTAATTCTATCTGTAACAAGCAAAATTTAGATATTTTTAATAACTTAAGTAATTTTCGTCATGGATTATGTAAGATCCTTTTTTCTGAATGATTACTTTTATCTGGATGTTTTCTGTGTGTCTTTCGCTGTGTTGCTGTTTTTTGGTTATTTCTTATGTGAATTCTCCTGTCTGTTTGTTACGTTGTAAACTGTTATATATTTTTCGTTTTTGTATTATATTTTTATTTTCAAACGAACCTGTTATTGGGGCAACCTGTTGGTTCGAGATTAATAAAATAAAATAAAATAAAATAAAATAAAATGAAATTCATGTAACAGTTCACTCCACAGACAATCCCTGAATTTGTGAAGGAGGTCAAAGGAAACATGATGATCTGACACTTCTTCACAAATTCAAGTGATCTGTCTAAGGAGTATCCCTGCTGAAAGCAAATTCCCTGTAAATTACTTCCCAGTATGCCTTAACAAATGATTTAACTGAATTAATTTCTTCATGTAAAATTCCCGTCCTTAAAACAACCCATGAAAATATTGCCTCATGATCTGATAATAAAATTTTCCTGATAATTACATATGGCAAGCCATCACACCTGATTATAACCCATTCCCTGAATTTACAAGTCCCATTCCCTTTCCCTTCATTGACATACTGTTTAATATTGCTAATTTCCCAATATAATGGAGGACTTCTTTAACTGATTCAGGGCAATTTGGATTAACAAAATAGGGGACATATACAAAAATATTAACTTTATTTATATCTTTTTGTGATTGTTTATCAAGCTGAATAATTTGGGTAGTTTGTTTACCTTCATGATCGATCTTCACTTCTCCAGTGCATTCATGTATTGATAATTCCCTCTTCTTTCTCATTTCTCTCTGCTTAGGTTTGATGAATGTTGTTCTTTTTTCTCTCTTTCCATTTCTCTTCTATACTTACCTATCCAAATACCACAGTTTCGACACTTTGCAATTTGAGATTCACCCTTTGTGTGGATGAATCCACACTTAGGGCAAATCTCGGTAAAGTCATTGTTATGTTGTCGTTGTAAATATGTGTCAATATTGTCAGTCTGTGATGTGTGTTCAGAATTCACAACTACTGCAGCAGATGAAATTTAATTATTAACATATGAGGCTATTGATTCTTCAATAACTGAATTAAACTTATCACACTCACTGTCCTCTCTATTGGTAACATCACTCTCTGATATCTCCGGCCACTCGCTCGGTATCAACCCAGACTCATATTGAAGAGATGAGTCTGGATCCAGCTGAGAAGCAATTATATTTGTAAATATATCTAAGGTAACCTTGTTGCCATCTCTGTTGATGTAATTCTTTGTTGTTCGTTGTTCATTATCAAAAGAAAATTCAACCGACCCTTCTGGTGCCTGTGGAAAATCAAAAGTACCTTTGAAAAGAATATTGTTGATAACGTCATAGCAAGGGCCAGCCGTCACATGACCCATTAGGTCAACAGCCAGGCGGCTTCTAGTTAGACTAAATAAAACCACCTGGACTGCTGACATGAAAGGACTAATGAACCTGTGATGTCTGGCCCTATAAATAAGTTCTACAGCATGGGCAAGATACTGAGTGTTACTTTGGATTCCAGTATTTGGCATACAAATCTCCTCCAGAAAAGAAACCAAAACAGGATTCCGCTCTTACAAGAGGCCAGCCAGGTCGATGTCAGCTCAATTTTGAACGGAATACCTATCTTGGTTTCTACAAAGGAGATTTGCATGCTGGTATTTAGCAATTTCTCTAGCAGCCTTGATTATGTTCTCTCTTGTTGAATACATCTCCGCTATCTCCTCCAACCTTTCCACTTCATTTTGTTATTTCTGTATTTTTTCTTTATCCTATAGCAGAGCAAAAGACAGAGATATGTCAGAACACAAGAGAATTAAATATTATTCTTATCTGCCTGTTCCTGCTAATTCAATTATTGTGTATTTGACATAGCTTACTTGAATTCTATATACTTTATTTTCACAACTCTCTTTATGACATCCATGGTCACCTTCATCATGTTTATCTTGTTTGCAAATATTCTGTGTTCAAATAAAACTTTCACAATCAAAGCCTTTCAAAGCCAGATGTTTACAGTTATGTTCAAACAGCCAAAATAAGATGACAGAGGGCCAAGCCACTGCAACACAATTTACTGGGGCTTAGAGGAAATTTCTTCTTGATTTCTAATGGAAAAAGGAAGTGAAGCTGGCACCGTCCATCTGCTTCGTGCGGTATCACAAATGTTGATTAAAGTAGTTTGAATATAACCCAGCATTAATAACAATTCTTGATTTAGTGTGACAGTGGATATGTCAGTAAAAAGACTGTACCTAATTTCCCTTATCACATGAACTGGCCCGTATCTCCACCTGTGTGACTTACACCAGCACAGATAAGAAATCCATATTACCCCTGTTGTACGTCATCAACCGGAATTTTTTCCTGCATGGTACCGATCATACCTGCACGTCGAGACGCGACGAACACAGACCGATTTGTCGTGATCGATGCCGTGCTCTCATGACAATTTTACAAAAAAGGTGACCCGACAAATCCGCACATGGAAACATAGACGGCATGTCCAACGAACTTTCGAGTCGCAAAAACTATAGCTATTACCGAGAATGGAATAGGGATACCGTTGATCGTTTTTAATGGCTCAGTAACGTCGCGTCGCGTCGCGGCTAGGCTCCAGTCGAGTCGTACCTGCCGATCCCGGTTGGCGATAAACCTGAAATCTACACCTCAACGTAGGTTCAACTGAATAAATGAGTACAGTATAATCTTCGGGAAAGCGACATAGGAGGCAAAAGCATAAAGTCATTCGACTAACAACGATAAATGTCCTTCATCACACAAAAAATTCCGTAATGTAGCTCAAAATCAAACCCTCAGCATGAGGCTGTAGCGAAGACATAAGGTAGTCTAGTCTAGCTGTATTATAACTCTTCAGTGCAGTGATGCCGTTGAATCCGATGTATTTCGAGAGTTGACTCGGACAACACACACACATCAGAACGGAGTTTCCGTCAAGTAATAAAATTAGGATGTATCTACGGGCGAGATATGTGTCACTGCAAACATCAAAGTCCGTCAGACGAAAACATTGACGACCGAGATCGGGATCCGATTTTACACCGGCGGAGACCGGTGACGGCAGCGTTGTGGCCACACCGTAAACAAACATGCGATGTGGCCTACTATTTGTGTCATCGAATTGAATCTTTCGCGCTCGCCAAAGTCGAAAACTTGTGTGATTTTTCAAAAGCCACAGCATCTCTAAGAATGAGAAATACTGTTTCGATCGTTTCGTTGCATTTTACTTCATAAATCTATTCGTAAATATTCTAAATACTATGGCTATCCGTCGCTACCGCGGTGAAAGCCATGTCCGCCGATCGACGACTTGCCTGGCATCGACAGCGCGAGACAATGATTGACACGTTCACGTGACCGAATCCGTGTGTCTGATTGGTAGAAATACCGTTCTATGTATCAAAATTTGAACTTAATGGGATTTATGAATGAAAGTATCTGCTGGGTGACGGGCCGCTTTACCCGTTAAATGAAAGTGATCCGCGTAAATAAAGACAAAATCGCGACGAAATTCATGCAATTTGTTACAATAATTTTGATTCCTCTGCGTCAAAAGAAAAATAAGAAGACTATTCATGTGATAAATATATAATTACCTTCAACCCACAACTATAATTTCTATGAACATAACATGCCTCTGAGAGGTAAATACATGAATATCAATATGTAATTCATACTTTTTAAGGAGTTAGTTACCTTGTTACCATTATAAGTTGTGCTGGTTTTCTCATCTTCTTTCTTGTCTCCTCCTGAAATAGGCATTGTACAGTACCTAATTATAAGCCATGTTAAATATATCAAAGTAAAGTTTTATAAAATCAAATTCAAAATCAAAATCAATGAGCAATCTTACACAAAACCACTTAGTTTAATTTTTCTCATAAGTAAATATCAATGTAGAGGATGCTTGTTCAATGATTCTTTCTTTTGCATGCCTAGTCTCAATGACGTAATACATATGGAAATTAATCCAATGATAATGTCAATAACATTGCCTTTGATCTCACATAACTCTATCATATCAAAACCCACTCTAAAATGGAGAAGAAACTTACACCACAAAACTTTTGTGTTGAATGTGGCAGGTTTAATGGTTGCGTGGACCAGTCACAATCTTCAAAGCCGGTTGCAACATATGACTAATAAAAAACATTGTATAATTGATGCCACAAACTCCATTCAGCTGTGAACAATTTTTAACATTGCCTACACACATGTGTAGTCTTGTTCATGACTATAAAGGGCACCGTGATGAGCTTCTGCAGCCTACGTTACTGTCATTTTTATGAGTATGATTCTAAAGTTCTTCATAATATTAAGAATTCCATGCAGGCAACAGTTATTGCATAATACTTAGGCAGAAAATATCATATTGATTTCAATTACAAGTTATTGAATTTACCTCTGGTCTGCTGGACAACCTGCCGGTATCCTATCAGATTGATGACGCTTGTAAGATGACTGTAAAGTAAAAGGAGACATACAGTTACTTCATTGATGCACAGCCACTCTGTGATAGACTGCATGGTCTTGGTCATGGTCAATCCAATAGTTTTATGGCAGCATAAAACATAGTGGACCAGTGTTGTTTATATTTAAATTATTTTGCTTTAAATTTCATGATATAAACAAGTAATTTAATTTTCTGTCAACCTTTATTTCATCACACTACGAAAACTATTATTTTGATAACACTGATCACTTTCCAATTTTCATTAGACTGAGATGTTTTCATTTTCATACTAAAGCTGTAGGCTTCAACTAAACACAAAACATGAGTCTTTCATTGTCTTTCCTATTGCCACCTCCGTCGCAAAGGTCAAAGATCACGAGTCCTTACTATCACAGACTGTCAGATACCTAAATTTGTAGTTGTGAAATTTGAAGCCATAAAGTATACTCTACGACGTTTGTGGAAAGCTTTATCCAAACGCGATTCTTGTTAAAATTTGAGACTATGGCAAAATTAGGAAAACACACTTGCCACCTCCGTGGCAATAGGTAAAAAATCACAAGCCACTCCGTTGGTTGACTGTGCACTTGTAAAATTGGAAGAAGTGCAATCGTGGATGTACAAAAATATATTCCTGGTACAATATACTACACGACGTCGGAAAGCTTTATCCATGTAGCTTTATCCAACCGCGCTTCTCATAAAAAGTTGAGATCACGGCAAAATAAAGAAAACACTTGTACATGGCAAATGGCGAACTATAAGTACCAGACATAGCTATACTGGCGAAAAAATCGATTATCAAGGTGTTTACGTATACTAGATAGCAATCACAAAGGAGAGACTTACCATTTGCTTGAGAGAGTTTTCACAGACGGATCCCCGCGTTCCGAAGCCGGCCAGGAAATTTTTCGCATAGGCCGGCAGTCTCGTATATTGGATTAACGGGGCCGTCAAACTGCCCCATTCATCGTGATAAGGACACCGGCATTGTAGAAGAAAGCGCCCGTCTTTACCACGTACCGACGACATTTCGCTCTCAAGGTTGCTGGTTTTGCTTTGGTACTGGCGACAGTCTACTACAAGTACTTGTGCAGTCGAGTCGACAATCCCAGTCGTAACAGAAATTGTCGTCTGTGTATATGCGTGTGCCATTCGCGCCTTGTGGTACGTCTGTCGTCTTAATACAGTGAAGGCGCCAAAATCAAAATTTAATATTTAAAGAAAGCACCGGTGAAATTTTTTCTTCTAAACCAGGAAGTAAGTTTGGATTGTGATCTCATGTTTTCGTGTGGTAGGGTATCCCCGAACAGAGATTTTGACCCCTAAATCTACATTTGAAAGGAAAAGGTCGTGACTTTCATAACGAAGGGCGGGATATGCTTGATTGACGCGTAAATTCAGTGGCGTGATTGGCTGAAGTACGTTCTGAATACTAATGTCTGTAAATTTTTTATGCAAATGAACAACTCCTAATATGGTTGATTGGTCGGACTGTACAGTGCATGTTGTCCGTGAACACGTTACACTTAGCGACGAGTACAGTTGAATATGAGAGGTTGAAAACAGTGTTCAATTTATAATTTGATCAAATCTATCAACTTTTAAAGAGAACTGACATATCCATTACGGTAGTCGATAGAATAATATCGTTTTGCAAGCGCTGAAAGTAACGCGATACTGTCCGTGTGTACTAATGACCCGCGGATAATAATACTGTTTGCGTTCGATCGTCCGGTACTCGCGTAAATCAGGGAGTGAAAAATGTGGTGATTTCATAAGTATGGTACTAATTTTTATCCACTCCTTGCCTTCTCAAAAGAATAGCAGTGAATCCCTTTCATCGGCGATGATTTAGAGTGAAAATTGTTGTAAGGAAGAGTGTTTTAACCGCCGATTTTCATGGAAAGAAAATGGTGGAATTTGTCGATCTGCAGTGCATGCAATGCAGTCGACCGCCGCGCTGCCAAAATCAGAAAATAACCCAGCATAGAACAAAGGTAACCTGTCAATCATCCAGGGGCCCTTGTGAAATTGTTACAATGTTTCAGTTGTTCCATTCTTTAAATCACCCCAGCTCATAGCGATCGTTCTGCAATGGGACTTATGCCGAGTTTGTTTACAACTAACTAGAAGGCCTCCGTCGGGCTATCTTTCCACTTCTGCAATTCTGTGTCCATAGAAATTGTATAACCATTTCAGTCGGATTGAAAGTTAGAAGTCACTCACAATCTGCAGTATCTGTTCAACCCGTGAAACAGTGATAGTTTGTATTCAACACCACACGTACACCGTCTTGGTTAGTTTACACGTACACCACGGTCCCTCTAGAGGGACCGATCGTGTGGTTACTTGTCCATCAATGCCTTTTAACTACCCTTAGGCTTATAAAACTGCATTTACTATGATGACAGGAAAACAAAATTAATGAAATATCACAGAAGCAGCACTGGTGACGCTTAAAATGTTTATTTCGGTGGTTAAACTGTTGGTGTATAACCACTCCCGTGATGTGATTCTACAGGTCATGCCATCACGCTGCGCCGATGGGGCTACGCTATACGGGCCCGGAGCTAATCCATGTGCAGGCTAAGTCGAAGCCAATGTTCTGTTTTCTATACCTTTGATGGTGCATATATGAGAAAGTCTGACCTATTTTGAAAATTGGGTCGTGTATCGATTCGTGATGTTAAGTTACCGCGGCGATGTTGAAACTTTACAACAATTTCTTTTGATAAACATGCTTTTTACATCCTACACTGTGACCCAAGGAATGTTTCTCAGTGACAATAAATTACTGTATCTTTCAGGTATTTAACCTAAATTCCCGTGATGAATACTTCGATGACTGCGTTGGAACATACAAATATTACAGTGGCAAGCATTACTTTCTTTATGTATCATATTTTAGTTGTGAAGCAAGGAAATGTTGTGTCACAGTCACTGATGGTATCTCCTCACGAACAAAACGGTTATTCTCCCAAGCTTTCAAAATGTCCTTCAAATATGTCTAAATATGAGTCAAGTATTTTTGCAGAAATGATAGTCCATGACGAAAAACTTTGATGTTGAATGTTCCACAGATACAGGAGGACGGTCGGGGTGGGTGGAGTAGATGGTCACCTGTACGTTCCTTGAGACACGATCATTTCACTGGCATCAACCTAGGGATGAGTTTCTAATGACGAAAGTCTCACGTGTACAACCCAGTCGTCCACTTTCTTTTTTGGCGATCAGCAGATTAGAATCAACAGCCAGCTGAAAAAAGATAAATTATCAGAAGAGTGTAATAAAATCATGGAGAGTTAAACAGCTGAATGCATTGGAAAATAAATCTCAATCTGCACCAGATTATGTGATTAACCCCACCCCATGGTTCTGTTTAGGTATAGTGGAGAAGGTAATAGATAAAAAAAATACAGTGAGGTGATTTTCTCTTTAAAAATCCATCGACATTATAAATAAAAATATGGCACTGCATAACAAAAATTATTTCAAATTTAGTAAAGGTGACTATAACACTTAAAGCAAGCAAACAATACTGAATACAAATAATAGCACAATATAAATGTAAAGTATTGTATATATAATGTTGTTGTTGTGTGTGTGTTTTATATAAATTTGCTTGCAATTTACATCAGTGGGTGTGATTTGTTTGAAGCTCTTGTTCATTGACGGGAAAGAAATATTGTGAAACGATCAACTCTTAGATTTTTTTGTTTGATTAGTCACTTTATTTTAACTTTCACAGTTATCATCATATTCATAGGTTTATTTTTTTTTACCTTAGGAACACAGGTCTGAAACAGAATTTAAAACAAGTATAAACAAGGTGATATAGTAGGAATTGCTTTTTAACTATGCAAGCTCTCATTCAACCTTTGTGTTTCAGTGTCACCCTACATTCTGTGCTAAAGTCAAGTCAATAAACTTTCAACTCAACGCAGAACAAAAGTAAAAACTGGACAGCTAGGCGTTTGCTTATTGCTTACTACTTTGCGTGAAAAAAAATCACGTCTGACATTGTAACTTGTTAAAGAAATTGTGATTTTTATAGTTTACCACTTTGTCAGGATAACATATTCAATTTTTAAACACAAACGAAGTTTGTGAACATTTATAACCAGACGGTAGATCAGATAGGAGACGTTTGAAATGACATCAAAACAGCGGCCGATTTCGATTGTCCCGGCCGACCGCCATAATAAACAATAGAGTCAGACGGACACAGCATACAACGCGGACTTTGTGCATAGAAAGTTTCCGATCATGCACATTGAGTAACTGTCGATCAAAAGTTGTTACAAAGTCTCTCTCCCTTACTAGACATTGACCTAGACGCGTGTATGTGACCCGTTGCGTCTGTTTACAAAGTATGTGCTTCCAGTTGTAGCCCATGCACAGCTTCCATTTTTTTTTTTAAAGCAGTTTAGAAAATTGCTGGACGTGTCCTCTACTCAACAGTAAGATTAGAAAAGGGCAGATTTATTTTTCTTTTTGCTTGTTTTAAGCGGTTTCCCATTTCTTTTAGCCCAAGATCATACAGGTTCGCTGCGCGCGGCGCCGTGCCGCATGTTTATCAAAAGAAATTGTTGTAAGATTCAACATCGCCGCGGTAACTAAACATCACGAATCGATAAACGTGTACTTTTGTGTCCAAAGAACGATATGCGAAGACACGTGTACGATTACGATCAATACCTTTCTGACTAATGGTGAATGGGTAAGCTCGGTGATCGAATGCGTCATTGTCTCGTAAAACCGTCAAGAAACCACAGGTAGTAAATTGGTCAAAATCTTTGATTTAACGGATTTTTAAGAGTTCGTACAGATCACAGCGTTTATTTAGTTTTGAACCAGAGTGTAGAATCATGTACAGTAACATGCCGCCATCGCTAGGAACCTGTTTGTGGTCATGCTTGCATAGTTTACTGGCCTGTCAATAGTAGAATCCAACATGCACTATTTCCGGGGGTTCAGTGGAGCAGTACATTTTCGCGAGTACGTACTTTTGTGTCCAAAAGTGAAATACGCACAATACTGTCATCAGCGTGTAATACCGTTGACATTAAAAACCTACGTTGTAAAATTGGGTGGAATTCTGACGCGACGACTGGTTTGAAGACACTTGAATTTCGAGTAAAAACGTAAAATTCTGTACAATTTCAACCACTTCAACACACCACTGAAATACAAAACCACACACCGCAATGCCGTTGAATTTCCAATGGGTTAGTCCGGACAACATGCTCTTTCAAGCTGCCCATCAATATCTAGGCTGTACCCTAGTCAAACTTTAGAACGTCATCGGATCGTGATGACAGTCATAAAATTGTAAAGTGACACATGTCAAATTCCTCAAATTGAGGGCAGTAAACACCGTTCTATCCAATCATAGCATATGCAACACAGTCTGGTCTCCTCCTACTGAACTCTGACACTCAAATTTGCATGATCACCCTCTATATATGGTAAAATGGGCAGAACATGCTTCTCTTTTTGGCATATTGCATTTGGCGGGAAATTCTGGCATGTCCTAAGGACACACCAACAATAATGTCACATGATATATTTTGGCTACCGCCATTGGCCAGCTACTTTCATTATTGACACAAGGCGGCGTGAATGAATATATTACTATTAAACAAGGTCACTCATCATTTACGCGCAAGTAGCCCCGAACGAAACACCAGCTCGTCTTCATCTCTGCTGAATATTTCATTGCCGTCTTCATTTTATTGTAGAAATCACTTTCAATACTGTATTCTGAACGTTTTGATGTTTTTTGCACGAATTATATCTACATAACGTAGGCTCCTGTTTGTTCGTGAGCGCTTTAGTAGTGCCACCGGGTGCCAAACTAGTCCAGTTGGTGAGTGACTGGTACTGATTAAATACCTAATTAAATGCCAAGTCGGAGTATTTTCATCGTCTTTTTCAATTAATATCAAGTAGGTTATCACGTTCAACAGTGTGTTGCAAAGTCGGTGAAATATTGTATATTTTACAGTAGATAATTAGGCAGTAGGTGAACGCTTTGTATGATTACTTAGCTCTGAGTTTGTGACGCATGGCCATGCCATGCATGCACCAGACGCTGTGATATAATTTGATACAGTTCATTGTTAGCAAAAGTGTCAAAAGCCTTTGGCAACAGTGGCGATCACAAAATTCTTCTTTCAACGAAATTATAATTAATCAACATGCTGTCAAAAATATTTCAACATTTGATTGGGCATGTGGCTATCTGAAACGCTACCTATTTGAATTTAGTTCATCATTGTGCTGTCTTGCTGTGATATCGCAGCGGTACTTGTGGCGTATATCGAACGCGCTTAGGTCATTCGGGTCATCGCCACAGTCTACGCTGGCGGAAACATTTTTATTGTGGGGACGAAGCGAATGCTAATGTGAGTACGGTTGGCTTGTAATTGCACAGATATTTCTAATATTTGCGATTCAATTACTTAGTAGGAGTTTCAGATAAATTAGCAGCTGAGAAAGCGAGAAATAATATAGTTTAGAAGCACTTAATATTTTTTTTTGGATCACACGTAACTGGCAATATCCCCCTTTCATAATGAGAAGTGCCATGCATGATGTCATTGCTTTAGATCCAAACAAATTGCTGGTACCGGACACCCCCAAAGCAGGGGTTCTGTGGCAGACTGTGGGGTGATTTAAAGAATGGAACAACTGAAACATTGTAGAATTTCACAGGGGCCCCTGGATGATTGACAGGTTACCTTTTGTTCTATGCTGGGTTATTTTCTGATTTTGGCAGCGCGGCGGTCGACTGCATTGCATGCACTGCAGATCGACAAATTCCACCATTTTCTTTCCATGAAAATCGGCGGTTAAAACACTCTTCCTTACAACAATTTTCACTCTAAATCATCGCCGATGAAAGGGATTCACTGCTATTCTTTTGAGAAGGCAAGGAGAGGATAAAAATTAGTACCATACTTATGAAATCATCACATTTTTCACTCCATGATTTACGCGAGTACCGGACGATCGAACGCAAACAGTATTATTATCTCGCGGGTCATTAGTAGAGTACACACGGACAGTATCGTGTTACTTCCAGCGCTTGCAAAACGATGTTATTCTATCGAATACCGTAATGGATATGTCAGTTCTCTTTAAAAATTGATAGATTTGATCAAATTATAAAATTGAACACTGTTTTCAACCTCTTCATTCAACTTGTACTCGTCGCTAAGTGTAACGTGTTCACGGACAACATGCACTGTATGCCTCCAGTGGCCTGCGCTAGCGCCGCGTATACTGGACGGTGCGATACAGTACGGCATCGCTCCGTTATTTTACATTTTAAAGGCAAAATTTCACACTTCTCATACTACATACTCCTTTATCGAATGTTGCAGAATGATAATTATCAATACAACTGATGAAATCATGAATGTACATGCCCCGGCGCCCCCTCTCCGCTTGTTTGATTGACGAAGCCAGGTCGGGCGATACTGCATATCAACATAGAACAAAAATATATGTATTAGATCGAAGAAAATGAAAAATAATTAAATATATAGCAAATGAACTTACCACATTATCTCTTGACATCTTATCGTCCATGCTGACTGCAAAGAATGTCAATTGTTCCCTGTTATTTGCAGCAAAGTCGGGAAGACTCGCTCGTATCCGATATGACCGCCGTATGTACGGTGTACATCACTACCCTGCTGTGAATAAGCTCCAAAAGCAGCCATAGGATTTATCTTCATCAAATCGGGGCAGGTAGTGCGCTGCTTTTTTAAATTTTTCAACTTCTGAAGCAAATAACCTATGTGCCAAGTGATCTATAAGCCCAGCAAAAAGTGATATGTATCTTTTTAAAGTGGTCTATATTTTTTAAGATTGATCTATAAACCCAAGCAAAAAAGTGGTCTATATCTTTCCAAAGCCGTCTATGTCTATTTTCAGTAGGCTAGGGGGTCTTCCCTTCACCAAGGAAAGTGGTCTATACAAGCCCCTGCATAGGTGGTCTATACAAGCCCCTGCACAGGTGGTCTTTACAAGCCCCTGCACAGGTGGTCTATACAAGCCCCTGCACAGGAAGTGGTCTACACAAGCCCCTGCACAGGAAGTGTCTATACAAGCCCCTGCACAGGAAGTGGTCTATACTGCTCCATGTACTACTACAGGCGATATTGGGTAATAACCGATTTATCATGTACCCATGCCCATAATTTTACTAATAGAACGAAAAACCTTAAATTTTGAGGCTTTACTTTATTACGCCTTGCGCATAAATATCAGAATGTTTATGTGAACTGGCTTCATTCATAAAGTATAAGCTTTAATACAATGAAGATGTCAACATCCTGGGGGTACCCCATAGAAAGGTGAATGGGTATATGCCGAATGGGTCACTTTTTTCGCGGAAAAATCCCTAATATGGGTCGACTTTTCATTGAAAAATCCCGAAACATGGGTTGCAAACACAGCGAACGTCCCTAGTTTTTTTACGTGGATTAGAATAACGTTATAAAATCCTCAAGATCCATCCCTCGGACCGGCCGCGCCGACCGTGATAGGCGATGCGCTACTCTCGATCGAGAACCTTCTCTGCAGTGCGTAACCCAGGTTGACCCCACTGAAAGACTGTTACTTAGCAACCAATGTCGGTTGTAAATATGTCATGTGGTTGTTGGCTATGACACACCCATATTTGGTTATGTTTCGATGTCAAAGATCAGAGTTGAAAGTCCAAGCAAGGGTAATTCCTTGCATTCTTGATACCTTGTGCTAGCTCTGGTTGTCAAAGCACGTTTTCATTTGTGCCATTTCGAAGCAGTGAGTACAAGTATAGTAGTCTGTTCGATTCTTGATCGTAGGCTTGTAACACAAGGATACGATTTCTCATATATCTCTGGTGTTAGCATGCAGGCGGTTTTAAAATTCAAGGGTCTTTAAATTCAGAGGTCAGACGAAACCAGGTCTACATGACAGTTCGCCTCTGACTGTGTCTACATACATCAGTCATCATGATCGACCTCGACAGATTCAGCACTTTAGTGTTTGATCGTTATGGTCCAAAGCAGTACAAAGCTACTGTGCTTGCTTTTGTATTCATGGCACTGCTTCAGTAACAACGGTCGAAAATGCTCAAAGCATTATAACCTGGTTGCATGGACACTCCGGCGCATCTCTCTTAGTGTGCTATGGCTGTGACTTCTAAGTTTTCCAGTGGTTTATCATCTTTCTATACTATCGCCAACTGATTTAAGTTGTCTAATCAAATATTTTTGCAGAATCTGCATTTGGAGTATGCTAGTCACCATGTGTCACCTGGTTGCACGGACACTCTGGTGCATCTCTCTTACTGTGCTAAGGCTGTGACTTCTAAGTTTTCTCATTGGTTTCATCTTTCTATGCTATCACTAATTGATTTAAGTTTGTCTAATCTAAATTATTTGCAGGACTGCATTTTGAGTATGCTGAGTCACAATGTGTCACCTGGTTGCATGGACACTCTGGGCATCTCTCTTAGTGTGCTAAGGCTGTGGATGCTAAGTTTTCCATTGGTTTTCATCTTTCTATGCTATCTCCAACTGATTTAAGTTGTCTAATCAAATTTTTTTGCAGAATCTGCATTTTTAGTATGCTAGTCACCATGTGTCACCTGGTTGCACGGACACTCTGGTGCATCTCTCTTACTGTGCTAAGGCTGTGACTTCTAAGTTTTCTCATTGGTTTTCATCTTTCTATGCTATCGCCAACTGATTTAAGTTGTCTAATCTAAATATTTGCAGGAACCATTTGTATGCTCACCATGTGTCACCTGGTTGCACGGACACTCTGGTGCATCTCTCTTACTGTGCTAAGGCTGTGACTTCTAAGTTTCTCATGTTTCATCTTTCTATGCTATCGCCAACTGATTTAAGTTGTCTAATCTAAATATTTTGCAGGAACTGCATTTTTAGTATGCTGAGTCACCATGTGTCACCTGGTTGCACGGACACTCTGGTGCATCTCTCTTACTGTGCTAAGGCTGTGACTGCTAAGTTTTCTCATTGTGTTTTCATCTTTCTATGCTATCGCCAACTGATTTAAGTTTTCTAATCAAATTTTTTGCAGAATCTGCATTTTGAGTATGCTAGTCACCATGTGTCACCTGGTTGCACGGACACTCTGGTGCATCTCTCTTAGTGTGCTATGGCTGTGACTTCTAAGTTTTCCCATTGGTTTTCATCTTTCTATGCTATTGCCAACTGATTAAGGTTGTCTAATCAAATTTTTTGCAGAATCTGCATTTTGAGTATGCTAGTCACCATGTGTCACCTGGTTGCACGGACACTCTGGTGCATCTCTCTTAGTGTGCTAAGGCTGTGACTTCTAAGTTTTCTCATTGGTTTTCATCTTTCTATGCTATCGCCAACTGATTTAAGTTGTCTAATCTAAATATTTTGCAGGAACTGCATTTTTAGTATGCTGAGTCACCATGTGTCACCTGGTTGCACGGACACTCTGGTGCATCTCTCTTACTGTGCTAAGGCTGTGACTTCTAAGTTTTCTCATTGGTTTTCATCTTTCTATGCTATCGCCAATTGATTTAAGTTGTCTAATTAAATTATTTGCAGGAACTGCATTTTGAGTATGCTGAGTCACAATGTGTAACCTGGTTGCATGGACACTCTGGCGCATCTCTCTTAGTGTGCTAAGGCTGTGGATGCTAAGTTTTCTCATTGGTTTTCACTCTTTCTATGCTATCGCCAACTGATTTAAGTTGTCTAATCAAATTTTTTTGCAGAATCTGCATTTTTAGTATGCTGAGTCACCATGTGTCACCTGGTTGCACGGACACTCTGGTGCATCTCTCTTAGTGTGCTATGGCTGTGACTTCTAAGTTTTCCCATTGGTTTTCATCTTTCTATGCTATTGCCAACTGATTAAGGTTGTCTAATCAAATTTTTTTGCAGAATCTGCATTTGGAGTATGCTAGTCACCATGTGTCACCTGGTTGCACGGACACTCTGGTGCATATCTCTCTTACTGTGCTAAGGCTGTGACTTCTAAGTTTTCCCAGTGGTTTCATCTTTCTATGCTATCGCCAACTGATTTAAGTTGTCTAATCTAAATATTTTGCAGAACTGCATTTGTAGTATGCTGAGTCACCATGTGTCACCTGGTTGCACGGACACTCTGGTGCATCTCTCTTACTGTGCTAAGGCTGTGACTTCTAAGTTTTCTCATTGGTTTCATCTTTCTATGCTATCACTAATTGATTTAAGTTGTCTAATCTAAATTATTTGCAGGAACTGCATTTTGAGTATGCTGAGTCACAAGTGTAACCTGGTTGCACGGACACTCTGGTGCATCTCTCTTAGTGTGCTAAGGCTGTGGATTCTAAGTTTTCTCATTGGTTTTCACTCTTTCTATGCTATCCCAACTGATTTAAGTTGTCTAATCAAATTTTTTTGCAGAATCTGCATTTGGAGTATGCTAGTCACCATGTGTCACCTGGTTGCACGGACACTCTGGTGCATCTCTCTTACTGTGCTAAGGCTGTGACTTCTAAGTTTTCTCATTGGTTTTCATCTTTCTATGCTATCGCCAACTGATTTAAGTTGTCTAATCTAAATATTTTGCAGGAACTGCATTTTTAGTATGCTGAGTCACCATGTGTCACCTGGTTGCACGGACACTCTGGTGCATCTCTCTTACTGTGCTAAGGCTGTGACTCTAAGTTTTCTCATTGGTTTTCATCTTTCTATGCTATCGCCAACTGATTTAAGTTTTCTAATCAAATTTTTTTGCAGAATCTGCATTTGGAGTATGCTAGTCACCATGTGTCACCTGGTTGCACGGACACTCTGGTGCATCTCTCTTAGTGTGCTATGGCTGTGACTTCTAAGTTTTCCCATTGTTTTCATCTTTCTATGCTATTGCCAACTGATTAAGGTTGTCTAATCAAATTTTTTTGCAGAATCTGCATTTGGAGTATGCTGAGTCACCATGTGTCACCTGGTTGCACGGACACTCTGGTGCATCTCTCTTACTGTGCTAAGGCTGTGACTTCTTAAGTTTTCTCATTGGTTCATCTTTCTATGCTATCGCCAACTGATTTAAGTTGTCTAATCTAAATATTTTGCAGAACTGCATTTTTAGTATGCTGAGTCACCATGTGTCACCTGGTTGCACGGACACTCTGGTGCATCTCTCTAGTGTGCTATGGCTGTGACTTCTAAGTTTTCCCATTGGTTTTCATCTTTCTATGCTATTGCCAACTGATTAAGGTTGTCTAATCAAATTTTTTTGCAGAATCTGCATTTGGAGTATGCTAGTCACCATGTGTCACCTGGTTGCACGGACACTCTGGTGCATCTCTCTTACTGTGCTAAGGCTGTGACTTCTAAGTTTTCTCATTGGTTTTCATCTTTCTATGCTATCGCCAACTGATTTAAGTTGTCTAATCTAAATATTTTGCAGGAACGAGTCACCATGTGTCACCTGGTTGCACGGACACTCTGGTGCATCTCTCTTACTGTGCTAAGGCTGTGACTTCTAAGTTTACTCATTTGTTTCATCTTTCTATGCTATCGCCAACTGATTTAAGTTGTCTAATCTAAATATTTTGCAGGAACTGCATTTTTAGTATGCTGAGTCACCATGTGTCACCTGGTTGCACGGACACTCTGGTGCATCTCTCTTACTGTGCTAAGGCTGTGACTGCTAAGTTTTCTCATTGGTTTTCATCTTTCTATGCTATCGCCAACTGATTAAGTTTTCTAATCAAATTTTTTTGCAGAATATGCATTTTGAGTATGCTAGTCACCATGTGTCACCTGGTTGCACGGACACTCTGGTGCATCTCTCTTAGTGTGCTATGGCTGTGACTTCTAAGTTTTCCCATTGGTTTTCATCTTTCTATGCTATTGCCAACTGATTTAAGTTGTCTAATCAAATTTTTTTGCAGAATCTGCATTTGGAGTATGCTAGTCACCATGTGTCACCTGGTTGCACGGACACTCTGGTGCATATCTCTCTTACTGTGCTAAGGCTTGTGACTTCTAAGTTTTCCAGTGGTTTTCATCTTTCTATGCTATCGCCAACTGATTTAAGTTGTCTAATCTAAATATTTTGCAGGAACTGCATTTTTAGTATGCTGAGTCACCATGTGTCACCTGGTTGCACGGACACTCTGGTGCATCTCTCTTACTGTGCTAAGGCTGTGACTTCTAAGTTTTCTCATTGGTTTTCATCTTTCTATGCTATCACTAATTGATTTAAGTTGTCTAATTAAATTATTTGCAGGAACTGCATTTTGAGTATGCTGAGTCACAATGTGTAACCTGGTTGCATGGACACTCTGGCGCATCTCTCTTAGTGTGCTAAGGCTGTGATGCTAAGTTTTCTCATTGGTTTTCAACATCTTCTATGCTATCTCCAACTGATTTAAGTTGTCTAATCAAATTTTTTTGCAGAATCTGCATTTTGAGTATGCTGAGTCACCATGTGTCACCTGGTTGCACGGACACTCTGGTGCATCTCTCTTACTGTGCTAAGGCTGTGACTTCTAAGTTTTCCCAGTGGTTTTCATCTTTCTATGCTATTGCCAACTGATTCAGGTTGTCTTATCAAATTTTTTGCAGAATCTGCATTTTAGTATGCTGAGTCACCATGTGTCACCTGGTTGCACGGACACTCTGGTGCATCTCTCTTACTGTGCTAAGGCTGTGACTGCTAAGTTTTCTCATTGGTTTTCATCTTTCTATGCTATCGCCAACTGATTTAAGTTGTCTAATCTAAATTTTTTGCAGGAACTGCATTTTTAGTATGCTGAGTCACCATGTGTCACCTGGTTGCACGGACACTCTGGTGCATCTCTCTTAGTGTGCTATGGCTGTGACTTCTAAGTTTTCCCATTGGTTTTCATCTTTCTATGCTATTGCCAACTGATTAAGGTTGTCTAATCAAATTTTTTTGCAGAATCTGCATTTGGAGTATGCTAGTCACCATGTGTCACCTGGTTGCACGGACACTCTGGTGCATCTCTCTTACTGTGCTAAGGCTGTGACTTCTAAGTTTTCTCATTGGTTTTCATCTTTCTATGCTATCGCCAACTGATTTAAGTTGTCTAATCTAAATATTTTGCAGTGAACGAGTCACCATGTGTCACCTGGTTGCACGGACACTCTGGTGCATCTCTCTTACTGTGCTAAGGCTGTGACTTCTAAGTTTTCTCATTTGTTTTCATCTTTCTATGCTATCGCCAACTGATTTAAGTTGTCTAATCTAAATATTTTGCAGGAACTGCATTTTTAGTATGCTGAGTCACCATGTGTCACCTGGTTGCACGGACACTCTGGTGCATCTCTCTTACTGTGCTAAGGCTGTGACTGCTAAGTTTTCTCATTGGTTTCATCTTTCTATGCTATCGCCAACTGATTTAAGTTTTCTAATCAAATTTTTTTGCAGAATCTGCATTTTGAGTATGCTAGTCACCATGTGTCACCTGGTTGCACGGACACTCTGGTGCATCTCTCTTAGTGTGCTATGGCTGTGACTTCTAAGTTTTCCATTGGTTTTCATCTTTCTATGCTATTGCCAACTGATTAAGGTTGTCTAATCAAATTTTTTTGCAGAATCTGCATTTGGAGTATGCTAGTCACCATGTGTCACCTGGTTGCACGGACACTCTGGTGCATCTCTCTTACTGTGCTAAGGCTGTGACTTCTAAGTTTTCTCATTGGTTTTCATCTTTCTATGCTATCGCCAACTGATTTAAGTTGTCTAATCTAAATATTTTGCAGGAACTGCATTTTTAGTATGCTGAGTCACCATGTGTCACCTGGTTGCACGGACACTCTGGTGCATCTCTCTTACTGTGCTAAGGCTGTGACTTCTAAGTTTTCTCATTGGTTTTCATCTTTCTATGCTATCACTAATTGATTTAAGTTGTCTAATAAATTATTTGCAGGAACTGCATTTTGAGTATGCTGAGTCACCATGTGTCACCTGGTTGCACGGACACTCTGGTGCATCTCTCTTAGTGTGCTAAGGCTGTGGTGTAAGTTTTCTCATTGGTTTTCATCTTTCTATGCTATCGCCAACTGATTTAAGTTGTCTAATCAAATTTTTTTGCAGAATCTGCATTTGGAGTATGCTAGTCACCATGTGTCACCTGGTTGCACGGACACTCTGGTGCATCTCTCTTACTGTGCTAAGGCTGTGACTTCTAAGTTTTCTCATTGGTTTCATCTTTCTATGCTATCGCCAATGATTTAAGTTGTCTAATCTAAATATTTTGCAGGAACTGCATTTTTAGTATGCTGAGTCACCATGTGTCACCTGGTTGCACGGACACTCTGGTGCATCTCTCTTACTGTGCTAAGGCTGTGACTCTAAGTTTTCTCATTGGTTCATCTTTCTAGTGCTATCGCCAACTGATTTAAGTTGTCTAATCTAAATATTTGCAGGAACTGCATTTTTAGTATGCTGAGTCACCATGTGTCACCTGGTTGCACGGACACTCTGGTGCATCTCTCTTAGTGTGCTATGGCTGTGACTTCTAAGTTTTGCCATTGGTTTTCATCTTTCTATGCTATTGCCAACTGATTAAGGTTGTCTAATCAAATTTTTTTGCAGAATCTGCATTTGGAGTATGCTAGTCACCATGTGTCACCTGGTTGCACGGACACTCTGGTGCATCTCTCTTACTGTGCTAAGGCTGTGACTTCTAAGTTTTCTCATTGGTTTCATCTTTCTATGCTATCGCCAACTGATTTAAGTTGTCTAATCTAAATATTTTGCAGGAACGAGTCACCATGTGTCACCTGGTTGCACGGACACTCTGGTGCATCTCTCTTACTGTGCTAAGGCTGTGACTTCTAAGTTTCTCATTTGTTCATCTTTCTATGCTATCGCCAACTGATTTAAGTTGTCTAATCTAAATATTTTGCAGGAACTGCATTTTTAGTATGCTGAGTCACCATGTGTCACCTGGTTGCACGGACACTCTGGTGCATCTCTCTTACTGTGCTAAGGCTGTGACTGCTAAGTTTTCTCATTGTTTTCATCTTTCTATGCTATCGCCAACTGATTTAAGTTTCTAATCAAATTTTTTTGCAGAATCTGCATTTGAGTATGCTAGTCACCATGTGTCACCTGGTTGCACGGACACTCTGGTGCATCTCTCTTAGTGTGCTATGGCTGTGACTTCTAAGTTTTCCCATTGGTTTTCATCTTTCTATGCTATTGCCAACTGATTAAGGTTGTCTAATCAAATTTTTTTGCAGAATCTGCATTTGGAGTATGCTAGTCACCATGTGTCACCTGGTTGCACGGACACTCTGGTGCATTCTCTCTTACTGTGCTAAGGCTGTGACTTCTAAGTTTTCCCATTGGTTTCATCTTTCTATGCTATCGCCAACTGATTTAAGTTGTCTAATCTAAATATTTTGCAGGAACTGCATTTTAGTATGCTGAGTCACCATGTGTCACCTGGTTGCACGGACACTCTGGTGCATCTCTCTTACTGTGCTAAGGCTGTGACTTCTAAGTTTTCTCATTGGTTTTCATCTTTCTATGCTATCGCAATTGATTTAAGTTGTCTAATCTAAATTTTTGCAGGAACTGCATTTTGAGTATGCTGAGTCACCATGTGTAACCTGGTTGCACGGACACTCTGGTGCATCTCTCTTAGTGTGCTAAGGCTGTGGACTGCTAAGTTTTCTCATTGGTTTTCATCTTTCTATGCTATCTCCAACTGATTTAAGTTGTCTAATCAAATTTTTTGCAGAATCTGCATTTGGAGTATGCTAGTCACCATGTGTCACCTGGTTGCACGGACACTCTGGTGCATCTCTCTTACTGTGCTAAGGCTGTGACTTCTAAGTTTTCTCATTGGTTTCATCTTTCTATGCTATCGCCAACTGATTTAAGTTGTCTAATCTAAATATTTGCAGGAACTGCATTTTTAGTATGCTGAGTCACCATGTGTCACCTGGTTGCACGGACACTCTGGTGCATCTCTCTTACTGTGCTAAGGCTGTGACTTCTAAGTTTTCTCATTGGTTTCATCTTTCTATGCTATCGCCAACTGATTTAAGTTGTCTAATCTAAATATTTGCAGGAACTGCATTTTTAGTATGCTGAGTCACCATGTGTCACCTGGTTGCACGGACACTCTGGTGCATCTCTCTTAGTGTGCTATGGCTGTGACTTCTAAGTTTACTCATTGGTTTTCATCTTTCTATGCTATTGCCAACTGATTAAGGTTGTCTAATCAAATTTTTTTGCAGAATCTGCATTTGGAGTATGCTAGTCACCATGTGTCACCTGGTTGCACGGACACTCTGGTGCATCTCTCTTACTGTGCTAAGGCTGTGACTTCTAAGTTTTCTCATTGGTTTTCATCTTTCTATGCTATCGCCAACTGATTTAAGTTGTCTAATCTAAATATTTGCAGAGCATTTACGAGTATGCAGTCCATGTGTCACCTGGTTGCACGGACACTCTGGTGCATCTCTCTTACTGTGCTAAGGCTGTGACTTCTAAGTTTTCTCATTGGTTTTCATCTTTCTATGCTATCGCCAACTGATTTAAGTTGTCTAATCTAAATATTTTGCAGGAACTGCATTTTTAGTATGCTGAGTCACCATGTGTCACCTGGTTGCACGGACACTCTGGTGCATCTCTCTTACTGTGCTAAGGCTGTGACTTCTAAGTTTTCTCATTGGTTTTCATCTTTCTATGCTATCGCCAACTGATTAAGTTGTTCTAATCAAATTTTTTTGCAGAATTGCATTTTGAGTATGCTAGTCACCATGTGTCACCTGGTTGCACGGACACTCTGGTGCATCTCTCTTAGTGTGCTATGGCTGTGACTTCTAAGTTTTCCATTGGTTTTCATCTTTCTATGCTATTGCCAACTGATTAAGGTTGTCTAATCAAATTTTTTTGCAGAATCTGCATTTGGAGTATGCTAGTCACCATGTGTCACCTGGTTGCACGGACACTCTGGTGCATATCTCTCTTACTGTGCTAAGGCTGTGACTTCTAAGTTTTCCCATTGGTTTTCATCTTTCTATGCTATCGCCAACTGATTTAAGTTGTCTAATCTAAATATTTTGCAGGAACTGCATTTTTAGTATGCTGAGTCACCATGTGTCACCTGGTTGCACGGACACTCTGGTGCATCTCTCTTACTGTGCTAAGGCTGTGACTTCTAAGTTTTCTCATTGGTTTTCATCTTTCTATGCTATCACAATTGATTTAAGTTGTCTAATTAAATATTTGCAGGAACTGCATTTTGAGTATGCTGAGTCACAATGTGTAACCTGGTTGCACGGACACTCTGGTGCATCTCTCTTAGTGTGCTAAGGCTGTGGACTGCTAAGTTTCTCATTGGTTTTCATCTTTCTATGCTATCGCCAACTGATTTAAGTTGTCTAATCAAATTTTTTTGCAGAATCTGCATTTTGGAGTATGCTAGTCACCATGTGTCACCTGGTTGCACGGACACTCTGGTGCATCTCTCTTAGTGTGCTATGGCTGTGACTTCTAAGTTTTCCCATTGGTTTTCATCTTCTATGCTATTGCAACTGATTAAGGTTGTCTAATCAAATTTTTTTGCAGAATCTGCATTTGGAGTATGCTGAGTCACCATGTGTCACCTGGTTGCACGGACACTCTGGTGCATCTCTCTTACTGTGCTAAGGCTGTGACTTCTAAGTTTTCTCATTGGTTCATCTTTCTATGCTATCGCCAACTGATTTAAGTTGTCTAATCTAAATATTTGCAGGAACTGCATTTTTAGTATGCTGAGTCACCATGTGTCACCTGGTTGCACGGACACTCTGGTGCATCTCTCTTAGTGTGCTATGGCTGTGACTTCTAAGTTTTCCATTGGTTTTCATCTTTCTATGCTATTGCCAACTGATTAAGGTTGTCTAATCAAATTTTTTTGCAGAATCTGCATTTGGAGTATGCTAGTCACCATGTGTCACCTGGTTGCACGGACACTCTGGTGCATCTCTCTTACTGTGCTAAGGCTGTGACTTCTAAGTTTTCTCATTGGTTTTCATCTTTCTATGCTATCGCCAACTGATTTAAGTTGTCTAATCTAAATATTTTGCAGAGATTAGATGAGTCACCATGTGTCACCTGGTTGCACGGACACTCTGGTGCATCTCTCTTACTGTGCTAAGGCTGTGACTTCTAAGTTTTCTCATTGGTTTTCATCTTTCTATGCTATCGCAAATGATTTAAGTTGTCTAATCTAAATATTTTGCAGGAACTGCATTTTTAGTATGCTGAGTCACCATGTGTCACCTGGTTGCACGGACACTCTGGTGCATCTCTCTTACTGTGCTAAGGCTGTGACTTCTAAGTTTTCTCATTGGTTTTCATCTTTCTATGCTATCGCCAACTGATTTAAGTTGTCTAATCAAATTTTTTTGCAGAATCTGCATTTTGAGTATGCTAGTCACCATGTGTCACCTGGTTGCACGGACACTCTGGTGCATCTCTCTTAGTGTGCTATGGCTGTGACTTCTAAGTTTTCCCATTGGTTTTCATCTTTCTATGCTATTGCCAACTGATTAAGGTTGTCTAATCAAATTTTTTTGCAGAATCTGCATTTGGAGTATGCTAGTCACCATGTGTCACCTGGTTGCACGGACACTCTGGTGCATATCTCTCTTACTGTGCTAAGGCTGTGACTTCTAAGTTTTCCCATTGGTTTTCATCTTTCTATGCTATCGCCAACTGATTTAAGTTGTCTAATCTAAATATTTTGCAGGAACTGCATTTTGAGTATGCTGAGTCACCATGTGTCACCTGGTTGCACGGACACTCTGGTGCATCTCTCTTACTGTGCTTAAGGCTGTGACTTCTAAGTTTTTCATTGTTTCATCTTTCTATGCTATCGCCAACTGATTAAGTTGTCTAATCAAATTTTTTTGCAGAATCTGCATTTTGAGTATGCTAGTCACCATGTGTCACCTGGTTGCACGGACACTCTGGTGCATCTCTCTTACTGTGCTAAGGCTGTGACTTCTAAGTTTTCCCATTGGTTTTCATCTTTCTATGCTATCGCCAACTGATATTAAGGTTGTCTAATCAAATTTTTTGCAGAATCTGCATTGGAGTATGCTAGTCACCATGTGTCACCTGGTTGCACGGACACTCTGGTGCATCTCTCTTACTGTGCTAAGGCTGTGACTTCTAAGTTTTCTCATTGGTTTTCATCTTTCTATGCTATCGCCAACTGATTTAAGTTGTCTAATCTAAATATTTGCAGGAACTGCATTTTTAGTATGCTGAGTCACCATGTGTCACCTGGTTGCACGGACACTCTGGTGCATCTCTCTTACTGTGCTAAGGCTGTGACTCTAAGTTTTCTCATTGGTTTCATCTTTCTATGCTATCGCCAATGATTTAAGTTGTCTAATCTAAATTATTTGCAGGAACTGCATTTTTGAGTATGCTGAGTCACAATGTGTCACCTGGTTGCACGGACACTCTGGTGCATCTCTCTTAGTGTGCTAAGGCTGTGATTCTAAGTTTTCTCATTGGTTTTCATCTTTCTATGCTATCGCCAACTGATTAAGGTTGTCTAATCAAATTTTTTTGCAGAATCTGCATTTGGAGTATGCTAGTCACCATGTGTCACCTGGTTGCACGGACACTCTGGTGCATCTCTCTTACTGTGCTAAGGCTGTGACTTCTAAGTTTTCTCATTGGTTTTCATCTTTCTATGCTATCGCCAACTGATTTAAGTTGTCTAATCTAAATATTTTGCAGGAACTGCATTTTTAGTATGCTGAGTCACCATGTGTCACCTGGTTGCACGGACACTCTGGTGCATCTCTCTTAGTGTGCTAAGGCTGTGACTTCTAAGTTTTCCATTGGTTTTCATCTTTCTATGCTATTGCCAACTGATTAAGTTGTCTAATCAAATTTTTTGCAGAATCTGCATTTGGAGTATGCTAGTCACCATGTGTCACCTGGTTGCACGGACACTCTGGTGCATCTCTCTTACTGTGCTAAGGCTGTGACTTCTAAGTTTTCTCATTGGTTTTCATCTTTCTATGCTATCGCCAACTGATTTAAGGTTGTCTAATCAAATTTTTTTGCAGAATCTGCATTTGGAGTATGCTAGTCACCATGTGTCACCTGGTTGCACGGACACTCTGGTGCATCTCTCTTACTGTGCTAAGGCTGTGACTTCTAAGTTTTCTCATTGGTTTTCATCTTTCTATGCTATCGCAAATGATTTAAGTTGTCTAATCTAAATATTTTGCAGGAACTGCATTTTAGTATGCTGAGTCACCATGTGTCACCTGGTTGCACGGACACTCTGGTGCATCTCTCTTACGTGTGCTAAGGCTGTGACTTCTAAGTTTTCATTGGTTTTCATCTTTCTATGCTATCTGCCAACTGATTTAAGTTGTCTAATCAAATTTTTTGCAGAATCTGCATTTTGAGTATGCTAGTCACCATGTGTCACCTGGTTGCACGGACACTCTGGTGCATCTCTCTTACTGTGCTAAGGCTGTGACTTCTAAGTTTTCTCATTGGTTTTCATCTTTCTATGCTATCGCCAACTGATTAAGTTGTCTAATCTAAATTTTTTGCAGGAATCTGCATTTTGAGTATGCTGAGTCACCATGTGTCACCTGGTTGCACGGACACTCTGGTGCATCTCTCTTACTGTGCTAAGGCTGTGACTTCTAAGTTTTTCTATTGGTTCATCTTTCTATGCTATCGCCAACTGATTTAAGTTGTCTAATCTAAATATTTTGCAGGACTGCATTTTTAGTATGCTGAGTCACCATGTGTCACCTGGTTGCACGGACACTCTGGTGCATCTCTCTTACTGTGCTAAGGCTGTGACTTCTAAGTTTTCTCATTGGTTTTCATCTTTCTATGCTATGCCAACTGATTAAGGTTGTCTAATCAAATTTTTTTGCAGAATCTGCATTTGGAGTATGCTAGTCACCATGTGTCACCTGGTTGCACGGACACTCTGGTGCATCTCTCTTACTGTGCTAAGGCTGTGACTTCTAAGTTTTCCCATTGTTTTCATCTTTCTATGCTATTGCCAACTGATTAAGTTGTCTAATCAAATTTTTTTGCAGAATCTGCATTTGAGTATGCTAGTCACCATGTGTCACCTGGTTGCACGGACACTCTGGTGCATCTCTCTTAGTGTGCTATGGCTGTGACTTCTAAGTTTTCCCAGTGGTTTTCATCTTTCTATGCTATTGCCAACTGATTAAGGTTGTCTAATCAAATTTTTTGCAGAATCTGCATTTGGAGTATGCTAGTCACCATGTGTCACCTGGTTGCACGGACACTCTGGTGCATCTCTCTTACTGTGCTAAGGCTGTGACTTCTAAGTTTTCTCATTGGTTTTCATCTTTCTGTGCTATCGCCAACTGATTTAAGTTGTCTAATCTAAATATTTTGCAGGAACTGCATTTTTAGTATGCTGAGTCACCATGTGTCACCTGGTTGCACGGACACTCTGGTGCATCTCTCTTACTGTGCTAAGGCTGTGACTTCTAAGTTTTCTCATTGGTTTTCATCTTTCTATGCTATCGCCAACTGATTTAAGGTTGTCTAATCAAATTTTTTTGCAGAATCTGCATTTGGAGTATGCTAGTCACCATGTGTCACCTGGTTGCACGGACACTCTGGTGCATCTCTCTTACTGTGCTAAGGCTGTGACTTCTAAGTTTTCCATTGGTTTTCATCTTTCTATGCTATCGCCAATGATTTAAGTTGTCTAATCTAAATATTTTTGCAGGAACTGCATTTGTAGTATGCTGAGTCACCATGTGTCACCTGGTTGCACGGACACTCTGGTGCATCTCTCTTACGTGTGCTAGGCTGTGACTTCTAAGTTTTCTCATTGGTTTCATCTTTCTATGCTATCGCAACTGATTTAAGTTGTCTAATCTAAATATTTGCAGGAACTGCATTTTGAGTATGCTGAGTCACCATGTGTCACCTGGTTGCACGGACACTCTGGTGCATCTCTCTTAGTGTGCTAAGGCTGTGACTGCTAAGTTTTCTCATTGGTTTTCATCTTTCTATGCTATCCCAACTGATTTAAGTTGTCTAATCAAATTTTTTTGCAGAAATGCATTTTGAGTATGCTAGTCACCATGTGTCACCTGGTTGCACGGACACTCTGGTGCATCTCTCTTACTGTGCTAAGGCTGTGACTTCTAAGTTTTCCCATTGGTTTTCATCTTTCTATGCTATCGCCAACTGATTAAGTTGTCTAATCAAATTTTTTTGCAGAATCTGCATTTGGAGTATGCTAGTCACCATGTGTCACCTGGTTGCACGGACACTCTGGTGCATCTCTCTTACTGTGCTAAGGCTGTGACTTCTAAGTTTTCTCATTGGTTTTCATCTTTCTATGCTATCGCCAACTGATTTAAGTTGTCTAATCTAAATATTTTGCAGGAACTGCATTTTAGTATGCTGAGTCACCATGTGTCACCTGGTTGCACGGACACTCTGGTGCATCTCTCTTACTGTGCTAGGCTGTGACTTCTAAGTTTTCTCATTGGTTTTCATCTTTCTATGCTATCGCCAATTGATTTAAGTTGTCTAATCTAAATTATTTGCAGGAACTGCATTTGAGTATGCTGAGTCACATGTGTCACCTGGTTGCACGGACACTCTGGTGCATCTCTCTTAGTGTGCTAAGGCTGTGAATTCTAAGTTTTCTCATTGTTTTCATCTTTCTATGCTATCCCAACTGATTTAAGTTGTCTAATCAAATTTTTTTGCAGAATCTGCATTTGGAGTATGCTAGTCACCATGTGTCACCTGGTTGCACGGACACTCTGGTGCATCTCTCTTAGTGTGCTATGGCTGTGACTTCTAAGTTTTCCCATTGGTTTTCATCTTTCTATGCTATTGCCAACTGATTTAGGTTGTCTAATCAAATTTTTTGCAGAATCTGCATTTGGAGTATGCTGAGTCACCATGTGTCACCTGGTTGCACGGACACTCTGGTGCATCTCTCTTACTGTGCTAAGGCTGTGACTGCTAAGTTTTCTCATTGGTTTTCATCTTTCTATGCTATCGCCAACTGATTTAAGTTGTCTAATCTAAATATTTTGCAGGAACTGCATTTTTAGTATGCTGAGTCACCATGTGTCACCTGGTTGCACGGACACTCTGGTGCATCTCTCTTAGTGTGCTATGGCTGTGACTTCTAAGTTTTCCCATTGGTTTTCATCTTTCTATGCTATGCCAACTGATTAAGTTGTCTAATCAAATTTTTTGCAGAATCTGCATTTGGAGTATGCTAGTCACCATGTGTCACCTGGTTGCACGGACACTCTGGTGCATCTCTCTTACTGTGCTAAGGCTGTGACTTCTAAGTTTTCTCATTGGTTTTCATCTTTCTATGCTATCGCCAACTGATTTAAGTTGTCTAATCTAAATATTTTGCAGGAATCTGCATTTTAGTATGTGTCACCTGGTTGCACGGACACTCTGGTGCATCTCTCTTACTGTGCTAAGGCTGTGACTTCTAAGTTTTCTCATTGGTTTTCATCTTTCTATGCTATCGCCAACTGATTTAAGTTGTCTAATCTAAATATTTTGCAGGAACTGCATTTTAGTATGCTGAGTCACCATGTGTCACCTGGTTGCACGGACACTCTGGTGCATCTCTCTTACTGTGCTAAGGCTGTGACTTCTAAGTTTTCTCATTGGTTTTCATCTTTCTATGCTATCGCCAATGATTTAAGTTGTCTAATCTAAATTTTTTGCAGAATCTGCATTTTGAGTATGCTGAGTCACCATGTGTCACCTGGTTGCACGGACACTCTGGTGCATCTCTCTTAGTGTGCTAAGGCTGTGACTTCTAAGTTTTCCCATTGGTTTTCATCTTTCTATGCTATCTGCCAACTGATTAAGTTGTCTAATCAAATTTTTTTGCAGAATCTGCATTTGGAGTATGCTAGTCACCATGTGTCACCTGGTTGCACGGACACTCTGGTGCATTCTCTCTTACTGTGCTAAGGCTGTGACTTCTAAGTTTTCCCATTGGTTTTCATCTTTCTATGCTATCGCAACTGATTAAGTTGTCTAATCTAAATTTTTTGCAGGAACTGCATTTTGAGTATGCTGAGTCACCATGTGTCACCTGGTTGCACGGACACTCTGGTGCATCTCTCTTACTGTGCTAAGGCTGTGACTTCTAAGTTTTCTCATTGGTTTTCATCTTTCTATGCTATCGCCAACTGATTTAAGTTGTCTCATAAATTTTGCAGGAACTGCATTTTAGTATGCTGAGTCACCATGTGTAACCTGGTTGCACGGACACTCTGGTGCATCTCTCTTACGTGTGCTAAGGCTGTGACTGCTAAGTTTTCTCATTGGTTTTCATCTTTCTATGCTATCGCCAACTGATTTAAGTTGTTAATCAAATTTTTTTGCAGAATCTGCATTTTGAGTATGCTAGTCACCATGTGTCACCTGGTTGCACGGACACTCTGGTGCATCTCTCTTAGTGTGCTATGGCTGTGACTTCTAAGTTTTCCCATTGGTTTTCATCTTTCTATGCTATTGCCAACTGATTTAAGTTGTCTAATCAAATTTTTTGCAGAATCTGCATTTTGAGTATGCTAGTCACCATGTGTCACCTGGTTGCACGGACACTCTGGTGCATATCTCTCTTACTGTGCTAAGGCTGTGACTTCTAAGTTTTCTCAGTGGTTTTCATCTTTCTATGCTATCGCCAACTGATTTAAGTTGTCTAATCTAAATATTTTGCAGGAACTGCATTTTGAGTATGCTGAGTCACCATGTGTCACCTGGTTGCACGGACACTCTGGTGCATCTCTCTTACTGTGCTAAGGCTGTGACTTCTAAGTTTTCTCATTGGTTTTCATCTTCTATGCTATCGCTAATTGATTTAAGTTGTCTAATCTAATTATTTGCAGGAACTGCATTTTGAGTATGCTGAGTCACATGTGTCACCTGTTGCACGGACACTCTGGTGCATCTCTCTTAGTGTGCTAAGGCTGTGATGCTAAGTTTTCTCATTGGTTTTCATCTTTCTATGCTATCGCCAACTGATTTAAGTTGTCTAATCAAATTTTTTTGCAGAATCTGCATTTGAGTATGCTAGTCACCATGTGTCACTGGTTGCACGGACACTCTGGTGCATCTCTCTTACTGTGCTAAGGCTGTGACTTCTAAGTTTTCTCATTGGTTTTCATCTTTCTATGCTATCGCCAACTGATTTAAGTTGTCTAATCTAAATATTTTGCAGGAACTGCATTTTTAGTATGCTGAGTCACCATGTGTCACCTGGTTGCACGGACACTCTGGTGCATCTCTCTTACTGTGCTAAGGCTGTGACTGCTAAGTTTTCTCATTGGTTTTCATCTTTCTATGCTATTGCCAACTGATTTAAGTTGTCTAATCAAATTTTTTTGCAGAATCTGCATTTGGAGTATGCTAGTCACCATGTGTCACCTGGTTGCACGGACACTCTGGTGCATCTCTCTTACTGTGCTAAGGCTGTGACTTCTAAGTTTTCCCATTGGTTTTTATCTTTCTATGCTATTGCCAACTGATTTAGGTTGTCTAATCAAATTTTTTGCAGAATCTGCATTTGGAGTATGCTGAGTCACCATGTGTCACCTGGTTGCACGGACACTCTGGTGCATCTCTCTTACTGTGCTAAGGCTGTGACTGCTAAGTTTTCTCATTGTTTTCATCTTTCTTGCTATCGCCAACTGATTTAAGTTGTCTAATCTAAATATTTTGCAGGAACTGCATTTTTAGTATGCTGAGTCACCATGTGTCACCTGGGTTGCACGGACACTCTGGTGCATCTCTCTTAGTGTGCTATGGCTGTGACTTCTAAGTTTTCCCATTGGTTTTCATCTTTCTATGCTATTGCCAACTGATTAAGGTTGTCTAATCAAATTTTTTTGCAGAATCTGCATTTGGAGTATGCTAGTCACCATGTGTCACCTGGTTGCACGGACACTCTGGTGCATCTCTCTTACTGTGCTAAGGCTGTGACTTCTACGTTTTCTCATTGTTTTCATCTTTCTATGCTATCGCCAACTGATTTAAGTTGTCTAATCTAAATATTTTGCAGGAACTGCATTTTTAGTATGCTGAGTCACCATGTGTCACCTGGTTGCACGGACACTCTGGTGCATCTCTCTTACTGTGCTAAGGCTGTGACTTCTAAGTTTTCTCATTGGTTTTCATCTTTCTATGCTATCGCCAACTGATTTAAGTTGTCTAATCTAAATATTTGCAGGAACTGCATTTTTAGTATGCTGAGTCACCATGTGTCACCTGGTTGCACGGACACTCTGGTGCATCTCTCTTAGTGTGCTAAGGCTGTGACTTCTAAGTTTTCTCATTGGTTTTCTTCATCTTCTATGCTATCGCCAACTGATTTAAGTTGTCTAATCAAATTTTTTGCAGAATCTGCATTTGGAGTATGCTAGTCACATGTGTCACCTGGTTGCACGGACACTCTGGTGCATCTCTCTTAGTGTGCTAAGGCTGTGACTTCTAAGTTTTCCCATTGGTTTTCATCTTTCTATGCTATTGCCAACTGATTAATGTTGTCTAATCAAATTTTTTGCAGAATCTGCATTTGGAGTATGCTAGTCACCATGTGTCACCTGGTTGCACGGACACTCTGGTGCATCTCTCTTACTGTACTAGTGGACTTCTAAGTTTTCCCATTGGTTTTCATCTTTCTATGCTATTGCCAACTGATTAAGGTTGTCTAATCAAATTTTTTTGCAGAATCTGCATTTGGAGTATGCTAGTCACCATGTGTCACCTGGTTGCACGGACACTCTGGTGCATCTCTCTTACTGTGCTAAGGCTGTGACTTCTAAGTTTTCTCATTGGTTTTCATCTTTCTATGCTATCGCCAACTGATTTAAGTTGTCTAATCTAAATATTTTGCAGGAACTGCATTTTAGTATGCTGAGTCACCATGTGTCACCTGGTTGCACGGACACTCTGGTGCATCTCTCTTACTGTGCTAGGCTGTGACTTCTAAGTTTTCCCATTGGTTTTCATCTTTCTATGCTATCGCCAACTGATTAAGGTTGTCTAATCAAATTTTTTTGCAGAATCTGCATTTGGAGTATGCTAGTCACCATGTGTCACCTGGTTGCACGGACACTCTGGTGCATCTCTCTTAGTGTGCTAAGGCTGTGACTTCTAAGTTTTCCATTGGTTTTCATCTTTCTATGCTATCGCCAACTGATTAAGGTTGTCTAATCAAATTTTTTGCAGGAACTGCATTTGGAGTATGCTGAGTCACCATGTGTCACCTGGTTGCACGGACACTCTGGTGCATCTCTCTTACTGTGCTAAGGCTGTGACTTCTAAGTTTCTCATTGGTTTTCATCTTTCTATGCTATCGCCAACTGATTTAAGTTGTCTAATCTAAATTTTTGCAGGAACTGCATTTTGAGTATGCTGAGTCACCATGTGTAACCTGGTTGCACGGACACTCTGGTGCATCTCTCTTACTGTGCTAAGGCTGTGACTTCTAAGTTTTCTCATTGGTTTTCATCTTTCTATGCTATCGCCAACTGATTTAAGTTGTCTAATCAAATTTTTTTGCAGAATCTGCATTTTGAGTATGCTAGTCACCATGTGTCACCTGGTTGCACGGACACTCTGGTGCATCTCTCTTAGTGTGCTAGGCTGTGACTTCTAAGTTTTCTCATTGTTTTCATCTTTCTATGCTATTGCCAACTGATTAAGGTTGTCTAATCAAATTTTTTTGCAGAATCTGCATTTGGAGTATGCTAGTCACCATGTGTCACCTGGTTGCACGGACACTCTGGTGCATCTCTCTTACTGTGCTAAGGCTGTGACTTCTAAGTTTTCCCAGTGGTTTTCATCTTTCTATGCTATCGCCAACTGATTTAAGTTGTCTAATCTAAATATTTTGCAGGAACTGCATTTTTAGTATGCTGAGTCACCATGTGTCACCTGGTTGCACGGACACTCTGGTGCATCTCTCTTACTGTGCTAAGGCTGTGACTTCTAAGTTTCTCATTGGTTTTCATCTTTCTATGCTATCACTAATTGATTTAAGTTGTCTAATTAAATTATTTGCAGGAACTGCATTTTGAGTATGCTGAGTCACAATGTGTCACCTGGTTGCACGGACACTCTGGTGCATCTCTCTCTTGTGCTAAGGCTGTGACTTCTAAGTTTTCTCATTGGTTTTCATCTTTCTATGCTATCGCCAACTGATTTAAGTTGTCTAATCAAATTTTTTTGCAGAATCTGCATTTTGAGTATGCTAGTCACCATGTGTCACCTGGTTGCACGGACACTCTGGTGCATCTCTCTTAGTGTGCTATGGCTGTGACTTCTAAGTTTTCCCATTGGTTTTCATCTTTCTATGCTATTGCCAACTGATTAAGGTTGTCTAATCAAATTTTTTGCAGAATCTGCATTTGGAGTATGCTAGTCACCATGTGTCACCTGGTTGCACGGACACTCTGGTGCATCTCTCTTACTGTGCTAAGGCTGTGACTTCTAAGTTTTCTCATTGGTTTCATCTTTCTATGCTATCGCCAACTGATTTAAGTTGTCTAATCTAAATATTTTGCAGGAACTGCATTTTAGTATGCTGAGTCACCATGTGTCACCTGGTTGCACGGACACTCTGGTGCATCTCTCTTAGTGTGCTATGGCTGTGACTTCTAAGTTTTCCCATTGGTTTTCATCTTTCTATGCTATTGCCAACTGATTAAGGTTGTCTAATCAAATTTTTTGCAGAATCTGCATTTGGAGTATGCTAGTCACCATGTGTCACCTGGTTGCACGGACACTCTGGTGCATCTCTCTTACTGTGCTAAGGCTGTGACTTCTAAGTTTTCTCATTGGTTTTCATCTTTCTATGCTATCGCCAACTGATTTAAGTTGTCTAATCTAATTTTTTTGCAGGAACTGCATTTGGTATGCTAGTCCCATGTGTCACCTGGTTGCACGGACACTCTGGTGCATCTCTCTTACTGTGCTAAGGCTGTGACTTCTAAGTTTTCTCATTGGTTTTCATCTTTCTATGCTATCGCCAACTGATTTAAGTTGTCTAATCTAAATTTTTTGCAGGAACTGCATTTGAGTATGCTGAGTCACCATGTGTCACCTGGTTGCACGGACACTCTGGTGCATCTCTCTTACTGTGCTAAGGCTGTGACTGCTAAGTTTTCTCATTGGTTTTCATCTTTCTATGCTATCGCCAACTGATTTAAGTTGTCTAATCAAATTTTTTTGCAGAATCTGCATTTTGAGTATGCTGAGTCACCATGTGTCACTTGGTTGCACGGACACTCTGGTGCATCTCTCTTAGTGTGCTATGGCTGTGACTTCTAAGTTTTCCCATTGGTTTTCATCTTTCTATGCTATTGCCAACTGATTAAGGTTGTCTAATCAAATTTTTTTGCAGAATCTGCATTTGGAGTATGCTAGTCACCATGTGTCACCTGGTTGCACGGACACTCTGGTGCATCTCTCTTACTGTGCTAAGGCTGTGACTTCTAAGTTTTCTCATTGGTTTTCATCTTTCTATGCTATCGCCAACTGATTTAAGTTGTCTAATCTAAATATTTTGCAGGAACTGCATTTGAGTATGCTGAGTCACCATGTGTCACCTGGTGCACGGACACTCTGGTGCATCTCTCTTACTGTGCTAAGGCTGTGACTTCTAAGTTTTCTCATTGGTTTTCATCTTTCTATGCTATCGCCAATTGATTTAAGTTGTCTAATCTAAATATTTTGCAGGAACTGCATTTTGAGTATGCTGAGTCACCATGTGTCACCTGGTTGCACGGACACTCTGGTGCATCTCTCTTACGTGTGCTAAGGCTGTGATGCTAAGTTTTCTCATTGGTTTTCACATCTTTCTATGCTATCTCCAACTGATTAAGTTGTCTAATCAAATTTTTTTGCAGAATCTGCATTTGGAGTATGCTAGTCACCATGTGTCACCTGGTTGCACGGACACTCTGGTGCATCTCTCTTACTGTGCTAAGGCTGTGACTTCTAAGTTTTCTCATTGGTTTTCATCTTTCTATGCTATCGCCAATTGATTTAAGTTGTCTAATCTAAATATTTTGCAGGAACTGCATTTTTAGTATGCTGAGTCACCATGTGTCACCTGGTTGCACGGACACTCTGGTGCATCTCTCTTACTGTGCTAAGGCTGTGACTTCTAAGTTTTCTCATTGGTTTTCATCTTTCTATGCTATCGCCAACTGATTTAAGTTGTCTAATCAAATTTTTTTGCAGGAACTGCATTTTGAGTATGCTGAGTCACCATGTGTCACCTGGTTGCACGGACACTCTGGTGCATCTCTCTTACTGTGCTAGGCTGTGACTTCTAAGTTTTCTCATTGGTTTTCATCTTTCTATGCTATTGCCAACTGATTTAGGTTGTCTAATCAAACTTTTTTGCAGAATCTGCATTTGGAGTATGCTAGTCACCATGTGTCACCTGGTTGCACGGACACTCTGGTGCATCTCTCTTACTGTGCTAAGGCTGTGACTTCTAAGTTTTCTCATTGGTTTCATCTTTCTATGCTATCGCCAACTGATTTAAGTTGTCTAATCTAAATATTTGCAGAATCTGCATTTTGAGTATGCTGAGTCACCATGTGTCACCTGGTTGCACGGACACTCTGGTGCATCTCTCTTACTGTGCTAAGGCTGTGACTTCTAAGTTTTCCCATTGGTTTTCATCTTTCTATGCTATTGCCAACTGATTAAGGTTGTCTAATCAAATTTTTTTGCAGAATCTGCATTTGGAGTATGCTAGTCACCATGTGTCACCTGGTTGCACGGACACTCTGGTGCATCTCTCTTACTGTGCTAAGGCTGTGACTTCTAAGTTTTCTCATTGGTTTTCATCTTTCTATGCTATCGCCAACTGATTTAAGTTGTCTAATCTAAATATTTTGCAGGAACTGCATTTTTAGTATGCTGAGTCACCATGTGTCACCTGGTTGCACGGACACTCTGGTGCATCTCTCTTACTGTGCTAAGGCTGTGACTTCTAAGTTTTCTCATTGGTTTCATCTTTCTATGCTATCGCCAACTGATTTAAGTTGTCTAATCTAAATATTTTGCAGGAACTGCATTTTAGTATGCTGAGTCACCATGTGTCACCTGGTTGCACGGACACTCTGGTGCATCTCTCTTACTGTGCTAAGGCTGTGACTTCTAAGTTTTCCATTGGTTTTCATCTTTCTATGCTATCGCCAACTGATTTAAGTTGTCTAATCAAATTTTTTTGCAGAATCTGCATTTTTAGTATGCTAGTCACCATGTGTCACCTGGTTGCACGGACACTCTGGTGCATCTCTCTTAGTGTGCTAAGGCTGTGACTTCTAAGTTTTCCCATTGGTTTTCATCTTTCTATGCTATGCCAACTGATTAAGGTTGTCTAATCAAATTTTTTTGCAGAATCTGCATTTGGAGTATGCTAGTCACCATGTGTCACCTGGTTGCACGGACACTCTGGTGCATCTCTCTTAGTGTGCTATGGCTGTGACTTCTAAGTTTTCCCATTGGTTTTCATCTTTCTATGCTATTGCCAACTGATTAAGGTTGTCTAATCAAATTTTTTTGCAGAATCTGCATTGGAGTATGCTAGTCACCATGTGTCACCTGGTTGCACGGACACTCTGGTGCATCTCTCTTACTGTGCTAAGGCTGTGACTTCTAAGTTTTCTCATTGGTTTTCATCTTCTATGCTATCGCCAACTGATTTAAGTTGTCTAATCTAAATATTTTGCAGGAACTGCATTTGAGTATGCTGAGTCACCATGTGTCACCTGGTTGCACGGACACTCTGGTGCATCTCTCTTATGTGCTAGGCTGTGACTTCTAAGTTTTCCCATTGGTTTCATCTTTCTATGCTATTGCCAACTGATTAAGTTGTCTAATCAAATTTTTTGCAGAATCTGCATTTGGAGTATGCTAGTCACCATGTGTCACCTGGTTGCACGGACACTCTGGTGCATCTCTCTTACTGTGCTAAGGCTGTGACTTCTAAGTTTTCCCATTGGTTTTCATCTTTCTATGCTATCGCCAACTGATTTAAGTTGTCTAATCTAAATATTTTGCAGGAACTGCATTTTGAGTATGCTAGTCACCATGTGTCACCTGGTTGCACGGACACTCTGGTGCATCTCTCTTACTGTGCTAAGGCTGTGACTTCTAAGTTTTCTCATTGGTTTCATCTTTCTATGCTATCGCCAACTGATTTAAGTTGTCTAATCTAAATATTTTGCAGGAACGCATTTTTATGAGTCACCATGTGTCACCTGGTTGCACGGACACTCTGGTGCATCTCTCTTACTGTGCTAAGGCTGTGACTTCTAAGTTTCTCATTGGTTTTCATCTTTCTATGCTATCGCCAACTGATTTAAGTTGTCTAATCTAAATATTTTGCAGGAACTGCATTTTTAGTATGCTGAGTCACCATGTGTCACCTGGTTGCACGGACACTCTGGTGCATCTCTCTTACTGTGCTAAGGCTGTGACTTCTAAGTTTTCTCATTGGTTTTCATCTTTCTATGCTATTGCCAACTGATTAAGTTGTCTAATCAAATTTTTTGCAGAATCTGCATTTGGAGTATGCTAGTCACCATGTGTCACCTGGTTGCACGGACACTCTGGTGCATCTCTCTTAGTGTGCTATGGCTGTGACTTCTAAGTTTTCCCATTGGTTTTCATCTTTCTATGCTATTGCCAACTGATTAAGGTTGTCTAATCAAATTTTTTTGCAGAATCTGCATTTGGAGTATGCTAGTCACCATGTGTCACCTGGTTGCACGGACACTCTGGTGCATTCTCTCTTACTGTGCTAAGGCTGTGACTTCTAAGTTTTCCCATTGGTTTTCATCTTCTATGCTATCGCCAACTGATTTAAGTTGTCTAATCTAAATATTTTGCAGGAACTGCATTTTTAGTATGCTGAGTCACCATGTGTCACCTGGTTGCACGGACACTCTGGTGCATCTCTCTTACTGTGCTAAGGCTGTGACTTCTAAGTTTTCTCATTGGTTTTCATCTTTCTATGCTATCGCCAACTGATTTAAGTTGTCTAATAAATATTTTGCAGGAACTGCATTTTGAGTATGCTGAGTCACATGTGTCACCTGGTTGCACGGACACTCTGGGCATCTCTCTTAGTGTGCTAAGGCTGTGACTTCTAAGTTTTCTCATTGGTTTTCATCTTTCTATGCTATCGCCAACTAATTTAAGTTGTCTAATCAAATTTTTTGCAGAATCTGCATTTTGAGTATGCTAGTCACCATGTGTCACCTGGTTGCACGGACACTCTGGTGCATCTCTCTTATGTGCTAAGGCTGTGACTTCTAAGTTTTCCATTGGTTTTCATCTTTCTATGCTATCGCCAACTGATTAAGGTTGTCTAATCAATTTTTTTTGCAGAATCTGCATTTGGAGTATGCTAGTCACCATGTGTCACCTGGTTGCACGGACACTCTGGTGCATCTCTCTTACTGTGCTAAGGCTGTGACTTCTAAGTTTTCTCATTGGTTTTCATCTTTCTATGCTATCGCCAACTGATTTAAGTTGTCTAATCTAAATATTTTGCAGGAACTGCATTTTGAGTATGCTGAGTCACCATGTGTCACCTGGTTGCACGGACACTCTGGTGCATCTCTCTTACTGTGCTAAGGCTGTGACTTCTAAGTTTTCTCATTGGTTTTAATCTTTCTATGCTATCGCCAACTGATTTAAGTTGTCTAATTAAATTATTTGCAGGAACTGCATTTTTAGTATGCTGAGTCACCATGTGTCACCTGGTTGCACGGACACTCTGGTGCATCTCTCTTAGTGTGCTAAGGCTGTGACTTCTAAGTTTTCTCATTGGTTTTCATCTTTCTATGCTATCGCCAACTGATTTAAGGTTGTCTAATCAAATTTTTTTGCAGAATCTGCATTTGGAGTATGCTAGTCACCATGTGTCACCTGGTTGCACGGACACTCTGGTGCATCTCTCTTACTGTGCTAAGGCTGTGACTTCTAAGTTTTCTCATTGGTTTTCATCTTTCTATGCTATCGCCAACTGATTTAAGTTGTCTAATCTAAATATTTTGCAGGAACTGCATTTTGAGTATGCTAGTCACCATGTGTCACCTGGTTGCACGGACACTCTGGTGCATCTCTCTTACTGTGCTAAGGCTGTGACTTCTAAGTTTTCCCATTGGTTTTCATCTTTCTATGCTATTGCCAACTGATTTAAGTTGTCTAATCAAATTTTTTTGCAGAATCTGCATTTGGAGTATGCTAGTCACCATGTGTCACCTGGTTGCACGGACACTCTGGTGCATCTCTCTTACTGTGCTAAGGCTGTGACTTCTAAGTTTTCTCATTGGTTTTCATCTTTCTATGCTATTCCAACTGATTAAGGTTGTCTAATCAAATTTTTTGCAGAATCTGCATTTGGAGTATGCTAGTCACCATGTGTCACCTGGTTGCACGGACACTCTGGTGCATCTCTCTTACTGTGCTAAGGCTGTGACTTCTAAGTTTTCTCATTGTTTTCATCTTTCTATGCTATCGCCAACTGATTTAAGTTGTCTAATCTAAATATTTTGCAGGAATCTGCATTTTTAGTATGCTGAGTCACCATGTGTCACCTGGTTGCACGGACACTCTGGTGCATCTCTCTTAGTGTGCTATGGCTGTGACTTCTAAGTTTTCCCATTGGTTTTCATCTTTCTATGCTATTGCCAACTGATTAAGGTTGTCTAATCAAATTTTTTTGCAGAATCTGCATTTGGAGTATGCTAGTCACCATGTGTCACCTGGTTGCACGGACACTCTGGTGCATCTCTCTTACTGTGCTAAGGCTGTGACTTCTAAGTTTTCTCATTGGTTTTCATCTTTCTATGCTATCGCCAACTGATTTAAGTTGTCTAATCTAAATATTTTGCAGGAACTGCATTTTTAGTATGCTGAGTCACCATGTGTCACCTGGTTGCACGGACACTCTGGTGCATCTCTCTTACTGTGCTAAGGCTGTGACTTCTAAGTTTTCTCATTGGTTTTCATCTTTCTATGCTATCGCCAACTGATTTAAGTTGTCTAATCTAAATATTTTGCAGGAACTGCATTTTTAGTATGCTGAGTCACCATGTGTCACCTGGTTGCACGGACACTCTGGTGCATCTCTCTTACTGTGCTAAGGCTGTGACTTCTAAGTTTTCTCATTGGTTTTCATCTTTCTATGCTATCGCCAACTGATTTAAGTTGTCTAATCAAATTTTTTTGCAGAATCTGCATTTGGAGTATGCTAGTCACCATGTGTCACCTGGTTGCACGGACACTCTGGTGCATCTCTCTTAGTGTGCTAGGCTGTGACTTCTAAGTTTTCCCATTGGTTTTCATCTTCTATGCTATCGCCAACTGATTAAGGTTGTCTAATCAAATTTTTTTGCAGAATCTGCATTTGGAGTATGCTAGTCACCATGTGTCACCTGGTTGCACGGACACTCTGGTGCATCTCTCTTACTGTGCTATGACTTCTAAGTTTTCCCATTGGTTTTCATCTTTCTATGCTATTGCCAACTGATTAAGGTTGTCTAATCAAATTTTTTTGCAGAATCTGCATTTGGAGTATGCTAGTCACCATGTGTCACCTGGTTGCACGGACACTCTGGTGCATCTCTCTTACTGTGCTAAGGCTGTGACTTCTAAGTTTTCTCATTGGTTTCATCTTTCTATGCTATCGCCAACTGATTTAAGTTGTCTAATCTAAATATTTTGCAGGAACTGCATTTTTAGTATGCTGAGTCACCATGTGTCACCTGGTTGCACGGACACTCTGGTGCATCTCTCTTATCTGTATGGCTGTGACTTCTAAGTTTTCCCATTGGTTTTCATCTTTCTATGCTATTGCCAACTGATTAAGGTTGTCTAATCAAATTTTTTTGCAGAATCTGCATTTGGAGTATGCTAGTCACCATGTGTCACCTGGTTGCACGGACACTCTGGTGCATCTCTCTTACTGTGCTAAGGCTGTGACTTCTAAGTTTTCTCATTGGTTTTCATCTTTCTATGCTATCGCCAACTGATTTAAGTTGTCTAATCTAAATATTTTGCAGGAACTGCATTTTTAGTATGCTGAGTCACCATGTGTCACCTGGTTGCACGGACACTCTGGTGCATCTCTCTTACTGTGCTAAGGCTGTGACTTCTAAGTTTTCTCATTGGTTTTCATCTTTCTATGCTATCGCCAACTGATTTAAGTTGTCTAATCTAAATATTTTGCAGGAATGCATTTTAGTATGCTGAGTCACCATGTGTCACCTGGTTGCACGGACACTCTGGTGCATCTCTCTTACTGTGCTAAGGCTGTGACTTCTAAGTTTCTCATTGGTTTTCATCTTTCTATGCTATCGCCAACTGATTTAAGTTGTCTAATCTAAATATTTTGCAGGAACTGCATTTTTAGTATGCTGAGTCACCATGTGTCACCTGGTTGCACGGACACTCTGGTGCATCTCTCTTACTGTGCTAAGGCTGTGACTTCTAAGTTTTCTCATTGGTTTTCATCTTTCTATGCTATCGCCAACTGATTTAAGTTGTCTAATCTAAATTTTTTGCAGGAACTGCATTTTTAGTATGCTGAGTCACCATGTGTCACCTGGTTGCACGGACACTCTGGTGCATCTCTCTTACTGTGCTAAGGCTGTGACTTCTAAGTTTTCTCATTTGTTTTCATCTTTCTATGCTATCGCCAACTGATTAAGGTTGTCTAATCAAATTTTTTTGCAGAATCTGCATTTGGAGTATGCTAGTCACCATGTGTCACCTGGTTGCACGGACACTCTGGTGCTCATCTCTCTTACTGTGCTAAGGCTGTGACTTCTAAGTTTTCTCATTGGTTTTCATCTTTCTATGCTATCGCCAACTGATTTAAGTTGTCTAATCTAAATTTTTTGCAGGAACTGCATTTTTAGTATGCTGAGTCACCATGTGTCACCTGGTTGCACGGACACTCTGGTGCATCTCTCTTACTGTGCTAAGGCTGTGACTTCTAAGTTTTCCCAGTGGTTTTCATCTTTCTATGCTATCGCCAACTGATTTAAGTTGTCTAATCTAAATATTTTGCAGGAACTGCATTTTTAGTATGCTGAGTCACCATGTGTCACCTGGTTGCACGGACACTCTGGTGCATCTCTCTTACTGTGCTAAGGCTGTGACTTCTAAGTTTTCTCATTGGTTTTCATCTTTCTATGCTATCCAATTGATTTAAGTTGTCTAATTAAATTATTTTGCAGGAACTGCATTTTTAGTATGCTGAGTCACCATGTGTCACCTGGTTGCACGGACACTCTGGCGCATCTCTCTTAGTGTGCTAAGGCTGTGACTTCTAAGTTTTCTCATTGGTTTTCATCTTTCTATGCTATCGCCAACTGATTTAAGTTGTCTAATCAAATTTTTTTGCAGAATCTGCATTTTGAGTATGCTAGTCACCATGTGTCACCTGGTTGCACGGACACTCTGGTGCATCTCTCTTAGTGTGCTATGGCTGTGACTTCTAAGTTTTCCCATTGGTTTTCATCTTTCTATGCTATTGCCAACTGATTAAGGTTGTCTAATCAAATTTTTTTTGCAGAATCTGCATTTGGAGTATGCTAGTCACCATGTGTCACCTGGTTGCACGGACACTCTGGTGCATATCTCTCTTACTGTGCTAAGGCTGTGACTTCTAAGTTTTCTCATGGTTTTCATCTTTCTATGCTATCGCCAACTGATTTAAGTTGTCTAATCTAAATATTTTGCAGGAACTGCATTTTTAGTATGCTGAGTCACCATGTGTCACCTGGTTGCACGGACACTCTGGTGCATCTCTCTTACTGTGCTAAGGCTGTGACTTCTAAGTTTTCTCATTGGTTTTCATCTTCTATGCTATCACTAATTGATTTAAGTTGTCTAATTAAATTATTTGCAGGAACTGCATTTTGAGTATGCTGAGTCACAATGTGTAACCTGGTTGCATGGACACTCTGGCGCATCTCTCTTAGTGTGCTAAGGCTGTGGATGCTAAGTTTTCTCATTGGTTTTCAAATCTTTCTATGCTATCCCAACTGATTTAAGTTGTCTAATCAAATTTTTTTGCAGAATCTGCATTTGGAGTATGCTAGTCACCATGTGTCACCTGGTTGCACGGACACTCTGGTGCATCTCTCTTACTGTGCTAAGGCTGTGACTTCTAAGTTTTCTCATTGGTTTTCATCTTTCTATGCTATCGCCAACTGATTTAAGTTGTCTAATCTAAATATTTTGCAGGAACTGCATTTTTAGTATGCTGAGTCACCATGTGTCACCTGGTTGCACGGACACTCTGGTGCATCTCTCTTACTGTGCTAAGGCTGTGACTGCTAAGTTTTCTCATTGGTTTTCATCTTTCTATGCTATCGCCAACTGATTTAAGTTTTCTAATCAAATTTTTTGCAGAATCTGCATTTGGAGTATGCTAGTCACCATGTGTCACCTGGTTGCACGGACACTCTGGTGCATCTCTCTTAGTGTGCTATGGCTTTGACTTCTAAGTTTTCCATTGGTTTTCATCTTTCTATGCTATTGCCAAGTGATTTAAGTTGTCTAATCAATTTTTTTGCAGAATCTGCATTTTGGAGTATGCTGAGTCACCATGTGTCACCTGGTTGCACGGACACTCTGGTGCATCTCTCTTACTGTGCTAAGGCTGTGACTTCTAAGTTTTCTCATTGGTTCATCTTTCTATGCTATCGCCAACTGATTTAAGTTGTCTAATCTTGAGAATATTTTGAGGAGCTGAGTCACCATGTGTCACCTGGTTGCACGGACACTCTGGTGCATCTCTCTTACTGTGCTAAGGCTGTGACTTCTAAGTTTTCTCATTGGTTTTCATCTTTCTATGCTATCGCCAACTGATTTAAGTTGTCTAATCTAAATATTTTGCAGGAACTGCATTTTTAGTATGCTGAGTCACCATGTGTCACCTGGTTGCACGGACACTCTGGTGCATCTCTCTTACTGTGCTAAGGCTGTGACTTCTAAGTTTTCATTGGTTTCATCTTTCTATGCTATCGCCAACTGATTTAAGTTGTCTAATCAAATTTTTTTGCAGAATCTGCATTTGAGTATGCTAGTCACCATGTACGTGTCACCTGGTTGCACGGACACTCTGGTGCATCTCTCTTAGTGTGCTATGGCTGTGACTTCTAAGTTTTCCCATTGGTTTTCATCTTTCTATGCTATTGCCAACTGATTTAAGTTGTCTAATCAAATTTTTTTGCAGAATCTGCATTTGGAGTATGCTAGTCACCATGTGTCACCTGGTTGCACGGACACTCTGGTGCATCTCTCTTACTGTGCTAAGGCTGTGACTTCTAAGTTTTCTCATTGGTTTTCATCTTTCTATGCTATCGCCAACTGATTTAAGTTGTCTAATCTAAATATTTTGCAGGAACTGCATTTTGAGTATGCTGAGTCACCATGTGTCACCTGGTTGCACGGACACTCTGGTGCATCTCTCTTACTGTGCTAAGGCTGTGACTTCTAAGTTTTCTCATTGGTTTTCATCTTTCTATGCTATCACTACTGATTTAAGTTGTCTAATCTAAATTTTTTGCAGGAACTGCATTTTGAGTATGCTGAGTCACAATGTGTCACCTGGTTGCATGGACACTCTGGTGCATCTCTCTTAGTGTGCTAAGGCTGTGGATGCTAAGTTTCTCATTGGTTTTCACTCTTTCTATGCTATCGCCAACTGATTTAAGTTGTCTAATCAAATTTTTTTGCAGAATCTGCATTTTGAGTATGCTGAGTCACCATGTGTCACCTGGTTGCACGGACACTCTGGTGCATCTCTCTTACTGTGCTATGGCTGTGACTGCTAAGTTTTCCCATTGGTTTTCATCTTTCTATGCTATTGCCAACTGATTCAGGTTGTCTAATCAAATTTTTTTGCAGAATCTGCATTTGGAGTATGCTGAGTCACCATGTGTCACCTGGTTGCACGGACACTCTGGTGCATCTCTCTTACTGTGCTAAGGCTGTGACTTCTAAGTTTTCCCAGTGGTTTTCATCTTTCTATGCTATCGCCAACTGATTTAAGTTGTCTAATCTAAATATTTTGCAGGAACTGCATTTTTAGTATGCTGATCACCATGTGTCACCTGGTTGCACGGACACTCTGGTGCATCTCTCTTACTGTGCTAAGGCTGTGACTTCTAAGTTTTCTCATTGGTTTTCATCTTTCTATGCTATCACTAATTGATTTAAGTTGTCTAATTAAATTATTTGCAGGAACTGCATTTTGAGTATGCTGAGTCACCATGTGTCACCTGGTTGCACGGACACTCTGGTGCATCTCTCTTAGTGTGCTAAGGCTGTGGATGCTAAGTTTTCTCATTGGTTTTCATCTTTCTATGCTATCGCCAACTGATTTAAGTTGTCTAATCAAATTTTTTTTGCAGAATCTGCATTTGGAGTATGCTAGTCACCATGTGTCACCTGGTTGCACGGACACTCTGGTGCATCTCTCTTACTGTGCTAAGGCTGTGACTTCTAAGTTTTCTCATTGGTTTTCATCTTTCTATGCTATCGCCAACTGATTTAAGTTGTCTAATCTAAATATTTTGCAGGAACTGCATTTTTAGTATGCTGAGTCACCATGTGTCACCTGGTTGCACGGACACTCTGGTGCATCTCTCTTACTGTGCTAAGGCTGTGACTGCTAAGTTTTCTCATTGGTTTTCATCTTTCTATGCTATCGCCAACTGATTTAAGTTGTCTAATCAAATTTTTTTGCAGAATCTGCATTTGGAGTATGCTAGTCACCATGTGTCACCTGGTTGCACGGACACTCTGGTGCATCTCTCTTAGTGTGCTATGCTGTGACTTCTAAGTTTTCCCATTGGTTTTCATCTTTCTATGCTATTGCCAACTGATTTAGGTTGTCTAATCAAATTTTTTTGCAGAATCTGCATTTGGAGTATGCTGAGTCACCATGTGTCACCTGGTTGCACGGACACTCTGGTGCATCTCTCTTACTGTGCTAAGGCTGTGACTTCTAAGTTTTCTCATTGGTTTCATCTTTCTATGCTATCGCCAACTGATTTAAGTTGTCTAATCTAAATTTTTTGCAGGAACTGCATTTTTAGTATGCTGAGTCACCATGTGTCACCTGGTTGCACGGACACTCTGGTGCATCTCTCTTACTGTGCTATGGCTGTGACTTCTAAGTTTTCCCAGTGGTTTTCATCTTTCTATGCTATTGCCAACTGATTAAGGTTGTCTAATCAAATTTTTTTTGCAGAATCTGCATTTGGAGTATGCTGAGTCACCATGTGTCACCTGGTTGCACGGACACTCTGGTGCATCTCTCTTACTGTGCTAAGGCTGTGACTTCTAAGTTTTCTCATTGGTTTTCATCTTTCTATGCTATCGCCAACTGATTTAAGTTGTCTAATCTAAATATTTTGCAGGAACGAGTCAGCCATGTGTCACCTGGTTGCACGGACACTCTGGTGCATCTCTCTTACTGTGCTAAGGCTGTGACTTCTAAGTTTACTTATTTGTTTTCATCTTTCTATGCTATCGCCAACTGATTTAAGTTGTCTAATCTAAATATTTTGCAGGAACTGCATTTTAGTATGCTGAGTCACCATGTGTCACCTGGTTGCACGGACACTCTGGTGCATCTCTCTTACTGTGCTAAGGCTGTGACTTCTAAGTTTTCTCATTGGTTTTCATCTTTCTATGCTATCGCCAACTGATTTAAGTTTTCTAATCAAATTTTTTTGCAGAATCTGCATTTTGAGTATGCTAGTCACCATGTGTCACCTGGTTGCACGGACACTCTGGTGCATCTCTCTTAGTGTGCTATGGCTGTGACTTCTAAGTTTTCCCATTGGTTTTCATCTTTCTATGCTATTGCCAACTGATTAAGGTTGTCTAATCAAATTTTTTTGCAGAATCTGCATTTGGAGTATGCTAGTCACCATGTGTCACCTGGTTGCACGGACACTCTGGTGCATACTCTCTTACTGTGCTAAGGCTGTGACTTCTAAGTTTTCCCATTGGTTTTCATCTTTCTATGCTATCGCCAACTGATTTAAGTTGTCTAATCTAAATATTTTGCAGGAACTGCATTTTTAGTATGCTGAGTCACCATGTGTCACCTGGTTGCACGGACACTCTGGTGCATCTCTCTTACTGTGCTAAGGCTGTGACTTCTAAGTTTTCTCATTGGTTTTCATCTTTCTATGCTATCACTAATTGATTTAAGTTGTCTAATTAAATTATTTGCAGGAACTGCATTTTGAGTATGCTGAGTCACAATGTGTCACCTGGTTGCACTGGACACTCTGGCGCATCTCTCTTAGTGTGCTAAGGCTGTGGATGCTAAGTTTTCTCATTGGTTTTCAACATCTTTCTATGCTATCTCCAACTGATTTAAGTTGTCTAATCAAATTTTTTTGCAGAATCTGCATTTTGAGTATGCTAGTCACCATGTGTCACCTGGTTGCACGGACACTCTGGTGCATCTCTCTTAGTGTGCTATGGCTGTGACTTCTAAGTTTTCCCATTGGTTTTCATCTTTCTATGCTATTGCCAACTGATTAAGGTTGTCTAATCAAATTTTTTTGCAGAATCTGCATTTGGAGTATGCTAGTCACCATGTGTCACCTGGTTGCACGGACACTCTGGTGCATATCTCTCTTACTGTGCTAAGGCTGTGACTTCTAAGTTTTCCCAGTGGTTTTCATCTTTCTATGCTATCGCCAACTGATTTAAGTTGTCTAATCTAAATATTTTGCAGGAACTGCATTTTTAGTATGCTGAGTCACCATGTGTCACCTGGTTGCACGGACACTCTGGTGCATCTCTCTTACTGTGCTAAGGCTGTGACTTCTAAGTTTTCTCATTGGTTTTCATCTTTCTATGCTATCACTAATTGATTTAAGTTGTCTAATTAAATTATTTGCAGGAACTGCATTTTGAGTATGCTGAGTCACAATGTGTAACCTGGTTGCATGGACACTCTGGCGCATCTCTCTTAGTGTGCTAAGGCTGTGGATGCTAAGTTTTCTCATGGTTTTCAACATCTTTCTATGCTATCTCCAACTGATTTAAGTTGTCTAATCAAATTTTTTTGCAGAATCTGCATTTGGAGTATGCTAGTCACCATGTGTCACCTGGTTGCACGGACACTCTGGTGCATCTCTCTTACTGTGCTAAGGCTGTGACTTCTAAGTTTTCTCATTGGTTTTCATCTTTCTATGCTATCGCCAACTGATTTAAGTTGTCTAATCTAAATATTTTGCAGGAACTGCATTTTTAGTATGCTGAGTCACCATGTGTCACCTGGTTGCACGGACACTCTGGTGCATCTCTCTTACTGTGCTAAGGCTGTGACTGCTAAGTTTTCTCATTGTTTTCATCTTTCTATGCTATCGCCAACTGATTTAAGTTTTCTAATCAAATTTTTTTGCAGAATCTGCATTTGGAGTATGCTAGTCACCATGTGTCACTGGTTGCACGGACACTCTGGTGCATCTCTCTTAGTGTGCTATGGCTGTGACTTCTAAGTTTTCCCATTGGTTTTCATCTTTCTATGCTATTGCCAAGTGATTAAGGTTGTCTAATCAAATTTTTTTGCAGAATCTGCATTTGGAGTATGCTGAGTCACCATGTGTCACCTGGTTGCACGGACACTCTGGTGCATCTCTCTTACTGTGCTAAGGCTGTGACTTCTAAGTTTTCTCATTGGTTCATCTTTCTGTGCTATCGCCAACTGATTTAAGTTGTCTAATCTAAATATTTTGCAGGAACTGCATTTTTAGTATGCTGAGTCACCATGTGTCACCTGGTTGCACGGACACTCTGGTGCATCTCTCTTAATGTGCTATGGCTGTGACTTCTAAGTTTTCCCATTGGTTTTCATCTTTCTATGCTATTGCCAACTGATTAAGGTTGTCTAATCAAATTTTTTTGCAGAATCTGCATTTGAGTATGCTAGTCACCATGTGTCACCTGGTTGCACAGACACTCTGGTGCATCTCTCTTACTGTGCTAAGGCTGTGACTTCTAAGTTTTCTCATTGGTTTTCATCTTTCTATGCTATCGCCAACTGATTTAAGTTGTCTAATCTAAATATTTTGCAGGAACTGCATTTTTAGTATGCTGAGTCACCATGTGTCACCTGGTTGCACGGACACTCTGGTGCATCTCTCTTACTGTGCTAAGGCTGTGACTTCTAAGTTTTCTCATTGGTTCATCTTTCTGTGCTATCGCCAACTGATTTAAGTTGTCTAATCTAAATATTTTGCAGGAACTGCATTTTTAGTATGCTGAGTCACCATGTGTCACCTGGTTGCACGGACACTCTGGCGCATCTCTCTTACTGTGCTAAGGCTGTGACTTCTAAGTTTTCTCATTTGTTTTCATCTTTCTATGCTATCGCCAACTGATTTAAGTTGTCTAATCAAATTTTTTTGCAGAATCTGCATTTTGGAGTATGCTAGTCACCATGTGTCACCTGGTTGCACGGACACTCTGGTGCATCTCTCTTAGTGTGCTATGCTGTGACTTCTAAGTTTTCCCATTGGTTTTCATCTTTCTATGCTATTGCCAACTGATTAAGGTTGTCTAATCAAATTTTTTTGCAGAATCTGCATTTGGAGTATGCTAGTCACCATGTGTCACCTGGTTGCACGGACACTCTGGTGCATCTCTCTTACTGTACTAAGACTTCTAAGTTTTCCCATTGGTTTTCATCTTTCTATGCTATTGCCAACTGATTAAGGTTGTCTAATCAAATTTTTTTGCAGAATCTGCATTTGGAGTATGCTAGTCACCATGTGTCACCTGGTTGCACGGACACTCTGGTGCATCTCTCTTACTGTGCTAAGGCTGTGACTTCTAAGTTTTCTCATTGGTTTCATCTTTCTATGCTATCGCCAACTGATTTAAGTTGTCTAATCTAAATATTTGCAGGAACTGCATTTTTAGTATGCTGAGTCACCATGTGTCACCTGGTTGCACGGACACTCTGGTGCATCTCTCTTACTGTACTAAGACTTGATCTAAGTTTTCCATTGGTTTTCATCTTTCTATGCTATTGCCAACTGATTAAGGTTGTCTAATCAAATTTTTTTGCAGAATCTGCATTGGAGTATGCTAGTCACCATGTGTCACCTGGTTGCACGGACACTCTGGTGCATCTCTCTTACTGTGCTAAGGCTGTGACTTCTAAGTTTCTCATTGGTTTCATCTTTCTATGCTATCGCCAACTGATTTAAGTTGTCTAATCTAAATATTTTGCAGGAACTGCATTTTTAGTATGCTGAGTCACCATGTGTCACCTGGTTGCACGGACACTCTGGTGCATCTCTCTTACTGTGCTAAGGCTGTGACTTCTAAGTTTTCTCATTGTTCATCTTTCTGTGCTATCGCCAACTGATTTAAGTTGTCTAATCTAAATATTTTGCAGGAACTGCATTTTAGTATGCTGAGTCACCATGTGTCACCTGGTTGCACGGACACTCTGGTGCATCTCTCTTACTGTGCTAAAGCTGTGAATGCTAATTTTTCTCATTGGTTTTGCTCTTTTTATACTATTACAAAGTGATTCAAATCAAAATTTTATGCAGTCGTCTGCTTTAGGAGTATGCTGAGTCACAATGTGTCACCTGGTTGCACGGATCATGTGGTACATCTCTCTTTGCCCTTATAAGCCTTTGTCATCTAAGTTTCTCCTATGTTTTGCTCTTTTCATGCTATTAAAAAGTGATTCAAGTTTTCAAATCAAAATTTTATGCAGGAATCTGCTTTTAGATTATGCTGTGTCAGAATGTGTCACCTGGATGCACAGAGACTTTGCAGTGGAATAAAACTTGCTAATTAAGGGCGCTGCACCCATCACAGGGTATTTTGCACCAAAATCACTTTTTTGTAGACATTCATTTAATTTAATAAAATTGTTCACCCAAGATTAAAATATTATTATTTGGGTTCATGTTCAAGGCTGTCAAGCAGTCGTAGGTTGCTTGATAAAGAAGTGTTAATTTTTGCAAATGTTTGCAAATCACCCATTTCCTGGCTTCACTATTCTTCCAATTTCAAGATTTCCAAACAATTTAACTCCATACTGACTTTGGTCAAACTTCTTAAATTTTCACATTATTTTCTTTAAATGTTGTTAAACAAAACTATTTTTGATTGGCAATAAAGTTCTTACATTTTGAATAAGAGGCATTTTAATTTGTATGAGGATCATGTACTGTAAAATATGTTCAGATGTAACCTGCCAAAAGAAGGAAATGACGACCATGTTAAAAGTGATATTTTATTCAAATCATATGTGTCACTGCCCATTTGGGGCAACTGTTGTCAGCTCCACTTATACATAACCATTGCAAGACTAATATCATTTTTATATGCAAAGTAAAACATAAACTGTGTCTTTTGAAGGTTTATGGCATGTCTGTTGAAAACAGAGAGTATTAAAAAAAGAATACTTTTTAATATGAAACGTCTGTTAACAGTGTTTATTCATTCTGATGTAATAATGGATTTCTGTTTGTTTTGACAGTATCTTTGAATGATATGACACTGCCTTAACAACAGATGGAAGAGGAATGTGAAAGAAACGTCAATGTAAGTAGGGTATTATGTTCATATGTTGCTACTCACATTGGTGTACCATTTTGTAGTTACAACTTGAGCTGTATCCTGTGAATGGTTTTGGGATAATTGTGTAAGTTATTATATTACAACTCTCAAAAATTTAGAGGGCCTGTAATGCTTACTTTTGATATTATTTTCATTATTTATATTTGTCCACTGTAAGTTGTTATTTTACTACAAAAAGATTGCTAAGAAATCAATATTTAGCTTGTCAGCATAGCATTTGAAATATACAAAAATGTATTAATAGTATATCTATATTTCTATTTTTCTCACTCAGGTTTGTTGTAGACTACATCACAATTGTGTTGTTGGAGGAGGCTGAAGTTTACCTTATGTCAAGGAAAAGAATGGTTATGCTTGAAGAAGCAAATAAACTCTAGTATTGCCACAGAAATCTAAAGATACTGTTCTGCAGGGATAACCTTATTGACATTTGTTCATATTGTTATGAAATATTTTAAAACTTAAATTTTAAGGCAATTATTGTCATATTTAACCAAAAATATCATTCAAAAGTTCTGGTCAGACACATTAATATTGATTATACATGCCCCTTAGGATGGCAGCAATAAGATTTTGTAAAATCGTGCCAAGATATGCAACTTTGTATTTTTGAGATTATTTTTGTCATTGTAGATCTATTTTTTCTTCAAAACTCCTTGTCAGATTTTTTGATATTCAGTATACAGGTCCTTAGGATGACTTAAGTCAGATATTTTTATACAGTGAGAAAATGCAAAATTTTGTATTTTTGGAGCAATTTTTGTCAATTTCGGTCAAAAAGTGCTTTTGTCTCATTGGTGTTTATCTGATAGCTTTGAATTTTCTTATAAAAATCCCTGGAAACTACCTAAGCCAAATCATTTTTCAAACTGGGGGAACCAATGATTTTTTGTTTTTGGAGCCATATATTAGTCCGCAAGCTTGAATGACCTATTCCAACCCGGAATACCTTGTAAATCAATTTTGAAGACGCTGAAAATAATGTAGTTTTATTTGATGCCAATTTGTAGTGAAATATGATCTAGAAAAAAGTTGTGAGCTTATGTTTTATGTAGTGGATCAACTTTAGCAAATATTTCATGGAGGAAACCCCATACACTGATGAGGGATTTCAATCCACAAAAGAAGGCATATGGCAAGATGCACCATACCAATAAAACAGACTCCAGTTTATTTGTATCAGTTCCAATCATTATGTTACATAAACAAAAAAACCTGTCATGGTATCACTTAATTAAGTAAATCTTCACAAAGATTAAGGCAGCCGAGTGAAATCATGTGTAGATTGAATAAGATGAGTGATGAATGATAATATCAGGTAACTTCACTACACAAACTTACTTACACAAACAAACTTGTGTATAACTTGACTCTGAGTAAATCTTAACATTTCAAGCAAGGACCATCAAATTTTATTGTTGATCTACAAAATTGAAAAGTGGCTGTTAAAACGGAATTCTGCCCATGAAAATTGAAAGTTCAAACTCTTTGCAAACACAATAGTATTTTGAGTGAATAAGTGGAAATAGGAATACCTCTTTTTGTTTGTCAGATAGGAGCAATACTGTGCCCTTGGTGGTATATTTTTAAATGACTTGCAGAAATTGATATTTATTACTGTTGTTATTATTGCTAACAGTTGTTTTGCCTGATTGAGGCACACACCTAGCTATCCTATGGATTCTCTTGAACATTATCACAGTACAGCTACATGAGATACCAGGCCGCTGCTAGTTGAAACGCCTATTTGTAGGGGTTTTAATGACTGCTAAGCTAGTACGAATTAGTAATGTAGATATTGTGAGTTCAAGCCTCATAAAATGCATCAGCAAGACTGCATCAAAGTTGACCACTTTTACTGTACATGTTGTTCACAAATTAAAGGCCATCAAGAATATTTTTATGGGTCTTTTAGAGTAATTTAACATAAGGGCCTGGGGGGGGGGTCAGAGGAATGTGAGGGTAGTCACTCAAAAAATTGAAAGCTACAAGGAGGTTGTTCAAAATTGGAAAGAAAGAAGGGGGTTGCTCAATTTTTGGTACAAAATGAATTGAAATACCTCTCAGATTGCACCATTTCATCAATTTCTCAAAATTCTTAATGCGACCCCCTGTCACTTCCTCTCCCCCTGGGGTGTTCTGACAGTTTTACTTAGTAAAAACAAACAGAAAACACCTAATATTGCACCAGACTGCATCATTGAACTCATTAATTTCTCAAAATTTCGACGTGGCAGAGGGGACACGCCTCTCACACTTTTCCCCTGTTGGGTGTTCTAACAGTTTTACACAAATTGATAACATCTCTCATATTGCACCAGACTGCATTATTGCACACATCAATCTCTCAAATTTTCAACACGAGAGGGTACAACTCCTCTGACACTGCCCCACCCCCAGCCTCCTGACTGTTCTCCTGTACTTTCAAATTCTGCCCTGTCAGATATCTTAGTGGAAACCTTGTCATGATACCCATCCAAAATAAACAATACTGTATGGTAAACAATACTATATGGTTGGATAGTGGTTACAGCATGAGCTTTTGTATCTACATTTTATTGTGACTTTGAATTTTCTTTTGCCGGTCACATCTTTTTCAACTGTCAAGAGGTAACCGATGATATTCCAGCAGGATATGAAAGGTCTGTACTATTGCTGTAGTTTTGTAAATGTTACAAATACATGTCTTGGTATTTAACTGGTCTAAGTGGGGGGGGGGGGGGAGGGAGGGATCAGTCAAAATTTCTGTGTAGAGACTGGGTTACTCAAATGCATTTGGGTTGGCATGGGGTAAAAACTTTACTCGAAATTTCAGAATACTATGAAATTCCCCAGACTCCCCCCCCCCCAGGTCGTAAATAATTACAACTCCCTAAGTAAGATTTTTACCACAGGAAAACGTTAATTTTATTCACTCTTCATCCTTTGTTAACATAGAAAGTTTGATTATGTAAAATTGTGTTGTTACTTGTTGTAATCTTGAATTGTTGAAATGAATAAAATCTTGGAAAGTAAAACATGATCCTGTGTCACTGTTGTTCCTGTCTTGTTTCACCATCAGAGAAAAAAAAAGATTCTAATAAATTCACACCCAATTGCTCTACCAAAACAGAAAAATTATTGAAATTTTTCAGGCAAAACACACGCCGTCTCACCAGTAATACTTGTAAGTTCAATGCAACTCTGCATAACATGTTCGGACGAGAGAGGTGACCATAGAGGGCGAACGTCCTATTGGTACTCGTGTGACAGGCGTGCAACCACATGACATACTCCGAGTGCGCGCGTACTGGTCTACAGGTTTAAGGGGTCGCGGGAGGTTTGCTCGTAGCATTCACACATTTGAGGTTAGGATTCCAGTTTTTTTCAGAAAATCCCCATAGTTTAAGTGATAATAAACCTTCGGAAATAAACCTCGATCTTTTGTTCAAATGTTACAAAACAGTACGAAACTGTGAAAGATATCGGGATTTGATTTCATTCATATGTTGTCGTCTGCATGGCTTCCTTGGCATGGCTTCCAGTCACACATAGCCAGAAAGATGAAATGTGCTGTGCCGAGCGAGCTCAGAGGATATACTGTGCAGTTATTGTGATTTTGCATATTCTCAAAAATGATTACGGGTACACAGTGAAAATCCATCTCTGTTTTTTGATGACTGGTGGAAATGTGAGCTTATTCTCGACCGCGGAGTGACGTCAGTAGGTGAAACGCATACGAGCGAGGTGAATGAGAGATCAGACGATACAGAAGAGCGAATGATACAGAAATTGTGTGGAAAAAATCAGAACTAAAATTTATGTCATTTATGTATATTGAAACTTTGAATATTGCTTTGGTGGTTGAAAAATCCGAACTTCCCCACGGCGCTGTGACGCAAAAATGACGTAAGAACCCGCAAGTACCCAGATGGCCCGCGGTCGAGAATATAGCACAGTGGCAGTAAAGACATTGCATGCATGATAGGGGGCGTGGGTGGATTCATGGGGGTCACCCTGTTTTTGATTTGGTGATAGGGGTCACCATGTTTTGAAATGCCAAATAGGGGTCAGTGTGTTTTTGGATTTTGACACGGGCCTCATAATTGCGTAAAGTGCAACATCAACGTCCAGCCCGAATTTCATCATTCATTAATTTGTTGTAGATTTCGGCACGCCAAATAATTTTCAGCACACCCAACTTGAATATATCAGACATATATATATCAGAGATATATCATATTGTATGTTCAATACCCTGGTTCAATATTTTTCAGTGGGCTCTTTGAGCGCATTACTTAATTAATCTATCAGACATTTTTCAGCACGCCCTTCCAGCTGATGACTTAAATATGTAAGACATATATATCAGAGATATCAGGATGTTTCATATTTTTCGGTGCGCCCTTCGGGCGCCGTACTTTAATAAATCTAAGATATATGTCAGAGATATCTTGATGTTTGCTAAGTGAAAGTGTACCATTATGAAATCTGCAATTCATATGAAAAGCATGACAAATTCATGACAAATTCTTTTGTTTTGTTGTATGTGAGCCATGTCTAAGACACAACAAAAGAACTGTTTAAGTCTCAGCTAAATATTCAATGAATTAGTCAAATGTCACCTAAGATGCCACCAGAGAACACCATTTCCACTCAAAAATTTCATTTTTCGCCTTTCTAGAGGGGGGAATCACCTAGACTCTCTCACAGCCCCTCGCCTGCTTCACCTCTGACCATAATACCGCCCTCAGAGGGTGAGCCGAGCGAAGCTCGGCTCAGCGAGCCGGCGAAGCCGGCGAGGGGCTGTTAACAATTGTTTTTTCGATTTTATTTTCGATTTTTTTGATTGGTTGTCAAAACTCCACCCATACTTTTTCCATTTTGCCTGCCATTGGACCAGCTTTCGAGACAGACATGCCTCCTATGAGATAACAAGTGATATCAGTGTTGGTAGCACGCTACTTAGATATCTTAGGCTTGTACTATTACGCAATTGCCGAAATAGATACTAACTTTAGCTGTTGTGCTATTATAGTCACTGGGCGGAATGTCCATGGCTCAAAAAGTCTACAGTGAAGCGTTGAAAACGCCGGTGCATTGACAAAAATTTAAATGTCACATCGGGAAGTTGTGAGACAAGCAATTAGAAGCCCTGTCACCATGTGCCAATGGCAGTAAATTCAGTAAATTCAGTAAATTTATTAAAACATTTTCAGCATTTCAGCTGAATGACTGACTGACTGGTTATTTGCACATGACAATATGTTATAGATTCTAAGTTTTGACAGAAATATATAAATACAAATTTAGTAATCAAGCACTGACAATGATTGCTGATGACTAGACAGTTGTCGATATTGATAGTACTGGACGGTGGACCCATTAAATTGGAATTTTAACATGAATTATTTGCATACTTTTGGACTGTTATGAAGTTGTGTAAGTGAATTGGACCTTGAACTGTCTCACTCAGTGACTAGTCAAAATTTGCAATGAAATGTTATACACTTACAGTTGAGTAGACAGAACTGGAGTATCGAAGGACTGTCATTGAACAGAAAAGACGTGTACAAGATCACTGCCAAAAGTATCCATCTCTGAGGAGAAGTAACTGTAACATGTAACTATGCACAGCTCTTTCAGTAGTATCACAGTCTGGACTATGACTACGTAGACTGGCAACTATAAAGCTCCTATGTTTAGATAAGGAGACTGAGTTGTTTGTCCTTCTTAATTAATTAACTTCACAGCTGCGTCATGCTTACGTTCGATAGATAGCGCAGCCTGTCAGTCACGATATGGGTGGAAAGAAAGCCCTACGTTGGACGGAAAACCCGTCTGCAAGTAGCCAATCAGAAAAATCGAAAAAAAATTCGAAAAAACAAGTGTTAACAGCCCCAAGTTCCGCTACGCTATAACCCGGCTGGCTCGGTGAGCCTTGCTTGCTAGAAAGACCGTTGAGGGCGCATCACCATATGGTTGAGGATAGAGCTGCGTAGCGGACGAGGGGCTGTGAGAGAGTCTAGGGGACACCCCCTCTCGCGCTCCCCCCCCCTCTCGGCCGCTTTGCTCCCTCTCTGTCCACCCGTCTACTTTCTTAATTACCTGGCTACTCACACCCAAATGTGGCTCCGCAAATGAATTTTCAAACAGACAGTGAAAACCAGTGCATAAACCTATAAGTATTTTACAGACCAACCTGTTTCCGTTCAATAGATCTCATGGGACGGAATATACTTCACTGAGACAAGGTATTCTCCATTTTCATTGTAATATGTGAAGTATTGGAAAATTGCAGGAAATTTAAGATTATCTTTTTAGACTATGTAAAAATTCCTGGCTGTTTTGTAACAAATTATTGTTTTGACAGTGCATGGTAATATTACTTTATTGGAAGAAATCAAATAATATATGAAATTATTGGAAATATTTGAAGTTGAACAAATTTAATGACATTGCAGCTCATGGACCTTTAATACTTTTGTTTGCTAGTAATCTGCTTGACAACTGGTCGGCTTATTTTCTCTTTTGATCGCTGCATTTTTCCCTAACTATGGGTCTGATTTTGACAAAAAGTCCCTAACAATGGGTCTATTTTTGACAATGCACATGGGTAGATGTTTTAAACTTGGGCCGCACACCCCCGTATAAAAATATTGAGAGTACCCTCCCCCGGGGTCAACATCACGCGCGACAGTCGCAAGTCGTCCACATCTCAATGAAACCCAAGAAGAAAGACACCGGGATACAAAAATCGTCATACAGAAGGAACTGTTTAACGTGCAATATGCTATTACAACTGTAACCAATCAAAAACTGTGCTCAGCATTGAATAAATAATAATGTTTATTGCGCAACAACACAGGGGGAACGCCATTTTGTTAGTTTACCCTGAGAGTTGCCATGTCAACAGTCGTCGCGCGCGCGACATCGCTTTCACGCCACGCGCTCACTACCTGTTCGGGGGAGACCGTGCACAGTGCCGGCGCCGTGCGAACGGCAGAATGTTTGCTGGAACTGGACCAAAAAATACCATAGGAAAACATTTCAAGACTCAACATGTTGTTTCCGTATTTTGCAGCAAGAAATACCCGTGTTCCTCGACGCCCTTCAAGTTTTTACGTCGGCGACATTGCTTCACAGGCGGGGATCCGCAGCCATTTTGTTGTTTACGTTGTTTACCAACAAACTGCTTATGTAGTTCGGGAAAACTCTAAAACTGATGACCTTCATCGTGCATATCTCGACGTTTACCCTGAAATATCACGGCTGATATTTTACGGTGAACGTCACTTGGATGTAGCAATATGGGCACGGGTATATGATAAATGATCATACTGTTTACGACAGGGGATTTGATGACGGTCGGTGATCGGTGAATGTTGTTCTATTAGTAAGCCAAAATTTATTCGTTCAATTTGTGTTGTGAACTTGACTTATTTTTTTTCCCGTTCAGTTTTAAGTTATTTGAACCTGGCCAATGTACAAACGCAATGACCTACTGTGTTCTCAAGCTCACACCACCGTGCTAACGCGTAGTGAGCCGAGCAAGCCCAATATTGACTATTTCCTGCCTTCTCTAAAGTGCCCTATACACTCATGAAGGGAAATCATCATGGTCCGCCCCATCTAGTCATACTCTCAACATCCTATTGCTATTCACGCCATGCTATAAAACGGGAAGTAGTTATGAGATTTGTCATTACACTCTTCGCTTACCATCTCCATCATCCATGCATTTAAAGGAACAAAATGACGGACTCGATCTCTCTCTCGCTCTCTACCGAATACTGCGCGCAAACTGAAATGGTAGACACTCTTTTTCTACTTCTCTATCGACAGTCTTTTACTTTTTACTGATCTATCATTTTTATAACATCCTGAATTACCTTAACGCTGAACGTCCCGTATGAACTGTAACCATAGACAGTGGAGCAGAAGACTAAACTATGATGTAACCCGTGTGTGGTTTTACCCCATACATGGGAATGTGCCAAATGGTACACAATCAAACGCTTTCCTTTTCAACAGGTTGGTCACACATAATGCAATATTTTGTAACGTTATGAAGCAGCATCCCTAGCTGACAAAGTCAAGCTGACTTGATTTACTTTCATAATGAGCCATGCCTCATATTTGGGGACATGCCTGAGGCTAGCAGCCAAGCACGGCTAAGTCTAAGCGCCCTCAACTGGGCGTCCAATATCGCAATGCATTTCGGTAATTTATGTAATTTATGTAATCGAGCATGGCAGCCCCTAAGAAGGAAGTCCAAAGTCCGATAAAAAAAGAAATGTCCAAAAAACTCGAGCAAAACAAAAATTTCCAGGGAACTCTTTAGGGGCTTCTGGAACTGAATAAGCTCGCTTGACAACATTGCTTTGTGGCGAAACCCAGCTAACAATGTAAGCCCTGCACCTGTTAGGATAATTTATTACCAATTTTATTTCTTTCACACTATTAGGCGCAATAAATGCTCTGAGTGCTGAAGTTAAGTGTGAAGTACCTCAAGGGTCCCCTGCATGTTAGCTACATCAAAGCCAATCGATTGAGTGTATAGAGCAAAAATTAACGACACTACTTTTCACATTGGCGTAATAATGCAAGGGTGCCATTTGCATCTTCTTTTAACTAAGAGATGCACTTTACCTTAGATATGCGTTTAGTAATGCGATATTATTTGCACGTGCAAATATTATATTTTGTTTGTTCAGTGTATGGGTTAACAGCCAAAGTAAATCATGTAGTCAGCCTCCCATTTAAAGACAATCAATAAGTCAAAGAAATCAAATAACTTACTGTTTCTGTATCAGGTGTAAAAAATACGAAAAGGACAGACAAAGAAGGCAGAAAAGTAGGTAGAACGATGAGATAAGTTCATAAACAGAAAAAAAAGACTGCAAAAGAATGACATTTAGTGCTCCTGTTTGTTACAGACGAAAACTTTGAAAATATGAAATGATCACTGACAGGGGTTAAATAATAAATGTACTCCATATCGCAATAAGCAATGTCACAGACTTGTGTTCGATTTGTTATATCGCCTATCAAACGCTTCCTCTAATAAGAAGCGTAAGTTGTCTTATTGCCAGATTTTTGAATTTAAGTATCATTTATATTGAATTGAATTTTAAATTAAAACAATTAACACTGTGCTGCTGTTGAATCATATGGTTCGACCTTTTTAGGGAACAGTAACAAGATATTATTGGTCGCTTAAAGCAAAATGACAAAATTGGTCATCTTTACGAATCTTCCTTGATATATCATAGAGACGCATTGTTCAATACGCCAATCCTTTAATATAATATTTATTCTTATTCTTTTGAACTGCATATACATGGCTTTGTGCACTCTAATATTAGATATTGCGTTTTATACTATTTTTATGCGTTAGTAACTTCAAGGTTGTCCCTATCTTTGTATTCATCACATACTTTGCCAATAGATCTTATCATACAAGTAATGTAGCTTGTTGACTGCAATGTTACAAGGACCGATGTCAAACAAATTACATGACTGTATTTTTAGTAGTCGTACCTCTATATTCCACTACTTCAAGCGCTAAATCAGTTCTTCCGATCTCTTCCATAATTGCACTCAGTGCCCCTGGTTGCCTGGTAGACACGACATCCTTAAGCTCCAGTTCTTCTATCAAACTGAGTGTTGATTCAATACGACCTAGAACTCTGTCTGTTAGAGCCTCGTTAACTATACTTGATTTCTTCATTTTCAAAAGCTCGCCTATGGAAAAAACTCATATTCACAAATTCTGAATTTCTCAAATCTTAGAAAATGAATGAGGTTGAGCCTATAACCAATCGATAAACATATCGCTTGATCGATTATTTCATGGTCGATATTATCAAATAAATATAAATGCTGCTCCCACTACAGCATTATCGCTTTGCATTTGACATGCTCAATAGCATCAACTTCGATATCTCCTAGGGGTAAGTAAAAGTAATCTCATTGTATTTTTGGAAAACCATGATACGTACAACTTAACCAATTTTCATGTGATAAAAATAATGATCACTATTGGATATGAAAACTGTGTGTACATGTTGTTTCTGAAGGGCTAAGTAGTGCTGTAATGATGCCTCTGAAAGAGTAAAACTTCCGAGAAATGAAATATGCCTGTAACTTGCTTAAATTCTGGAACATTTTCACAGAAAATCGCTTACAATATAAAGCACGTTGTGTATGAAATCTCTGTTTGAAATTAGGTGCTCTATATATGGAATATCTTAAAACAAACATTTACTTTAAACTGTAATTATGAATGATGGCATATCATAAAGGTGGTAAGTACAGGATTTCGAAGTTTACTTCATGCATATCAACATCTTGAAAGCCATGAGTGAAAGTTTGTTACTTCATTCATAGTAATTCATAGTAGTGGAACAGAACTCGAGCAACGTAGGCAAAAGCGCCATAACAATCATAGGTAAGCTTCGAGTCTTAATTTCTCTCAGGGAAATTTGATTGTGCTTCAAACTTTCCTTTACCCAGCCAATGCAATCATATACAAGTATGTAAGATCATTCTTCCTCGATGAATAAATGAGTCTATCTCCATTTCATTATTTGAGGACTCACTGACAATACTTTTTCTTTGCTTTTTTTTCTGTTCTTACAAGAAGCCTCCGTCAATAACGTCTGTTTGGCGTTGTTAGGAAATGTACTAAGGTTCTTTTATTTTCTCATCTTGAGTTTGCCCTTGCGAAAATGACGGCCAAAGTTTCAGTCGAGGACGCCACGACGTAGGATCAGTAGTTATTATCGTTTTTCCGACATATCAAAATCGATAGTTATATTCTTTCATCGGTCGCCATATCTTTCACTATAGTCCTTTCCTGTTTGCTCCTGTATTTTAGACTCTAATTCTGATGAGCTTCCTTTCAAACAGCAGTGCAAAAGTTTCAGTATTTGGCTCTGGATGTGATCTACTATGATTTCATCTTAATTAAGTGTTCTATTTTCAGCTTTCATCTTTGATCTCATTTACATGTCTATGAGATTTCTTTCCCGCCAGCTATTATACCTGCTTGTTTGGAAATTAAGCGTTTAATTAACCTGTGCAACTAAACTCAATTCAAGCCGGTCCACAATTATAGGACTTGGTTTGGACCAATCTACGCCGCGGTTAAAGGGCTTATTAAGCTAATTAAGTAGTGTGTCCTTTCATATTATCCAACTGATTGGTTAGAGTAGTTTCTATTAGTCTGGGCAGACGTATAGACTTTATGTTGTTTTGACCACTAGTTCCTTATTCTGCTCTGCTGAGTGTGATTTATGATGATTAGATGTGATGACACTCCGTATATTTTATACTCCGTGTCAATAGCTTCCTTCTGCGTACAGTGGTTGGGTGGTTGTATCTTAATATTTCACAATTATAAGTCTTAGTCAGATTTTGAATGACAAGATAATTCGCGTAGATATTGAAATGCATGCGTTTTCTTAGTGTGGATTAAATATCATGCGTTCTACTCGTTCCGTAGATGATTCTTTTGTACGACACTACTTTCGTAATTCAAACTATTTGCAATGTTCTTGTCAGAATTTCAATTTCGTTTCTTCTAGTAAAACGGATGAGGCAGTCAATCATGGAATAATTATTTTATACTTTATATTTTCATTTCGTTTCAGAATCTACTGACAGATTTAAAGTATACAGTCTTTCACGGAATAAGTATTTTATACTCTAAAATTTGCCTTTTTAGGATCACATATTAGAAACTGAAACAAACATGCTGTCGCTGATTTATTCCATATTATTCCATAGTTGATCCTTGTATATCGACAAAGTCAAGTTTACTCCCCTTTAGCTTCGATACTTTGGCCATCATATACAAAACAACGATTATCAGAAAAGCATTTCCAGGATTTTGATTTCCTTTAGTGGGCGAACAACATCACTCGAGCCTTCAAAGAATTCAACTGCCAGTAATTTTTGACAATGGCGAGGAATTTTTACGGTTACTGTACTCTATATAAAGATTTTCGTGAAGTATGGGGACAGATCCTTTGTAACTGATCCATATATAGGGTTTTTCGTGAAAACGTGAACCACCCTGGCGGCAAATTCTTTACACCTTTCTATGGGAATACCCCGGGGATGGGGAAGTCGTCAAAATTAGCATTCACTTCCTGTAAAACAGGCCCATTGTGGAGAAAGCCAAAAATCTCTTGTTTTCAATGTAACTGGCAACCGCCGTACACCAGCAAGGTATTGTTCGACTGTACTCGCGGTCTTCAACTATACTTGACCTCAATTTATTGCTGTAAATAAGAGATAACAATAATGTAATTGCACATACCTGGTTTTATTTCATCGTCAATTTTCTTTTTCAACTGATCCCATTTTTCCGTTTTGTTCTTCCTGTGTACTCTGAGCGAGTCTCCATGATGATATAGGGATCAAATGCTTCAACAAGAACAAGAAGATATCCGCTGACTAAAAGTCATCTCACACAAAAATCGCGGCTCAGCGGTCAATATTTACATAGGCGACGACTCGTTCCTGCAATGATCTTGTTTGCATGCCAAATACGTTTGTTTGATCATATTTGAAATCGCCTTACCATTTGTTTTGTTTACACCGAAAGTAGTTATGGGAACAATTTCCGATGAAACAAGCAATGATGATCTTCTAATGTAGTTGAATTCATTCAGCTATCTCAGCAAAATATGTATGTACATCATTCAAGTGGATGACATTCTGCCTCGAATGGATTTGCTACGTTCATTAGTGTGGATACATTCAAAACAGTTTTATGCTGTATATTTTGAATACCTGTAAATAGAGGTTTGCTCACTATTTACTCACAAATTAACTTACAAACTTATAGATGTATTAATATTAACATTGATATCTCGCTTCTAGCTTAAAAACATGGTATTTATAGTAATCGTTTTAACATGGACCTCATGTCAAGCAGCGTCTTCAACGTCTACTTATGATGGTGAACGGGAATTGTCGCTTAACGGTTTATATATTCCGTCGTAATCAAATGTAATACTTATCGAAACTATGTTTTAATATATAGTGACGCAACGGCAACATATTCACTAGCAATATAGAGTGAAGAGGTATTTTGCGACTGATTTTGTAGCGTTTGAAAAATAGGAAATTCGAAATCGGCGATACAATATGCTATGAATCGGATTTTTAGGAAAATTCCTTAAAGTCTCCTTGTAAACCCTTGATTCTGAGACATGTAAAATTTCAGATTAGCTAGGGATCAATTTCGAGGAAGTTCTGATTGACCGAATTGACTAAATATTCAGCCACAGCACTCGGTAGAAATAAAATAATGTAGATCTTGAGATTTCGTTCAAGTCACATACAGAATATATGAATTTTGCTGAAAAAGTCCTCTTCGGCCATGTAACTATCTCTGTCAACATTTCTCATATGATATCTGTCATGCATTTACTAAAATAGACAAATTGACCAAATCTCAACCAATTTGATGATATCTCTCTGAACCAGATGTGAACTGAATGTGCTCACGTGATTTACAACAGTTTCATTAATAGTAGTGTGCTTCATAGAAAAATAAGATATCTGTTATATCGTTATATGTAGCAGGTTTAATTAACTTTCGCACAGTACTCTCACAGTTAAACCTTTTATTACAAAAATTTATTAATATGCTAATAAGCTGTTTATTAACGTCACGCTGCTCAATGCTTCATGGGACAATTAGCTATCTATCAGATCAACATTAGCACGTTTCATTACATTTAATGCTGTAATTTTAGAGTAATATCACTAATTAAAAAGTTCATTAAATATACAAATGAATCCTAAATTAACTTGACACTGCTCAATGTTTCACAGCACAAGTAGATATTTATCAAATCAATATCTGTAGAAGGTTTCACCAAATCAGGTGCCGTAATTTGAGAGTTATATACTTAATTACAAAGTTCATTAAATATGCAAAAGAACCCTCAATGAACTTTGCACTACTAAGTGCTTTACAAAACAGTCAGATATCTGTCGGATCAGTATATGCAGCAGATTTCATCAAATTGGTGCAGTTATTTCAGAGTTTTATGCCTAATTACCAAGTTCATTTAATATGCAAATGAACCCTAAATTAACTTCACAATACTAAATGCTTTACACTACAGTTAGATATTAGTGGGATCAGTATCTCCAGCAGATTTCATCAAATCTGGCGCAGTTACTTCGAAGTTATATGACTAATTACAAAAATTCATAAAATATGCAAATGAGCTGTTTATTAACATGACACTGCCCAATGCTTCCCAGTACAATTAGATAGATATCACATCAATATTTGTTGCATGTACTATCAAATTCGGTACAGGTATTTCAGAAATATCTCACTAAATATAAAAGTTCATAAAATATGCAAATGAGCAGAGAATTGACATGACACTCGCATTACCATCATGATGTTCTCAGATTGTGAAAAGGTTCATGAAATTTGTGCAGTCAAATATGTCGACACTGTCATTACCGTCTCCACAGGGAAACCATTATATAAAAAAGATATTGCATGACTTCATTAATATGTAAACCACACTAACCAAATCTAATCACTTCTTGCAAGTAGCATATTGTACCTGTATATCAAATCTGCAACTTACAATGTAGGGGAAAATGTTATTGGAGAGTCTATTTGATTACGGAGCTGAATTTGGCATATAAACAAAGTACGGCCAAGAAAACTCGTTTATGTTGAGATCACGATGTTAAAATGTGACGTCATAGGTGAAAGGTTTAACATCCATGATGGCGGATTTTTCCAAGTCACCCGCTCGCTTAAAAACGAAAAAGTGACTAAACGGAGAGGAAAATGGACATCCACGTAGGTATCCTTCTAAATGTAGGAGCTCGATGCACTCCGACTCCGGATTATGATGTTTTTTTGCTGTTTTTCTGGATAATTACAACAAAAACGCTCACTTCTCGCCGCATTTCTGAAAATGCGCACGACTGTGCACTTTTTACAGTGTCTGAACCGTAGCCCCCACTCCCCCAACACAACCAGCAAAGGGAGTGGTAGGGCTACGGATCCGCAGCAAGTGAAGCTATAGCTATGGAAATAGCTTCCTGCCATGTCGCAGGAAGCAGTCGATGTTTTCCTATCATCAATATAGTACGTGGTATTGCATACGATTATTTTCGATGTTTGCTGAGCAAGATTCAAACTTTCATAAAAAAAACCCTGATCAGGCAGATAACAAAGAAGAAACGCAGTTGCTATAAATGGCTGATTCTGAGAGTTATTTCAGGAACGGTATAGCTGATATACATCAGCTATGCAATGGCGTGTATTCAGCTGTGTCCCGGATGTTAAAGTAAAGAGAGGACTTTGAACAGAAGCACCTTCGCACTTGTATTCTTATCGTGACTTGTCCGTATAACACGTATGTGAAATGCATAATTCGATTTACATGATCATAAACAATAAACAAGCAGTCGTGCTATTTCAAATAAGAAAGGTAGCGGGTATTTAAGGCGAAACCAAACGACGCTGTGAGATGTTCTGCTACAACGTAGATTAAACACTTGTTTAAATTTCGACCCCAAACTTCTGATTTGAAATGGCATTTTAAATATCAATCTCCAGTCTACAACATTCGAAGTCCCATTTTCATTTTTGACCACACAACCATTTATGAGCTTTCAAAATTACATTAGGTCGCATTCAAAAAAAGTGAGGGGGCTCGAGGAATTCGGGGGGATTCGAAAATTGTAGGGTAGTAGGGAATTGAAAGTTTTGCTGTGCCTATAAGGGGGGCCTGTAAATATTTTGACTGCCAACATTTTAATGTCGTCCAATGGTTCTACTGTTAGTAATAATGAAACAAAATCTAGATCTGTTTTGTCGCATTTTATGACTTTAATCTCGGAAAAAATATAAAACTGTATCAAAGCCAGTAAATTTTCGTAAAAACAACAAGTTGGCAGGAGCTGCAACTGTTGATAATTTTTTCAATATTTCTCTGCAATATAATAAAAACAGTTTCTTGGTGTCTCTCTACAGCATGCTGAAAAACAAAATATTCAGTTTGTCAACAAAGCCCGTTTGTCTAAATATTGGTGATAATTGAATTAAAGTTCTGACTGAAATTATTTGTCAATAACCAACGCACGCTACACGTAGGCTGTGTTGGAAAGCCGAATACTGGACTGCTCAAGATGCTACAGAGGTAGTAGAACAAGAGCACATTTGTATAAACTGAACGAAAATATTGTCAGAGTACAAAGTAAATACAGCTACTGCCCAGTTACTGCATAATGGCTGTGACTATGATAGTTCTGACTCTGATGTAGTTTAAGAAGAGTTTCTGTCATAGGACACTCAATTGACAGTGAAACATACATTAGTCTGGTGTCGAAGCTCAAAACCCAAAAAATTCGGCCCCGCAATGATTCTTGGTGGTTTCTGTATCTTCAAAGCCTACTGAATCAGGATCTGCATGATGCTACCCTGGCACCCTTGGGTATTTTAATATATTCAAGATGGCCGCCAAGATGGCCGCAAAAACATGTAAATGGTAATATCTCAGCTCTATGACATGTTATCAAAGTGATTTTTGTGTCATTTACCAGGTAAACTGGGCCAAGGAATTCATTTCTTTCGTTGCCAAAGATGTTCAACCCTTAATTTGCATAAAAATTCAAGATGCCTGCCAACATGACCTCCAAAACTGTTGGAGTCATTGTGGTCCTCTTTTGCCAGGTAAATGGGGTTAAGGAACTGACATCTTTCATTGCCTGACATATACAACCTTTAATTTGCATAAAAAGCCAAGATGGCTGCCAAAACGACCTCCAAAAACATGTAAAATATATCTCAGCTCAAAGAGAAGCTGTTGGATTCATTTTGGTCTCCTTTGCCAGGTATATTGGGTCAAGCAATTCATATCTTTCATTGGCTGATATGTACAACCCTTAATTTGCATAAAAGATTTCATAAAAATGCAAGTACCTGTTTCAGTATGTAAGGAGTCATATCTCAATACTCTATTCCACTGATGTTGCCGTCTTTCGGTCACAAAAATTGGTATCTTTTGTAATATTTGCTATTAAATCAACCATGAAAATCTGAAATTGATAATTACAATTCAAGATACTTGCTAAGCTGGTTTCCACAACAAATATCCAGGTATATCTTAGCTGAGATTGCATACTAGAGACTAATACATTAAGGGTTCAAGGCTGAAGGATAAGTTTCTTTCGTTATATTTAATACGATATATTTCATTGAAAGCCAAAATGACCACCCAATATCAACTATGGCCACTTGAATTGATGCCGCAAAAAACATTGTCGTATTTTAACCAACAAGCATTCTTGAATTCTCTTTTTTGTGTTTGGTCAGGTGTTATTGGTCGCAGGGTTTTCATTGTTAGTTTTTTGACCTGACAAAAATCCTACTTCAAATGGAGGGATTTTATCCCGCATTGCCGCTATAATGGTTTCCTAAAACAGCACACCGTATCTTAATTTATCCAGCATCTTTGACACAAAGTTGTTTGTGTTTTGGTCTATTTGAGAGGTCATGGAAATCACATTTCCAACCATATAAATTGTCAAACCATCCACTTAAATTAAATGATAATAAACAAAGTATGGGCCAAGAAAACTCCTTTATGTTGAGATCACGACGTTAAAATATGACGTCATAGGTCAAAGGTTTAAAATCCACGATGGCGGATTTTCCAAGTCACCAGCTCGCTTAAACACGAAAAAGTGACTAAACGGAGAGGAAAATGGACATCCACGTAGGTATCCTTCTATATGTAGGAGCTCGATCCACTCCGACTCAGTATTATGATGTTTTTTGCTGTTTTTCTGGATAATTGGAAGAAAAACGCTCACTTTCTCGCTGCATTTCTGAAAATGCGCACGACTGTGCACTTTTGACAGTCTCTCAACCGTAGCCCCACTCCCCCAACACAACCGGCAAAGGGAGTGGTAGGGCTACGAATCCGCAGCAAGTGAAGCTATAGCTATGGAAATAGCTTCCTGCCATGTCGCAGTCGATGTTTTCCTATCGTCAGTATAGTACGTGATATTGCATACGATTTTGTCGATGTTTGCTGAGCAAGATTCAAAACTTTCATAAAAAACAAACCCTGATCAGGCAGCTAACTAAGAAGAAACGCAGTTGCTATAAATGGCTGATTCTGAGAGTTATTTCAGGAACGGTATAGCTGATATACATCAGCTATGCAATGGCGTGTATTCAGCTGTGTCCCGGATGTTAAAGTAAAGAGAGGACTTTGAACAGAAGCACCTTCGCACTTGTATTCTTATCGTGACTTGTCCGTATAACACGTATGTGAAATGCATAATTCGATTTACATGATCATAAACAATGAACAAGCCAGTCGTGCTATTTCAAATAAGAAAGGTTGCGGGTATTTAAGGCCAAAACAAACGACGCTGTGAGACGTTATGCTTCAACGTAGATTAAACACTCGTTTAAATTTCGACCCCATACTTCTGATTCGAAGTGGTATTTTAAATATCAACCTCCAGTCTACAACTTTCGAAAGTCTTATTCCCATTTTTGACCACACAACCATTTGTGAGCTTTCAAAATTACATTAGGCCGCATTCAAAAATATAGGGAGGGCGCTGGAGGAATTCGGGGGGATTCGAAAATTTTAGGGGTAGTCGAGGGGGGACTTGAAAGTTTCTCTCTGCCTATAAGGGGGGGGGCGGTAAATATTTTGACTCCCAACATTTTAATGTCGTCCAATGGTTCTACTGTTAATAATAATTAAACAAATTCTAGATCTGTTTTGTCGCATTTTATGACTTTAATCTCGGAAAAATATAAAACTGTATCAAAGCCAGTAAATTTTCGTAAAAACAACAAGTTGGCAGGAGCTGCAACTGTTGATAATTTTTCAATATTTCTCTGCAATATAATAAAAACAGTTTCTTGGTGTCTCTCTACAGCATGCTGAAAAACAAAATATTCAGTTTGTTAACCAAGCCCGTTTGTCTAAATATTGTTGATAATTGAATTAAAGTTCAGACTGAAAGTTATTTGTTAATGATACCAACGTACGCTACGCGTAGGCTGTGTTGGCAAGCCGAATACTGGACTGCTCAAGATGCTACAGAGGTAGTAGAACAAGAGCACATTTGTATAAACTGAACGAAATGTTGTCAGAGTACAAAGTAAATACAGCTACTGCCCAGCTACTGCATTCTGACTGTGACAATGATAGTTCTGACTCTGATGTAGTTTGAGAAGAGTTTCTGTCATAGGACACTCAATTGACAGTGAAACATATATTAGTCTGGTGTCGAAGCTCAAAACCCAAAAAATTCGGCCCCGCAATGATTCTTGGTGGTTTCTGTATCTTCAAAGCCTACTGAATCAGGATCTGCATGATGCTACCCTGGCACCCTTGGGCATTTTAATATATTCAAGATGGCCGCCAAGATGGCCGCAAAAACATGTAAATTGTAATATCTCAGCTCTATGACATGTTATCAAAGTGATTTTTGTGTCATTTACCAGGTAAACAGGGCCAAGGAATTCATTTCTTTCATTGCCCAACGTGTTCAACCTTAATTTGCATTAAAATTCAAGATGCCTGCCAACATGACCTCCAAAACAGGTAAAATGCCATATCTCAGCTCCATGAGATACTGTTGGAGTCATTGTGGTCTCTTTTGCAAGGTAAATGGGGTTAAGGAACTGACATCTTTCATTGCCTGACATATACAACCTTTAATTTGCATAAAAAGCCAAGATGGCTGCCAAAACGACCTCCAAAAACATGTAAAATATATCCCAGCTCAAAGAGAAGCTGTTGGATTCATTTTGGTCTCCTTTGCCAGGTATATTGGGTCAGGCAATTCATATCTTTCATTGGATGACATGTACAACCCTTAATTTACATTAAAAATTTCATAAAAATCCAAGTACCTGTTTCAGTATGTAAGGAGTCATATCTCAATACTCTATGCCACTGATGTTGGCGTCTTTCGGTCACAAAAATTGGTATCTTTTGTTATATTTGCTATTAAATCAACCATGAAAATCTTGAATTGATACTTACAATCCAAGATACTTGCTAAATTGGTTTTCACAACATATATCAAGGTATATCGTAGCTGAGATTGCATACTAGAGACTAATACATTAAGGGTTCAAGGCTGAAGGATAAGTTTCTTTCGTTATATTAAATACGAAATATTTCATTGAAAGTCAAAATGACCACCCAATATCAACTATGGCCACTCGAATTGATGCCACAAAAAAATTGTCGTATTTTAACCAACCAAGCATTCTTGAGATCTATTTTGTTGTGTTGGTCAGGTGTTATTGGTCGCAGGGTTTTCATTGTTAGTTTTTGACCTGACAAAAATCCTACTTCAAATGGAGGGATTTTATCCCGCATTGCCGCTATAATGGTTTCCTAAAACAGTACACTGTATCTTATCCAGCATCTTTGACACAAGGTTGAATTCACATTTCCATCCATATAAAATGTCAAACCATCCATTTAAATCAAATGATAATTAACTGTATCTTTCCATACAACATGGATTGTCATTTATCATTTGCCAATCATCCACAATAATGAGCTTGAGTTATTTGAGGCAAATTTGCTGAGAATGCATTCTCACTTACAAAAAAGTGACTTGTACGGTCACCATTGAGCCAACCTGAGTCATCTGTCTCGTTTATCTGTGCACCAACTTAGTCACTCAGATCATATTTAGGAGGATCTTTAACATTGCTGCCCTCTAAATATATGACCGCAAGTGGGTGTAGGAGAGGCCTTCTATGAATACCTTTATCATTGCAGGCATGATTTTCTGATTTGACAATGAAGATACTTGTCTTTTGCCACTTTTGACAACCAGGTTTAATGTCATCCGTCAGACGTTTTACCTTAAGCTTTATCATCAATAATCAATTCATAATTTAAGTACTATAAGGAAGACCGGTTTGGGTCGAGACCGGAAAAACAGAACTACCCCTGATGGATTGTACAGGGCAAACAATTCATCAGTTGGACTGAGCCCTAGGCTAAATCTACATGACATTCTTAAGGAAAATATGGAATGTGATTGTTCTGTGTCACAGTGTCTGACTAGAAATTACAAGACGTGATATTCTGATGACTGACACTATGACACAGAGTAATCTGTCCAAGAAGTCGTACTACACAAAGACATTTGAGTCCCTTTCATGCAAATCTCAGAACATAATTTATGGCATAGAGTGCACTTTGTGTGGTCTTATATATGTCGGAGAGACCGGGGAAAAACATTTTAAGAGGATGTGTGGGCATAGGTAAGGCATTAACAATCTGCAAACCTGCCTTTACACTCACTTCAATGGTCCTCTTCACTAAGTATTGAACACGAAAGTAAGAATATATGAAAAAATGTACCATCCTTCTAATAGTTCAATACTGAGTAGGAGTTATCGCAAACAATGTGAACACCACTGAATCACTGAACTTGGCACAGCTATGCCTTATGGCTGTAATGATAACATACTAGGTGTGGGTAACCTATCTTGTCCCAGAGGAAAGACTGTCAATGTCATGGGTTTGTTTAATCCTCATCAGAGAAGACGACGAAGTCATGGCCATCGACACAGCAATAACGCCAGTAATCCCCGTTCAGTGATCTACTACCCATGTTAAATCAACCTGTGGGTGTTCACAAGGTAAGAAATGCATTTTTTGCATGCTCCTTGCAGAAGTTAAGTTCACTTCTCCTGACTGTTGAAGCTTGAATGTATACGACCCTCTGCTGCCCAAATACAGGTTAATCGCCATTATTATGGATATAGGCAAATATCGCCGATTCAAACCTGTTCGGACAGAAAGCATCGACAGTCAGCAAAGATTGTTTTTCCTCTTGAGGTTTGTAACAAACGGATTGACATGATTAATATCAGCAATATCTTACACAACAAGGACGTTATGGACAAAGAACCACCTATTTTACATTTCAAGACCCTCCTATAGTGTCTTTTACCTATTCTAAGACCATAGGTAGGAAATTGTTTAATTACAATAGGGTCTTGAAAGAAATTGATATTAGGAACCATGTTCGTGATGGTACTTGTGATTGTATATCATCTCCCTTTTGTTACAAACCTCACGGTCATATAATAACAGGTGACATGGAAATATTTACACATCCTAAGCTTTGGCAGCTGTTCCAATTTGGCCCAAAATATCGCGAGCCACCTCAAGTAAACTGGAACTTTAACTTTAAGTTAGCCAAGGATGCTGCTGAGGCTTATGCTTAGAAGTGGGCTGCCCTCGAAGACGAAGACATTGGATGTTTTCGGACTGGCTTCGCACAGTCCTGATAAGGTAAAATCTCGCATTTCACGTCTTCGTTCTTCAAATGCTGTCATCAACACTAAATCTGCCTTCGATGACCCTTCTGTACGGGATTGTCTAGATGCTTTACACGATAAATATGTTGATGTGCCTGCAGACAAAGCATCAAACAACACCATTTTTGTCTGCTAGCAATATTACATTCAATGTTTAAAGAACGAAATTCAGATTAACTCAGATGATGAGAGTAGCACAACTTACTCTCTTTCAACCTTTTCTGAAGAGAAAATATTGCAGAACCAATCATAAGTTTTGAGTGAATATGGCATCGAGTTAGCGCAATATGACAAAGTGTTACTTAATCTATATTGGATTCCTAAGATCCTGGTTTTGTGTGAGGCCTAGTAGCTAGGCGATGTTGCCGTGAATGTGTGGGGGTTCGAATCCCGTTTGGGTTATAGTAAAAAATTTATATACATAAGAATCCCTATCACAGCTGGTTCCAGTAAGTGTACAACAAAACGCTTGTCACAACTTTCGACCATCATTTTATCATCTATTAAATCTGGTTTGGTACGTTTTTGTGACAAAGTTTATGAAACTAGTGGGGTCAATCAAATGTGGATATTAAAGAACTCCAAAGAATGGTTACATATTCTACAAAAAAACAACAAAAAAACATGTACAATTCAATTCACACATTTGATATTTCAACGTTGTACACAACCATCCCACATAACAAACTTAAAAAAAGGCTATCATCTCTCGTAAAGAAAGCCTTCTTTTACAAGAATGTAGTCTTAGGTATGCATACATTGCCACCAAGCGCAACTTGGGCTATTTCACCAACAACAGCGTTGCCAAAATCAAATACAGCGATGTTGAAGTGATTCAAATGCTATATTTCATAATTGACAACATATTTATCAAGTTTGCTGGCATGACATTCAGGCAAACCATAGGCATTCCCATGGGCACAAACTAGGCCCCACTTCTTGCAGACTTATTTTTGTATTTGTATGAAGCAGAGTTCATACAATCACTTCAGAAATCTGGGTGTAAAAGGATTGCCAAGCGATTTAACATCACCCACAGATATATTGATGATCTCATCAGTTCAAACAATCCCTGGTATATCCAATTATCTACACTGCATCTACCTAGATGATTTAGAAATAAAAAAAACAACTGAAAGTGTTGACTCGGCATCACACCTAGAGGTATTTTTTAAATTAGACAAAATACATTATATACTAAGCTGTATGACAAAATATACGACTTCAATTTTGAAATCATAAACTTTCCCTTTTTGTCAAGCAATATACCACCATCTCTAGCTTATGATGTGTGTATTTCACAACTCCTTAGATACAGTAGAGCATGCAATTCATATGAAGACTTTCGAGTTAGACACAGCGTATTAGCTCAAAAGTTAGTGAGGCAAGGATTCTCAGCAAGTAGATTAGTGAACTCATTTAAGAAGTTCTACGGTAGATACGGAGATGTTGTATCAAAATATGACCTGTCTGTTTCTCGAATGATGAGTGACAGCGTACCAAATTTTGACTCACAAAAGTAATTTGGTGAATTCACCAAATAACCATGGATTTGTCGCTTTGGGTCAATCTTGACGGGTGCAGCTAGCTGGCAGGGTACGCTTACCCATTCCGGATACCTGGTACCAACACTATTTCGTGGTTCAAGATGACCCCATTGCCTTTGTCATTTTCGATATATTCGTTGGACCTGGTAAATTTCATAGTTACCTTGAATGATAATGATTATTGGACCTGATTGTTGTCTATTACAATCGTCATGTTGCAAACGAGTCTCTAGTTTCTGCTATATTGTAATTCATAGGCAGCAGGAATACCAACCTCTGGCGTGTGACACAATTTCACAGCACTTTGAGCAGTTTAATTGCATTACAAACACCAAATATAGTATGGTGTGAGTTGCCTCTTTACCAATCAAGCATTTTAAGACCTATTTTGATGAGTATGGTCATGTTTTATCAGTTGCAGAATTTGAATCTCTAGTTATCTGACCTGAAAAATAACTTTCAAGAACATTATAAAAAGAGGAAGTTCATCTGATAATACTAATGATAGTGTCAAAACATAACATCATGTCTCTATTTACTGAGTAGATCGCAAGACCAATTTTTGTGTTTTTTGATACATGGAAGGGTCAATTGCATATAAAGTGTACAATCCAAAGTGAAGTTAAAACATCATCGATGCCCTAAAAAAGTTGCAAAACAGGCATGTAGCTTTAACTTATATTATCATTGGTCATCTTTGAGATTGATTCTTAATCTTTCGCCTCATTTCAGTATCGAGGAACACACTTTTTCCATTACATTAATTGTTTACGTACATTTATCATTTGGTGGTGCGTTTTGTAGTACTTATCTCTAAGTTTCCGACCAGAATTGTAAGATTCAGTACGATTCTGGCACAACATCATCTTTATAGCTTTTTGTTATTAGCAGGGCCATTTATATTGGCAGTTGCTTGTTATACTATACTCCGAGAAAATACAAATGTCACAGTCAGTTGAGTTAAAGAGCGCCTGTAACTTCCTGCGGAATATGGAGGGTCACCTGAACATCCATTAGGAATGAATTTATGCACTCCCATGGGTCCACTCACCCACGCTCAAACCGGCTGTGCGTATTTACAAAATATTTGTTAATACTGAGTATCCTTGCATAAACAATGAATCACTTATAATAAACTGTTCACTGTCAGATTTTGTGTAGCTGTTTACTAATGTGTTACTATTAGTGGACAATGTGGCGGCATACCCGTCCGAAGGTGGTCCCTTCCATATCACATGATGCAAGCTCTAAGCTTGGTGTTTTTTTCCATGATTAAAATTACATGGGCAACTTCTCTGTACGTATTTTCTATCGGTGCTTGTAAAAAATCGCGCGAGTTATAAATGGTGAAAATAGCTTTTCCGGGGTAAATGACCATAAAGCTAGCACATTATGTAAAAATCATCGTTGGTGAACTTCCCTTTAATATAAGACCATCTTTGCTTGCTATTCTTAAACATGTTTTGAAAATTTACGATGTTGTCCAGTGTAATGGGTAAAAATCATTGCATGACTGTGTCGTATGCAATATTGTTCTACAGGGTACTTCAAGCATTATTTGTCTAGAAATTAGGAATATATGTATGATCAATAAATGTCTTTTTTCAATTGTGTCGGGAGTAGTTGGACTTTATTCCTATCCAGGATAAATAAGAATTTTTACACCATTTTATTTGAAAATAGCTACAGGGAGGGCCCTTAGAAATACCTACCCATAGTCATAGCAACGGTCATTGACACATAAGCCTATTGTGCAAGTGTATGCATCGAGGTCAAAGATGGTAGCTGGTCTATAAATAACTCTGCAGGGAACTCCGTAGCATGTAGCAACATGTATTGTTTATCTGTGTACACTAAATGTTGATGAGACACGTCACGCACAGCCCGCCCATTATCGGAACGGTGCCGAACTACGTATTGTAACTTGACTGACATGTATAGACATGTATGTGTTAGTCCCTATGGAAGGATGCATCGAACTACTCTATATAAAGGGGGTTTTACCAGTTTTACCACTCAGTGGACCATGGGAGCGTGAGCCAGGTAGTACCAGTAAGTATTATTCTTCCCACTAAACTAGTAGAGACTTTAATATACTATTCTCAGCTCACTCGATAGATAAAATTTTAGAAATTTCCTCTGAACTTAAAATGTGAGGGAAGACCATTACTTCAAACAAAATGAGACGTTTTAGATAAATGGTACTGATATCCAAATTGTAAGTGGTTGAATCTTTTTTAACAAATGAAATGTTACTATTTTCTACACTACTGCGAGCAACAATATCTAAATCTTTTTTGTCTTTATCGATACTTATGATAATATTGCAAGGTGTTCGTGAATCTGTATTTATAGCGATACTTTTAATCAAATCATCAAACTTGTCTGCTGTACCTAATTTATGCATTTGATAAAAACTGTACCATGCTGAAGTATTTTCATATTATCTGTCATCTGTTGATTGGCTGTCTGTAAATTTAATTCAGCTGTCTCCTCCCCCACACTCTTAAGACCCAGTTTCTGCAAACTTGTATCCCAAAATAATCTTACTGGGGTGCTGCTAGCTATATATGAACAATAATTTTCCCCTCGTTTATCCACCTTCGCAGTGTATTATCTTATTTCATGATTGTTGTAAGAGGTTTGATCTTGAGGTGAAACGATATACCGAGTAGTGTAATGTATGGATTCTTAGGAGTAAGCCAACGACCAAAATCTAGCAACTTGTACTTGTTAACATTGCTATCGAAATAAATAACATTTGGAGTCCCTGGCAGTTCATGAACCCCACCTGCAATTTCACTATCCAATATATCCAAAATGTTACGCGGCACATTATAAGGCCTGAATTTCTGACTAACTCCATCCCATGTCAGAGCAAAGGGAATAGGATCATATGCAGCCTTTGTAGCGTCTATACTTTCATCTACATCTTTCAGTTCAGAAAACTCTACAGCGTGCTTGTGTTTCTGTACAAAGCAGCGGCTAAGAGGAACTGTTTCCCCCTGTTTTTGTATCAAAAGACGTAATCCTTATTATGGTTACTTGCTATCTTACTACTATTGTTAACTTTAACATCACTCAGATCTTCGAGCTCAAGATTTTGTCCGTAAATTACACCTATACCAAATTTACCAGGCTCTGACATATCTTCACGGTACGGTCATATATACAGTAAAAAATTAAAAATAATACCTTGTAATTATGTATACAATGTGTAAGGATGATCATTTGGATTGCAAGCGAAACGGGCAAACTGTTACTGTTAATTTTAACCCTAGCATTGACATGTCACAGTTTCCTAAAATAAGACTGCTAGAATGCACCCTTTACAATTCATGGCATAACATAACATCGTCGAATAATGTAATAAAATATCAAGAAGACAACCAACCAAAGAAGACTAAATCAATACGTCCAGGTAACTACAATATTGGTACCCTCAATAAAGCAATCGGGTTGCAGCAGAAAATCAATTTCGAAAAAAGTCTGCCCACAAGCCGCATTCTTCTAACTCTGGCTAAAAATGTTAAAGTTTATTTTAATGCCGCAGGTAGCTTCGTCAACCTCGTCGGCTTTTTAAATGAGTCAGAGGGCAACCCTGTGACACAAAGTACCTTGAGTCCAAAACAAGCGGATTTCTTAACAGTCACTAAATACATAGTTCATTCAGATGTCGTTGATGTTACTGGAAATTAAGTTACAAGCAGCTCGGAGAGTCAGTACATACAGGCAAAAGTATTGGACTGTTTACAAATACTTCCCATCCGGGATACAAACTAAATAAGCGAAAAGGTCACCTATGACTTTAATAATGGTGACTCTACTATTACCATGGCAATGAGAAAGGGCTCAGGATGGATGAGTTCAATGCGTATTTGGATAACAGATCAGGACGGAAATATAGTCAATTTCAATAACTGGCCAACTAGCTTTTGTATCGAATTGCTGTAGCTATTGCCTATTGGCGTAGCACGTTCCAAAGTCCCCATCGGAATGCTAACAATCCTATGACCAATCCCCCAGCAATATAAATCATTTCATATTTTTTTGCTCTGGACTGGGCTGATAATAATCAGAGAATTGAACTGCTTCACCTTCTGTACCGTTCCAATAGGGGGCTGACGCAGTCGCCGCTGCTTCTTCCAGGATTTCTGCATCTGTATCTCTTAATTCAGCCACAGCATGCGCATCTTTAGCCTGATTTTCTCTTTCCCAATCAGCCTGGAGTAAACTTTTTTTCTAACCAGAAGGCACGGTCATGTTTAAATTTTTCTAATGCCTTATCATGTCATATTTCTTAAATAAGAGCCCCACCATTTCCGCTGAGCTTTTGACCGATTATATTTCCGCCAGTGAATGCCGTTGCATTTAATACAGCACCAAGAACTGTCATTCCTATTGCTGCAGCCATAGCTAACTCTACGTATATACATTACAAAGTATAAGGTTCTGCAGGAATAATATTTTCTGTTCAAGGAGATCTTTAGACGCAACCGCAGCAGCAGTCGCTCCCCTTAATTTTGTCCATCGAGTGTGATTTGGTCGGCTTGGATCACCATTTCCATGTTCAGAAATTTGCTTGAGATCATTAGATATCCCATCGCTAGTCCAGCGATTACAATACTATCATACATTGTGTTTACAACTGTTTCAGTATCCATGATTGCTGACACGTATATAATAGAAAAAAAATAAAAATAATTTCGTTCAGAAAGGCCTACAGGGTCGTTACACATATTAATCCATCTCATACGATGTAGAGGGACCGGGACCTGGTTGGACACTCCTTTCCGATGAGGGCTCTGTAGGAGCAGGTAAGGTAGGTGTCGCTTTCTGAAGCAGCAAACGCGTAAGCCGACTCGGTCGCATAAGAGGACAAATATGCCGAGCACGCCCCAATACAACCCTATGCAGTCAATGAAACTCCTATAACACCTAAAACAAGATAACATTTATTATATCATGTGACACACTGTTGAGGTATACTCCCATCGGAACCATTCCGATAGGGCGCTGGAGGGCGGACGGAGCTGACACAGTCTGCCTCAGTCATTGCTATTGCTTGACGCTGCACTATAGCTTGGCACTTCTTCCCTTGTTCTGTCTGTTCCATTCTGCTAACCTCTTCCCTCTAGCAACTCTACCTGGATGCTTCGTCGGTAACATAATTTTTCTATGTTGCGCTGCGGCGTAGTCATCGGGGCCGTTTTGTTTGCTGGATCAGAGCTGGAACCGTTTGCAGTGCTTGCAAAGTTGAATCTATTTATTTCGGGTATTATATTAAACCCGATTTTTTAAAAATCTACATGTTTACCCGTAATTAAACCGGTGGAAACTAGAGCAAGTAAGGGCCCCCATGTGTAGGCTATCCATCCTGATAATCATTTTATTTCACTGTTTAGAATAAAATCCTTTTTAAGATCAGTGTCATAGTTTTCTCGATCATCATTGGAACTACCTGACTGATTGCACGGGCTCCTAGATCTATGAAACTTTGAGTGATGGTATCACTTATAAGAGAAATGTATTTCGCTTCATAGACTTTAAAGGCTTGTGTGATTGAATCATTATTCCACTTTTCCACTTCTCTAACTGGAATCTCCTTAGCAAAAAATAATTTACTTTGACCACTTGCGATAACAGAGAGTATTCTTTCACGCTTTGTCTCTATTATGGATCAGGCGTCTGACGCCCTTTCGGAACCTTAGGGTGCTGCAGTTGGTGCCACTGTTGCTGTCGATGTATTCGCTGCTGCCAATGATTTTATTAAATTCTCCATTGCTTGCAATATGTTAACTATTCTTAGTAAAATATAAAAAATATGTTTAAACCTGTATCAGAAACACAGTATTAACACAGTCTGAAATGTCAGAAGAAAATATGGTAGTATACTATTGATATGAAAATTCTCCTCCATTAAATTTATCTGTATAAAGAAACACATATAATCATGATTAGAGATGCATTCCCAATTGCCTTTCAACTGAATAAAAGACATATACCGACAGTGCAACATGCGGATATTCCTCCTAAACTAAATGACATAAAACGTATTCCCATGGACTTAGAAATATATGTAATTCTGACAGATAAGTTTATTTTTAATCCGCGGGATGTGTTCAAAGATACCGTAATCACTCATCAAAAAGCAAAAGAAAGTAATGTGTGGAAATATTGGGACCAGCAATTGAATTTCACCGTATGGTGCAGAACTACTGGTTGTGGTATTTCATTTGCTCATCTCTTGGATACCAAATTTCTGCCGCAAAATACGTTCATTCTGTTGTTTCCATGTATATTTTACAGTACGTCGGATCCTTCATGAATGGAGGTTACATTTCCGGACGATATAAGCCCCATCAAGTCCGACTTTCGATATCGTCAAGGGAAGTCAGAGAACTCAGGTCTTAGTTATGGCTATGAATATTACACTAATCGTGGACCCGTTTGTCAACCTGCCACTGTATACAATGGCGATGACTCTTTCCTCTCTTCAAATAATGTTTATTACACACATAAATTTTTGGAAAGAAAAAACATGTGCTGCCTGACAAAGACAAACCACACTATTATTTCTTTCAAAATGATGGATCGGAGGGTCAATACCATAGTTTCATCCCTCTGAAGGGAGACTCAGGTCTAACAAAGGCCGGTCTCGCCCGCCTCAATGAAAGCCTTGAAGCCTACGTATATTGCATACTTGGCGCACAAGCGAATATTCGTAGTACCACAGTGGACGATACTGGCAGCACACAACAAGTCCAAAAAGAATTCGGCGTTCTCCTCGAAGATGAAATTCGTAATACCGACAAAGTCATCAGTTACAGGCGATATCAAGACACAATAATGAATACGGCTGTCCACCTTGGTATGGCTGTTTCACCCAATCTACTTCTCTTGCCGTTTAAAATGGTCATTCTTTTGGGTCGGCAATTGCAGGATATAATAATGAATTGCAATACGCAACAGAAACTATGGTCTTCGGGGTAAATGGAGGTGTAAATACAGAAACCCGTCAAAGTGCTAAACATGGGATGGATGGGGGCGAGGATGCTGTGAAGTGGCAGGACAAACCGCCCCACGCCGACACAAGTCGGATTGTTCTGAAGGCAGCAGATACACTTACTACTGTTGCAGACGCTGGTACGGATCCAATTCACGAATTCGGCAAAACTGGTTTGTTATCTTTAGCCATATACATTACATTTATGTACAGCATATAGATAAAATGTACGTGACTCACCATTCAACATGATTGTAACTGGGCCGACAAGTTTTGGCGAAACCGAGTATGTAATGAATCTCCTCACCGGACCATACCTAGGAAAATTTGACTAAGTAGTATTCATTTGTCCATATTCATGAACAATAAAACGTATAATAAAAAATTCATTTTCACAGATGACAACGTATTTGTGTTTCCAGTCGGACTCGATGCTGTGGATGAAACATTATCCTTCATATGTGACGAATGGGCTGGTAGGGACACTCTCATAATCCTCAACGACTGTGCCTCGTCCAAAGATATGAAGAAGCGCAGTCACATTTTAGTCAAACTTGGTTTCAGCGCCAGACATGATGGATTATCTGTCTGGGTTCTGACTCAACAATATACTAGTATCAGTAAACCCTTCAGGGAAAACATACAGATGTTAGTACTATTTTACACACCGAGCAAGACAGACAACAAGACTATTATAAAAGAATATGGAATGGAGGTGTCAGAACGGGAGACCTCGGACCTAGTCAGACAATTGAAAAGTAGGCCATTCAGTAAACTACTATTTTATTTACGTAACCCGTATGATGTACAATTTTTCGTATAATATAGCTAATCATGGAACGCTCAACCAAAGGAACCTGAAGGCCTGAAGGCTCCGCCGAAGGCACTCTAAGAGAGCTGTATTACAACCCGAGAACTGGTTTTTGAGGTGTACAAAAATTATATGAGGCAGCACACGCCAGCGGACTGAAAGTTACTAAGAAAGAGGTGCAGGACTAGTTGCAAACTCAGCTAACTTATAATCTACATAAACCGGTCCCTCGCAGTCAAAGTGGTGGTGGACGGCATGTCTTCGTATCATCGATAGACGCCCAGTGGGAAGCGAATCTTGTGGAAATGTCTGCATCGTTCACAAAAGAGAATAACAACATTCGTTACATGCTAACAGTAATCGATGTGCTCAGTAAATATACATTGGCCGGGCCTATCCAGTCAAAAACTGCTGATTACACTCTGGAGGCGTTACAACACGTAATTAAGAAAAGTGGGAGGCAACCTGACAAACTTCAGACAGATGAGGGGCGGGAATTTACTAACCGGAAAATGCAGAAAGGTTGGAGGAGTCGGCATTCCTTATTTCACACGTTTAGTGATAAAAAAGCCTGTGTTGTAGAACGATTCAATCGAAGTTTGAAGACCATGATGTGGAAATACTTCACATACAGACAGACACGTGAATGGCTCTCTATTCTACCACAACTTCTCGAGAACTACAACAACACTGTACACGGAAGTATCATAATGAAACCCACCGACGTAACAGAGGACAACGATATATGTGAATTGTTTTTTTAATCATTTTCCGTAAAGATATATTACGGTAAGACAATGGCAATCCTTTCTATTTCAGATGCAATAAAAATACTGGAAAGTGGAGACGTTCAAATTAGTGACAGAGGCGACAAATTCATATTTGGTGAATATGTAGATCCTATTATATATGTTGACGACCTAGAGTTAGAAGTGATTTTTCCAATCAGCCTAAATATGGTTCCAAAGATCCCACCACATGCGATGAAATGTGTGTATCTTGGCGACCGAGTCTTCAAAAGTTTACCGATCTAATAGTATCCCGGAGCTTAGGTGAAAGTTTTGATGCAAGCACCGCTAAAAGTTTCGCTGCAAGTCTGGCCGCTCACTCCAAGTATGGTTCTACAAATGCCCCGGTAACATTTTACAATCCTTCTAAAGTGTATCAGAAGCAAGGGAGTGATACACAGACAAAGTATTTTAAATTTCGGTTTAAAAGATGTGCGGGAAATCACACTTCCGATTTCGCTACATGCATTGATCTAGCCCAAGAAATCGACTGTCGCTTTAAAACAGTGTGCCGATTGCCAGCCAGAGAAAATCCTGCTATTGTACCTCGTAATATTAGAAAAGGTAGTAAGATAGAATTGTTGGCATTTAAACCATGCTTATTTAAGCGTTCCCCTAGCGGAGCCGGTATGATTAGTCTTTCTTTCACCATAGAGAGGTTATTTTGTGTACTACCTTATAAACCAGAATTTCAAGAAGAGGAAGAGGAAGTAGGAGTCGACTTAGAAAGATTAGGCGAGATATATAAACAGATAAATAGATAAGCCAATTGGCTGATATACTGTTATACATCAACTTGATTTAAATAGGGGGCTAGACACACAGAACTACTCATACACCATGACTCACTCAGATATAACAGATTCTTTAGGCCACGGATTTGGTCTAGAAAACCCTTCGGTAAAAAGCCGAGGGGGATTTCAATGATCTTAGAGACGAATTTATAAATAAATATGAAAAGGTTGTCGCCCCTTCCGTACCGATAGGGGAACAGTACACACCAATCCTTCGGAAACTTCAAAAACTTACGACCTATTTCCATAAAAAGCGGCGTCGCGTACGAAAAAATTCGACGGAGTTGAAATACGAAAAAAATTTCTGAAGTCTAGCGAGTTGAAGATATCGCCACGATTGACATCGATGGTATGGCAGAAGAAAGAAAGATGGACTCTGTTTATGCAAATATGGAAGTAATAAAGGGAAAGCGGCTGCACACATCGCCTACACTATTTTTTCGTTCTCTGTGTTCGTGTTTGATTTTGTGTGTTTGGCTATTGGTGTAGATATAAGCCATGGCGAGACGTAGCCGTAATCTGGCTGTCGAATGACAGGGTGATCCTTTGACGCTACGTTTCGAAACCAGTGTGTGGTCTCTTCCTCAGTCGCTTTTTGATACTTGCTCTCCTTGGATTTTTGTTTCACTGTTTGTGGTTTAAAACTTGTCAGTGTTTTGTTCATCCAGTAGGAGGCTACAATACTGATCTGTGGATCAGTTTGTTGTGTTTCATTTGTTTGTAGAAATTGTTGTTAAATTTGAATGTGTTGTTTTTCAGAATACTGTTTAGCATATTTAAATAGGTATTCTGTTGGTGGCTTATGAATATTTGTTTGTTCATTGTTTGTTTTCGTTTCGTTGTTTAACAAAGTGAACAAGAGGGGGGACAAAATGCTACCTTGTTGTACTCCCAGCTCACACCTAAAAACTCGGTGATACGGCAGGAGAACGAATACATGCTGTTACATTACTATACATGGAACGTAATACAGAAAATAATTTGACTTTGAACCCAGCCTGGTACAGTTTATAAACAATAAACAATGGTTTACGCGATCAAAGGCTTTTTCAAAATCGATGAAAGCACAATACACCTGTGTTTTGCCTATTGTAAGTCTGGCAACTTAGGTTGAGTAAACAAACAACGAACCATTGAACTCCATTCCAATATGGCGTCTTTCCCGGCAGGCTACACAGCCATGGCTATACTTGCACTTCTTTCCGATTTATTGTTCAAATGCATCGATAATTGAATTAACCAGGATATATGTGCCATTTTAAGCTGAGAATACGATGTTTTTTTTTCAACATCGGGCGCAAGACCAGTAATTCAATCACGAAGACAGATCGGAAGAAAAATAGTGCAGACCTTGAGGTTTTGATATCTGCATGGATGCTTGTTTGGTTCGAACTTTATCGTCAAGTATTTTTGTAAAAATATTTTTCTGTCTGACTCAAAATGCAGACTGTTGTGAGTAATGGCTGAAGCATTTAGTGGTAATTTGAGGAGTTCTAGGGCTAATAGAAATCATAACAATAAGCCTGAATTTTGTCAAAAACACCACTGAGGGCTATCTCAAAATGTCCGTGGACTTGCCCACACGAAAAATTAATCAGTAGTCAAGCTGACATTGACCTAACTAAACACCTGTTAAGAGGATTCGTGCCGCTGAATGTTTTAAAATAGGAAATCGAGCTCAACGCTACTGTGGTGGCCTATGGGAAATTAATTAGCGGTCTTGTGCCATCGCGGACAACTAACCAGCTGATAATGTAAGATTTTTGACTGATGGGCTGTAAATTTTCGTGAGATTTTGGGTATTAAATCAATTTTAAAATCGATCAAACCAATTTTGTTGCATTACTCATGATCTTATTGTATTAGATTTGTATATCACATGTCCTGACTTATTTTTCTGTTGCATGACGTTTTTTTCAAAGTCTGCCGTGTTGCACACTACCATTGCCGTGTTGGCATGTTTTGCATGGTTACCGGTATTGTTTACACGCAAGACACGCTGTGCTACCACCAATTATAATGTAAAATCGTCCATTATTTTACAATCGATGCAAGATTAATACAATGTTCAAAATGATCCGTGATTTTCTTATCAACGTGATGAAAAATCAATGTTTTTCACGTATTCACCGCATGATCACATTACTGTGTGAAGGATATATCAGTGAACTAAACCGGTGATTGGTGTAGACATTACTGGTGAAAACAACACTATTTCTGCCAGTTTCTCTTACAACTGTCAATTGTGCTTTCACCGAAGACAGCAATGAGCAGTAGCCAATGTCAAGTTAAAAACTTCGGACACATAATGGAACTGATGAGGCACAACTTCACTGATGTATAATGCCACTCAAGATTTATAATTATTCAGATATACTTCCTACACACTGTGTGCTAGGTAATAACTGCTGAAACAAACAAAAAGGAAGGTTTGTGTGTGTGGGTGGAATCAGCTTTTGATCTGATATGTGTCAGTCACTTTATTCTGTAGACTACATGTACCAAGCTTCATAAATTGTTAATATATGACAATCATACATGTACAGCTTACTTCAGAAATACTAATACTTTGCAAGAGAATTATCAAATTTACAAAATGAATATATTAGTATGTACCAAGTTGAAGGATTGTGCAGCAGTGCAGCAAAGATTTACATTTATGGTAAAATATTCTTCACGCACACACACAAACACCCGCACACCTACACACACACCTACACACACACACACACACACACACACACACACACACACACACACACACATATATATATATATATATATATATATATATAATATATATATTATATATATATATATATATATATATATATTTGCCAGCAGGTACCAGATTGTAATACTTGGGAAAATATCGCTAAACAATATACAAAGTCATGTTATTGTAACTTTTGATTAGTATTTCATTATAGTGTATTTCATTTCAAGGGCACTATCTTTCTGTTCTCCCTAGGGTGTGTCGAGACAGTATTTAGCTTCCAAACTCAAGATTTACATTTGTATTTGCACTGTTTGTGTTTATAAAAGAATTCTTGTCAGAACTGAATTCATAAGTAAACATTTATGCATGCGGACACAGAGTTGGCAAGTCATATAGTAGATGTTTTAAAGCTTGCTTTTTGGAGTAAAGCGTGACAATGTGTTTAACATTAAAAACAAAAAAAGTGAAAAAATATTTTCCTTTGCAACTATTGGCCTACAAATGTTTCATATCAATTGGGGTGTTCAATTGCTTTGAATTTGAGGATGGAAATATAACAGCTACTAATTTAATGAATAACCTAACACAATACTCTGTTGCAATGAATTTCAATGTTGTATTTATAAAAAAAAATTTATTAAAACTACAGTCTACAGTCTCTTTTTTCTTGAAAACTTTATATTTTGGAAGATTTGAAAATTTAACATACTAGATTCATATTTGCTAACAAAAAATTCACACCCTGGGCTTTTTTGAATCAAAATAAAGGATTGCACTCATGCTTGAGGCCAATATTGCTGTGTATTGTGTACAAACCTATTTCTTAAAATGGCCGCACGAGGGCGCTAGTTAAGACGCCATATTGGATTTTGGCTATGATTTGTTTGTTATTTATTTACTCCTTAATTGCTGCAGCAGAACACAGGTGAATATAATCTGCCACTCAATGCTACATATCTCTGGACAATTGTGTTAATAAAAATATTATCTACTGTTGAATATTTTTATAAGAATCCTGCTTGTTCTTCAATAAGTAAAAGTAAGTATCAGACCAAGATAGTAATCTCTGATAAATGATGACACTGAAAATTTGTTGATTGTTGATAAAAGTATTATACCTCTGAAATTATTTACACATTCTTTTGAGCCTTTCTTGTGTAAAGGTACAATAAATCCTTCAGCCCATTCTTTCGGAAAACAACCAGTATTAAGTATATTATTAAAAATAAGAACAATAGTACTCTTGAGTTGCCGTGGTAAATGCTTTAAAATTTCTGAGTAATACCATCAATTCCTGTGGGCTTTATTTGCTTTTAGTCTAGAAAAAGCACATTCTAGTTCTTCCAAGGTGATATCAGCATCAAGTGTAGCCATATCAACATGAGAAACATCAACAGTATCTGTAAAGTTTAAATTCTGTAGAAAAGAACGTACATCTTCAAAAAAGTCCTTATCATCAGTGGAAGAGTGAACAATATTTTCTGAGAAAAGGTTTGAAAAATAGTTATACCAATCTTTAACCTCAATACTCGAACTTACTTGGGTTGATAACCTTCCAAAAATCTTTGGCCATTTTCATTTTCTCACTGTCATAAAAACAATTCTTCTTTCTTTTCAAAAGCAACTGGTAATCTTTCCTGAGATTGGTGTAAGTATTGAGGGAGTCTATGGACCTACTATTTCTAAAACAATTTAGAGCTCGACGAACTGTATTCTTCATAAGATGACAATCGGTATCAAACCACCAAGTAAAATTACATCTTCTTGAAAAAGAGGTGGATACATTTGAAACGTTAACTTTCATACACTCAACAGAAGGCTGAATAGATGTTATTAACACAGCAGCAGCTTTTGTAATATCACTACTATTGAGGGCATCAACAATATCTTTCAAGCAGTTTTCCCCCTGTCTACCCTCCCAGAAGGCATTAAACAAATCTTTATGCCTTTCATTCCACATATATTTACAATAATATGTTTGTTCATTGGCAATTTCACTGGAAGCTCTCCGAGTCTGTGGAGATGTATACTTGAGATTGCAAATTATTGGTTGGTGGTCTGATTCAATTCTATCGGACACACAAAAGTAGTAAAAACTTCTCAAAATTTACATAGCTAGTGATGACATAATCAATTACACTCCCCCTTGCTCTTTTATACATGTAAAGTTCCCTTTGTTACAGTCATCAAATAATCTCCCGTTTACAATTCTCAAGTCCGTATGTTTACAAAATTCAAGCAATAAATAACCATATGAATTGACAGTATGGTCCATAGAAGTTCTATGGGGAATGTTTTCATCTGTTACATAGTTATCACTTACAGGAATAAATTTAGTGTCATCAGATTCAATATAATCAATACCACAAGCAGTTCTGGCGTTAAAGTCGCCACACACAATAAATTGAAAATGTGGAAATTTACCTGATATAATGGCAAGTTCATCTTCAAGGTAGGTAAAATTATGATCGTCAGCATAATCACTTGAACCACATGGGGAAAATAAACAATTGCAAAACCAATCTTGAGGTTATTTATATCCAATAACACCTAGTCAATATCCTCGGTATTTACACTTGCTAAAATTTTGACATTGTTGCAAAATTATGAATGGTGAGAAAACACTAATTCCTCCAGAAAATCTCCCAAGATGTTTTCTTTTCTACGACTAACATGATAGCTCTGATAGCCAAATAATGATAATCCAGGATCAGTAAAAACCCATGTTTCAGTCAAAAAGATTAAATGAAAATTGTGTAAAAATTGTAAAAAGTCACAACTGCTCCATTTATTTTTAACCAATTTATGTTCCAAACTATGAATGATAAGTGATTGTCCAATACAGAAATTGTCTCTGAAATATTATTGTGCTGATCTTACAGTGATACATCTTCGTTCGTGCTATATGCCGTAACCGTGTCGACTTTGTTTCTTGTGGACGAGTTAGATTCACGACCTTGGCCACACCCCTATCTATTCTGAAGTTGTTTCAACTTTGGTGGTGTCTTGGTAGAGTCCAACAAAACAAGTCCCCTCAATGACTAGTTTATCATACAGGGGCGTAGGAAGCAATTCACGGTTGGGGGGGGCAAAGGTAACCTATATTCTGGTGATGAATGAATTACGATCTAAAATTTGCATATATGAATAAATTAAAATATTAAATCATACACGAATAAATTAAAATAATTAAAACAGGCCAAAATCAATCTTAATAGTAAAAAATGTAATTAAAGCACCACTACTTTCACATACGGCAATGTCTCAATATTTGTGTTTTATGTATTAGGCCGTGTAAAGAAATTCTTTGTTTGCCGTCCTTGGAATTTTGAAAAACCTACCAGCCAGCCAGCAAAAAAAAAAAAACCAAAACAAACACACAACATAGATCAATCGCATAAACTTTAACTTTCCATCGGTTTATGGGTCACAAGTATGAAAAATCATCTGTTACATTTACAATGCAGTGTTTTTTATGCTCTTCATTAAGCACGTTGAAAGCAGTGCCTGGAAACACAGGTAATATTTGTTTAAGTACAACAAGCATACTTAGAGTTAGGTGACTGTGAGTCTGAACAAAATTCCATAATAAACAATGGCAATAAACACTATACCAGTACATAGGCCCTAGTGTACCACATGTACAGTGTGATAGTAATCAACTGGTTGTATTTAGCAGATCTATAGTTTGTCTCTTACGGAGGTTTATGCACTAGGTAGTCATAGGCAAGAGTAAAACTATTAAAATAACAAGATCTCAATTATGAATAAAAAGTAGATTTGCGACAAATGTAAAAGATGCAAATTACGTATTACAACGATGTTTACGAAGTTTGAAGAAAACGAAATGTATTTGAATCAACACCTAAGAAGGAACATAAGAACTTCACCGTTTACGCAATGGCTTCAATTTGCAACATGTCTAAGTGACATTTGTATATTAATTATGACATGTACATTTAAGATCGAGATCTGTATTGATGTTTACGATTGGACGTATATTTCCATCTTTAATTCATATCTATCATATGATCCAAACCAAGCCTTAAACATAACGTTTAAAATCCCATTCTAAAATAATACGGGAAAGGGAATACAAAGGACAAGAGAGAAAAAGACGACAGACAGGGCAGGAGGACAGACAATTGGAGAAGCGTATCTTGGGCGATGGCAGCTGTCAAGCTTGTCTACCGAGAAATAAAAGTCGATGTAGTACCAACGAACTCTGAACATCTCGTGTAGTCGATCGAAGATTACCAGCACCTCTCAACAAGCTAAGACGAGTCCATGAGTAAAAGCAGGCCAAGATTAGGTAATGAGATAATAGGAGAAAAACGAGTAGCACTTGTTTGACAACTGTACACTATGTATTTCAACATGTTGGGGTAAGCTTAGAACAAAAAGGTGTTCTTGCAAAACCTGAAAATTCCAAATATAAAACTGCAAAAGTTACTGAGTCTAACAAAGTATGAAGTTGTCACTCAGAAAACAAATGCTAAACATCTTGGTAAAAGGTGAAACTACTATCTCTTCCATACAATTACAATTTTTACAGTAAGAAGAGTGGGTAGCTGAACAAATCATAACAGCCTCGAGTACAAATCCTCCTTTTTAAGTGTCAAATAAATACTAGTCCTGATCACTGTTTCTGTTGAGTTAAATGCTCCATTAGCTGTAACTTTAAAGGCTATTTATTCTGAATTTTGTGTATCAACTATTTTTAGCCGAATTCCAATAGCGCTGATCGCGATGTCAGGTTTGTTACTAAATATAGCTGCACGCGCGACTTCAGACACCCCTGCCTGAAATTCGGACAAATCTTTTCATACGCGGTCGTTGTTGCAGCTCAGTTGTAGTCTGAGCCATAAATTCATAGGAATTAGTGTGAGTTTTTGTATTCATTATAACACTAGCAGGTTTTGATATCATCGTTCTTGCCAAAAATGCGGTTTAATAGTTATTTTTGCATATTAATGACAGAAAACTGCTATTGCATACTAAAATGCTAAATATTCTGCTTTTCAAGACAGCAATACCGAATGGCCATTGCTATTTTGAAAACTGAATTCTAATCCGCACTTATGAAATGTCCAAATCGTTTTTTAGCAGAAAAAAATGTTCAAAGTAAGGGCAACTTCCACCGCGTACGAACTATTTGGAGCATTCAACAACAACTCGGAACATTTCACCGGCGGTACCTGCTTGCCACGGTGCAGATCCAACATCGTGATCAATCGCGGATCGTGGAAAAGCTGATGGAAATTCAGTTCCGTTCCTTATTCGAAGCTAAACCAGTCAAGAATTGTTTTCGATCCGTCTTGTATGGAGACCAAAAAGATTTTAAGCACTTCCGCCAATTTGAAAACTTTGAGGGAGAAATCAACTTGTGAAACGGTTGATTTATCTTCACTTATGGTACACTGCAGTCCGCTACAACAGGAGGTGCACATGTACACTTTACGTACAGCGGTTGATGTACCCCTTTAAGATAGGTAATCTGATTTGTATGGAAACGATCGTACGACATTTGCGTTTTTGCGACATTAAAGTAAATTACTGCGACATCGCGAACAAAGGAGAGCACATCCCGCCGTATTTTCGATCATACGATCTGTGTTTGTTTTTCAGATTTCGTCCAAAAACCTACCCGCACGCGGACGGCAAACAAAGAATTTATTTTACGGCGCCTTAACTCCAGTTGTTTAACTCCCTACATAGCACTCAGCAATAGTTAGGACAGCTAGCCGTAGTCAATGTGTATTTGTAAAAGTTGGGGGGGCAAAAGTATACCTTTGCCCCCCCAACTTCAGCATTGGGGGGGCGGCCGCCCCCCCTGCCCCCCCGGTTCCTACGCCTATGTCATAGGGCAGAGATGCTCTCTTGTTGTCTTTTCTTGCGGCTTCAAGGAATGGTCCTAATTTCCTACATTTCTCACGAACAAGAGGGGGCAAATCTTCTGATACCCTCAATCCGCTGTCCCGAGACAGGTTTCTGCTCTCATGAAATGCCTTCTCTCTATCTTTGTATTTATTAAATTTGACGACGATGGGTTGCGGGTTGGTTCTCGCTTTACTCAGTGTATGGGCTCTTTCTATTTCCATCGACTCACCTTCAATTCCAGTTTCTGGGTGATAAAATCTCGAACCTTTGTCTCTGTATCGTCCCAGGTTTCATTGACAACTTGTTTAATCCATGGATAATCAAATTGTTTCGCCGAAGCTGACCACTATTATAGTCCTGTTGTGATTCCATCCTTTCCATTTTGTTTCTCAATTCATTGTGTGTTCTCAGCCTCTAACTCTGCGATACGTTTATTGGCTTCACATAGTTCCTTTTCTACGCTCTTTCCTTCTTTCAACTCACTTGACCTCCTTTCTGCCATTTCTTCTAACCTGTGAATCTCTCATCAAGTGACTGGTGGAGTGACGAGATTTTGGCATTGATGAAAGTCTTCAGCTGATTCACAATGTTCTCGCTGTACGAGTCATGGTGTTGCGTATGTGTTGGCGAAGTGTCGGATTCTGGACTAGCAGTAGCAAACTATCCCTCGGTTAATCTACTTTGCCTCATACGAGTAGTGCCAGATAGTTGCCTGTTTTGTCCCTTTGTCTCTATGTCCCCGCATGACGGAAGACACAGAACCAAAGTTAGCCGTATAAAGGAGCTCACCGTCACTTTGTCCTTAATTCCAATATGGCATCCACTGCACGTCTTCGCTTGCCTGGGTTGAAGGAAATTTCCAATTCTCTGCCGCCATTCCATCAATGTAACACCCATTTTATCCGCCACTGAACCTTGAGTGGTCACAAGTACTATTGACCGTCTTTAAACTGGAAACTCTTCACAAAAGAGACTGAAAACTGGAGGTTTTGTGGAGCGGCCTCACACACGTGGCTCACATAGTTAAGGTCAACAGCGCCCCATTAAAAGATAAATACACAAAAGAGAAGTAGGATCGGAATCAGATGTGAAACGAGAATTAATAGTTCGCTTCGACCATTTGTTTGATACATTGATGCTGTTGATGGTTCCGGCCTCGTTCTCGAGGAGATACTTAATTTTGAAGTAAGATTGGTAGAAGTTCTACTGGAGGCCGGCACCGTCAAACTCCCTCAATGGTTATAAAAATACCGTCAAGGACAGTGTGCTCACATTTGGTTTGAAATGTGTCCATTTGAGAAATATTTAAACCAGGAAAAACAAGAATGTCAAAAGCAAATAAGGTCTCCAACTTAGGTACTGGACTTCATCTTTAGGAACATGCATATCAACTTCTATAGCAATGAGACAAGCAGATCCTAAATACATAAGGAAATGTCAACAACAAAAAATAGACAGAGAAGGCTTGATAAAAAGAAAAGGTGGGAGCGGGTAAAAAAATGTACAAGGGATCTGGTAAAAAAGTAATGCTACCTCATCAATCTTCTAGACCCTAGCCCCTCCTGAATATCAAATGTTCCATCCCTTGGTATTACATAACGCCAGATGACAGGAAATGTATTTAAAACCTTGGGGAGTTTTACTTAATTGGATGAGTGTTATCATTCTAATGTAAACAGCACTTAAGTTAGTTACAGATAGTGAAATGCCTCCCACTGTGGGCGGTGATTACGACATCTGGAATTATCCTGGATCCAAATTTGTCATCAGTTCTTGTATGTCTTACATAGAAAAGTTGCAAAAATTGGTCCGCAATGAAAAAATTCACCTCAACTTTGTTTTCTGGATCAAAATTTCCTACAAATTGATACCAAATATGACAAAATTATGTTCACAGCCTTCAAAACGGTCTCACAACTTATCCTGGGTTGGTGTAGGTCATTTAAGGTCACAAACTGAGAAAATTACCTAAAATATACAAATTTCGGGGTTTCCCAACACTTTGAGCAGAAATTTGTCTGATAACATCCCCTGGGACTTTATACCAAATTACAAAGCTATCAAACAAGTAATTTTGAGAACAAGTTTTCTTGACCAAAAATGACAATATTGTCTTAAAAATACAAATTTCTATATTTCAGGACAATTTCCACATATCTAACTATTGTCATCTCTGTACGTCTGTATACCACATATAAAAGCTGTCTGTCCAGGGGTTTTAAAAAGAAAATACTTTTTAAGATTTTTTGACCAAAAATGACAAAATCGCTCCAAAATAGTATTTTCCCAATTTTGTCATAATTTCAACAAATTAGAAGAGTAACACCCTCGCAAAGATCCAACCCAAATTTGAGAGCCATTGGGCTGGCGGTTTCAGAGAAGAAGAATTTTTACTGAAAATGAGAAAAATCACCAAAAAATTCAGCAAAAATACAAAATTAATGATATCTTCACAATATTTGTAAAACTGTATAAGGTTCACCTAAGGTACTTACACACAAATTTTCAGAGCAATCAAAAGAGCAGTTCTTGAGTTAATTAATTCTTGACCATTTTCACATTTTGTAAGCTCATTTGCATAATTTTGGCAATGCAGACTTCATTTGAACAAAATCCTATCTATAGCCCAGGATGCATCAACACACCAAATACCAAGCTGAAACTTGCAGCGGTTTGCATGTTTTTGATGTTGACGGACATACTGTACATACATACATACATACATACATACATACACACATACATACAGACGCCATCGACTTCAGCTTATACGATAAACTCACATTGGTATAACCAAATGTGAGCTAAAAATAAGCATTGTGTAAGCAATCTGGTTCTAACTTTTGGTCCTAATGGTAGTGTCGACACTCACAGCTTCCAATACACAGTCCTGGCAAGTTCAAAGTTAGCGATGGTCGAGTTTTCCAAGAAGAAATGCGGTCAGGTAAGGAAGCACTGGAATACTACACGCCGTTCGTCGGTGATTACTGTTGGGATGGTATTCCCTTTCCTACGCCCGCTGATCCGACCGTGTACAAGCACTTCGAGCAGCAAAATCCGGGCGTGAAGTTTACAAGTATTTCAGATCTACGAAAATGATCCCGACCCGTCCGGTATAACTGTGTTATATAGAGCACAGATAGCTAATATCTTACTGATAGTTGGTGACGGCAGCTCACGCGACATTGCATCTCCAAGGGGCCACTATGTACCAATTACTAAATTAAATCGCCTTCTTAGTTCTATATCATAAGAATAAGCACAGGCAGAAGGGTATGTGTATGGATTGTGGCGAGGTTTTGCGAAGACTGAAGAGTTGGACGTACATAAGGCGTACTGTGGGACAGACATCGCTCAGTCAATTTTTCCTAAGGAAGTGTGTCAATTCGAAGGCCACCGGAAGAAGGTGGTTGTCCCCTACGTCATTTATGCAGATACTGAGGCAATCATAGAGGAGGGTGGCGAACGTGCCACCAGCCTGCACATTCCAATTTGCATTTCTACATTATAATTAAACGATGGCCACCCCTGCCCGACAGTAAGCCGAAAATTTACCATGGAATGGAGGAATTATGTGTCTATGAAAACATTTATTTTTCACGCCTCAATGGTTGTTGGTGGAAAGTGGCCAAATAAGAAGAGGGAGACAGTGTTACGTCGCTTTTCTATAAAGTTTATAGACAGTATCCAACTAATGAAAGACTCGCTCGATAAGTTGGCCGCGACTATGCCAAAGGATGGAAGGGTGATACCACTTCCGTACCCACACATTCAGCAGAAGAAAGGTTTCTTCCCGTACGAATACTTAGACTCGGTTGACAGACTAGAAGAGGAAGAGCTCCCACCGAGACACGAATGTTATAGCGAACTAAAGGAAGATGGGATTTCGGAGTCCAATCAGGAACACGCATCGTGGGTATGGGACAAAGTTGGGTATTGGACGATTAAAGATTATATGGTGTGTTGGATTGACCCTTCATGACCCCAACTACATTTTCAGAAGATCGCCCTCTATCTTTGTTAAGGCCCTCTGACACAAAGGTCAAGAAACTTTTGGTAAAACAATTACAAGGTTAAAGATTAAATTACACCTACGCAGACACGTTTTTCTTCCACTGTCTTAAAAGCAAGAAGACATGTCACGAGGATCTCACAAACACTCGAGCCAAAAATAGGACTGTAGGCGCAACGATGTAAGTTGATTTCCTTTAATGACTTTCAAATTATTTAGAGGACCATTTTCAATGAAGTGCTTAGATATTTTTAGTAGAATTTAGTTCTTTTCTTCCGTTTACTTTGAACTTGATTTACCTCGACTCTCCGGTATAGAAATGAATGACCTTGTATTTTAATCTCTGTATTTATCCAGTTTTCACCGCTTCTTGAATAAATCTACTCTAACTAGAGCAACTGAGGGTGGTTATTTCTTGGAGTGGTTGGCACTTAGAGGATACAAAAGTAACTGGACTCCGCTACATATGAAATTCTGTTGTGAGACTGACATTCTTCTTCTCGCGAACGTGTTCGAAAATTTCCATGACACATGTTTAGACATATATAAGCTGGATCCAGCCCACAATATGTCAGCACCCCGGCCTGACATGGGATGCTATGTTATTTTACACCGGCATAAGTTTAAACTCATACAGGATGCTGAGCAGATAGCTTTCATACAGAATTCGAGGTGGTATCAGTCAGTGTAATATTCATTACTTACAGACAAATCATCCAGCTTATGCTACAGGCGAGATAGGTGGAGATTACAATCCGGAGAAACCGTTAACCGAAATAAAATATCTTGATGCCAACAATACTGATGGCAATGAGCCAGCCATAGCCAGTGGGGGATTTCATTGGATGACGACAGAAGAGTGGTTCGCTCGAACAGCTGACTTTGATTGGAACAGATTCCCACCCTGCTTTCTAGAAGTAGACCTAGAATACCGAAAAGAAAAAACACCTCGGCTATCTGTAGACAAATACCTTCAGTGACAATTCTGATATCGAGCGTCAGAGGAGATCTTTTTATATCTCTGCTAACATGCTTTTGAGAAAATTTTCTATGTGTTCTCAGAGTGTTAAATGTAAACTATTTAAATCATATTGCTATCAATTGTATGGTGGTAACTTATGGGTCAGCTATAATAAAAGCGCCCTGAAACAATTGAAAGTTGCTTACAATAATGCTGGTCGTATACTTCTATGATATGACAGACGCAGCAGTGCTGGTACTATGTTTGTATATAATAGGATTGACACTTTTGATGCTTTGCTTAGAAAGCAAATCAATAGTTTGATGAAAAGGGTCTCTATGAGTGAGAACTTAATTATACGTAAGGTGTATGATGTTGTGTACTTCACTTCTGACTTGAGGAAAGATGGATAAATTCAGTCTTCTAATCTTTGTTCAGAAATATGTCTTCATGGTCTAACCCATAAATGAATATTTCTTGATGTAACCTTTTTTGTATCATTCTTTTTTCCCAATCCTGTAACCATTTATATATATGGACATGCTCATTGTCCGAAATAAAGAATTAATAATAATAATAATTAAAACACACTAACATGAAGAACATCATGATCTACCTCTCGCGCCACATCATCATGAATTTCCGGGCCATGGTACTTGACTGATCACAAGTGTATGGGATAGAGAGAAGTACGTCGTACATTACAGGTTACTCTAATTCTATCTTTGGATGGGGATGTAGCTGAAAAAGATTCATCGCGCGCTTGCCTTCAAAGAGACATAGTGTCTTGAGAAATATATTGACTTTAATACAGGAAAGGAAAAATGCGAGAAATGATTTTGAAAAGAATTTCTTTAAGCTGATGAATAATGCAATGTTCGGTAAGACAATAGAATATGTACAAAAATACAGAGACTTTAAATTTGTGGCGAATCACAAAGTAACGATAATGGTCGTAAAAAATTCAGAAGTATTATCCAAAGACGAAAGATATAACTGACATAACTAGTTTAGAGGATGGTGATTCCTGCGACAGTGTCCTACTAGAACTGAAAACGGATGAACATGTATGTAAAGCCAGTCTTCATTGCCGCGACAGTACTTGAATTTTCTAAGCTGCATATGTATGATATGCATTACAATTACTTCCGAAAGCAGTTCCCAGGTATCATATTAGCCTACATGGATACTGACAGTTTCACATACAGTGTGCCTCTTCCTTCCCCAGGCGTAACTTTCAATAATATAGTTAGGAAAGATGTGGAAAAGAATGGTGGGGAGTCTATATGTCATAGTGGGTATGAACGGCCCCAATTTCCCTAAGATTAATAAAAAGGTGCGTTCCGAAGGGATAAGTAAATTTAAATATGAGTTGAATTGAAAACCTATTCTTGAATTTGTTGGCATTCGTTCGAAAGTGTATGCCTTTGGACTCCAACTTTGGAGACGAAAAAATATAAGGGGATAAAAGATGTTTGTGTTAGAAAATATCTGCCCTTTAAAGACTATAAGGATCTGTTTGAAAATGGTGTGTTCCTTAGGGAGGAGGTCAAGTAGTCACATTATATACAGTTTGTCAAAAAAAGCCGGTGAAATCTGGAGCGAAAGGCATAGTAAAATATGATGGCGCCAAATGATATCAAACGTATACATTATATGATCCAGACACGGGCGAATGGTTGGCAGAAACATGGCCGATAGGACGGAGTCCCCTTCAGAAACGCTACGGTGTTAACTATCATAACCATTCAAACCTTACAGTCTCATGTAACGCTCAAGTGGGGGACTAAATCCTTCTTGTTTTTGTATTTCTAGTGCCTGATGAAATATGTTTTGAATAAGGTCTGAGGCGTTTTCTGTTGTTGTGGCTTTTTCTTGTATTTGAGTAAGCAGCTGTTTATATTGAACATAATAATGTTTATATTTCTCTCGCCTCTTTGATACTCCTGTTTTTCCTTGTATTACATCAATAACAACACCTGGTATAGGAGTTAAGGCTAACAGTACTGGAACTGTTGGAATGGCTGCTATGACGGCTGAACTTACAAGAATTCCCTTAGTAATATTAAGAGCCATATCAATTCGACCCATCAATTTATAACTGCGGCGATATGCAGCACTAGTTCTTTCGATATAGTCGGCCAATTGTTCAACACTTTCAACAACTGAGATGTGCATTTTTTACTGTATATGTAAGGGATGATAAAAATAATTGTAGTAATATAGAGAGACAATATGGCAACAGGAGAAGAAGAAGAAAATATAGAACTCCAGAATTTAGATGATGCAAATTGGATGATGATGATGATGCTACTGCTAGAACATCTTTTATCGACGATGATCCCTTTGCAAACCCCGACCCTTTACTGGATAGCCCGCAGGTGGATCTTCGGACTAAACTTATAGTAGAAAGTAAAAAAAAGTATGGATAAACAGTTCTTAGACGAGAATAATATTACTGATAAGGATACACGAGACGCATTTATTGCGAAATCTGAACTTAGGGGTAAAGATCTTATCTGACAAAAGATAGAGGAGGTGGATTTTATAAGCTCTCCACATTAAAAAGACTTAAAGGAGGAAGTGAACTTAAAAGATTATTAGAGGACCGCTCTAGCGCAGAGCCCGACTATGTGAGTTATACATTGCGTTCTGAAGATGTTTTACAATTGAGAGTGCCAGCCGAGGAGCTGGCACCCAGAGATATAGGACTACTCAGAACTGAAATTACAGATTTATTTTAGCGATAATGCAGTTAGAATACATGCTATCGAAAATAGGATCGATGAATGGAATAATCTAAACCCCGACTACAGATCTTTTGTTGATGAATTAAGGATTGCGAATATGCGTCTTAATGAGCTTAAGAGTGAAAGAGTTAAAATTCCGCTACAGGAAAGATAAGTTAGAAAACAGTTAAAGGAAATTCCTGAAACTAACACTGATGCGAAAAAAAGGCTGAAAATACCGCAGGGAACGAAGGCAGTAAGGACTCATCATGTGGTTATGTTCAATTGAAGTGATGCAAAGCCAGGCGAGAGGCTTTACGTAAGATGTCCAAAGCTAGAAAGTGGGGTAGTCCTAGTTCCGGATACTTTAGATTTGGTTTTTGATCTCGTAGTAACAGGCCATGAAGATAACCGAGTAGTGCAAAATGTTGCTAAAAATATAATCGAGCGTATGGTTCTAAAATTTGAGGGGCAGAATCTTCTCGATTTGTGTAACTACCACCTCATTGAATGTTATCGTGATCTCTTCAAACATAAAAAGGAGAGAACGAACATGACGCTTTACGGAATTCAGAACAAAAATCTAAGAAAATTGAGAAGTGGCGCGGCCGATGCAGAAGCCGCTGTCGTAGACAATAGTTTACTTTATGACGTATATAAAACAAAATATGCTATTCGTCTGGCCATCCCCTCATAACAGGTCATGGAGTTGCATATCCATCAGCGTTAGGGAGTCATATCGAATGGGAAATTATGTTGGCACCTGCCACCCAATTACTTGTCAGTAATCATGTTATTACACCCAATTATAAATTGGAAAATATAGAGATGAGGTATGAAACAATTAAGGATGACACCCTCGCGAGAGATACTGCTGGGTATTACAACAATGGTAAAAGTTTTCTCTATGAACATGTGGACTACTTTACTACAAAAGCGTTCCACGAATCAGATACCATTATAAATGAAAATGTTAATGTGCCACGTCGTAGCATGAGAGGTATACTAATACTTCACTAAAGATCAGAAGCAGTCAGAACTGAATAGCGAACTTTTTTATAAATCCGAACATTGAATCTGTTTCTGTAAGTGATGCAATGGTCTCTGTTGAGAATAGTAGATTAAAGTCTATACTATTTTAGTGGGAAGAGTAACACTTACTAGTACTACCTGGCTCACGCTCCCGTGGTCCACTGAGTGGTTACACTGGTAAAACCCCTTTATATAGACGTAGTTCGACGCATCTGTAGGAACTCACACGTACATGTCTATACATGTCAGTCACGTTACAATACGTATAAGGGGCAAGCTCTGCGCGACATGTCTCAACACCATAGTGTACACAGATAAACAATAAATGTTGCTACATGCCACGAAGTTCCCTATGGAGTTATTTATAGACCAGCTACCATCTGTCACCTCACTGCATACGCTTGCACAATAGGCTCATGTGTCAATGAGCGTTGCTATGGCTTCGGGTAGGTATTTTTAAGGGCTACAGGGAGGGGAGGGAAATCCCCCTCTCTGTAGCTATTTTCGAATAAAATGGTGTAAAATTCTTATTTATCCTGGATAGGAATAAATTCCAACAACTTCGGGTGTGTGGCTTACTGTACCCTCGCTACCTCTGTATAGTATTTCAAAGAAAACAGTTCATATATGTTAACTGACCGCCCTAATCCTTTCATTCATTTGTTCTGCCGATCACCAATACTATTCGATCAAATTGTAAAATTCAAAAATTTTCGATTTCATGACACTTACCTGATAATTACTCTTATCGTATTCCTAATTTTGTTCCAATCGTGTATTTCTATCTTTCCTGGTTAGCAATACATACTTAAATCTCTAGGCTTATTGAAAACAGAATCAATGCTGATTTGTTAGTGTAATACGTTCCAATACACAGTCAAGTCGAATATAACTAAATTGTGAAGTCAACAGCGATGAAATTGATGTATCGGTGCTGTTTAACTCACATAAAGCTAAGTAAACATACATTTACTAAATTTAGCCTTTCAGATTAAGTAATGTCTTTCTCCTATGTGTTTTATTCTATGACATGTGACCGAGGCATTTTAAAGCTGTGATTTATTTCATTGACCTTAATCTAAATGTTACAATTTCCATTTACTGAGAAGATGGAGTTAAATCTCGTCACCTTTGCACATTATTCATAATTTAGTAAAATCGAAATCAAACAACAAATACTTCGATAATCAGAAGGCCAAACGAGTTCTACATTTCTACAAGGGATCCGACACCCCGAGCAAAGCTTTCCTGCGTGTCTGATTCTAAACTACGTGATCAACAAAGATAAGGAATTGGATCTAGTCAATGACGAAAAGGGAACTGGTAAATTTAAGTTGCAAACTTGCTCAATAGGTCAGGGTTTGTCAATGTATATGCTAATGAGTTATTCGCCATTATCTACATGTATATAGATCAGATTTCAGGACTTGAACGTAAAAAAGAATTAAGCCAGCTATGAAAACAATCGAAATGTATCATTTTTGAATTAAGTTAGACTTTTGTCTCTAGAGATAACGTAAACCGGTCAATTGTCTTTATCTGTTCGTACAAAGTCTAGCTGGTAAGGGAATACTACTTAAACAACGGGATTTCAACTGAATTCCTAACGTATTTTCCTTACATACACTTTATCATATTTGCAGGAGCAATTGCGATTATCACTGGATTTCTGCAGGAAAGCTTGCAAGGGAGGCATTATGCGTTTTCTATTGAAGGACCAGTAGAAGGGTTGGAAAACTTATCAGAGCTATCTAAGAATGAAGACAGTGAGTTGATGTGTAACAAAGTTGTAATTCTCCAAAAGTTCAATGCTTGGAAAAAATAGGAATTTACATAATTACATGCTTCGTCCGTTACATATCTTCGAGTATGTAACGTGACTTTAGTTTGGGACTTTTATTTTATACTGAAGCTTTGATTGAAGTCAATGAATTTGATTGCGATATCCTAAAGAACCGAAAAATAAGTTTTCATATGAACTATATCATACCTTGTTTCATCGGGAGAAGGATTAAAAAAATACAAGGTGCAAACGTTAAAGAGGCAAGTTATCTTTTTCTGAACAAGTTGCAGAAAATGTAAACGTCAAAATGAAACAAATAATATAAGAACGGTTTTCGTTTCAAGCACTGAAATTATTTGTTGTAAAACTAGTTATGTCTACGCTTTCTGAAATGGTCATTTAGGTGCGCTTAGGCTGGCAGAAAGTCGTATACTAATAGGCGGGCAGGCGATAACACTTGTGGCTGGCTCAACCAGTATAATTGTTTTAGGGAAAAGATGCGTGTTTAATAAGTCCCGCCCTTCAGAGAGAATCAAGGAAACGTGTGTAGTAAAATCCTCATCTTCTTACTTGATATATAGTAAATCACAGTTGAAGCCGTCGGAGTTGTTGCTCAAAAACGTGTGGACTTCAATTACCGAAGCCTTCGAAATCGTCTTATCATTTTATTGTTTCGGCGTGCGACTCACCCTTCTGTACAAAGCTTCTAGGAATCCCATTTGCTGGTATTTCCATATCTTTACAGTGTGAAATTTTTAATGTGGCCCATGCATGTTTGTCGTTCTTCTAGTAACCATTTACTGACACGTGTGTGGCAAATCTAATCCTCTCCAACAACTTTTACTTCAGATCAAGCGAAGAGCTGTACCATTCTTGTATGAGCTTTTGGGGAAGAGTGAGGGATCGGAAAAGACCATACGGCGTTGACTCAGCAAACTTGATCTCTATAGTGACAACAACGAGACAGCTAAAGCTATTGAAGACATCAGTGGCATACATGAAAATTTGACAACTCGTAAGTTTCACTGGCAGTTGCTTATAAAGACCATTGTTCACTGTATGTGCATTCGACTTCAATTTGCTAAATACAGTGATGTTTCAATAACTGCAGATCATGATAAAACTGAACAATGAAGGACAAGATACTTGATTTTTCCTATGAGTTTCAATAGCGGTGGATCCAGTCATTCATTAAAATGTTAGTTTGACGAGAACAATTTTCTAATTTGTAAACGTAAATCAAATGCCTGTAGTTAAGGTGAAACTGCATGTTGCCAACACAGTTTTTTCAAAGCAATATTTATCATCAAAGATGACAAGAAAACCCCCTCACACTATATATTTTCAAAAAGCAGAGACTCTAAAGTTTAGTGTGGTAGCAGTATTTACTGCAAGGATGAAAGTGGGTGTATATTTTGGGTAAAAACCTTAATTTTGGTATTAATGATAAAAATTAATTTACGTCGAAAACTTGAAGCTATTTTCTAAAAATGTAATATTTCACTAGAAAGAAGAGTATAGGTAGGATAAAACGACAATTTTATTTCGCTTTATCTATCCTCATTCTAAAATGGCCAGGGTTTAAAGACTGACATCAAAAAATGATTAATAGTATGATTGGCAAATCTAAAATGTCTCTTATTCGAATTGTAAGCACTTCATTGCCAACAGTTTTGTTATGTAGTATTTAAAGAACATAATGTGAAAATTTCCGAAAAATTGACCCAGCAAGAGTGAAGTTAAGTTCTTTGGAAATTTTGAAATTTGGAAGACAAACAAGCCAGGAAAGGGGTTATTTGCATACGTTTGCATAAATAAACAGTTCTTTAACTTACAACTGCTTGACAAGCTAAAAGGTGAACCCAAGCGATATTTTAATCTTGGGTTAACAAATTAATGAAAATTGAATGAATATTTGCGAAAAAGTGATTTTAGAGCAAAAGGTACACTGTGTTGGATGCAGCGCCCCCTTAAAAGTTTGAATTAACGAGTAACAATATCAAACTCTGAACACGTGACTCTCTTCCTTGGTGCCATGAACGGATTTCTAAACTCGGAACAATTGGTCGCGGATGAAAAAACGTGCAATAAATCAAATATATTATAACCATCCATTTTTCCACACGGCCTTTTACTCGCAATCAAAATGACATTATTTTTAGTGTAATTTTTGTACACAGATTGAACGGTAAGTTTCACCGTATACTTATTGATGGCTTTTGCACTGTTTCGTATAGCTGTTACAGGACTCAGCCTCGATCCAGCTAAAGGCTTTGTTCAAGGCTTTGGAACGATTAAATTTAGAGAAATTGAACTCTTTTTCTCTCACTGAAACTGTTCTTCAACAGACACCATGAATAATGAATAAATTCGATGCCAAATTATTGACTATTTCACTGTCACTCCTTTGCGCAGAAGCTGATCCTCATATCTTGGGGTTGGTGTTCATAGGTAAGCTTGTAGGGTCGTTTTTCCTATTCTGTACAGTATATTATGCTACCGGAAAATATTTTATGTAAGGAATGATTATTGGTCATTCCCTATCCAACCGACAATTAAAGCAGACATACAGTGCGGGCAGAAGACGCACTTCAAAGTGAATGGGTTTTGGATGTTTCCTGTATAAATATCGACATAAGCACCAGTTTAATGTTGTTACTTTGTCTAATACATCCCAAAATATAATTATCTAATGCTTTAAAGCTATAGCAGCCAGAATACAACATTTAATGGTAAAATTACGTTTTGCACAGGTTGGTTAAAGTGAATGAATGCACACTATAAGTATATTGTTCTAGAGTAATAATACAATATAATAATAATGCAATTAATTACAGTATTTCTGAAGTAAATTGGTTTTTAAGTATTGGAGGTAGGATGAGCAAAAAAATTCTGCAGACCAATCGTCTGAGATGGGATGTCTCTCACACTCTCAAATACCCCAGTTTGTATTGTACTATGTATTGTTGCCTGAATACATGGGTTTATATGCCAAGAGCAGGTGACAATTTGCCCGACGCCAGGAGGGCAAATTTATTCCTGCTGCGAGGGCACATAAACCATGTATTCAGGCAATAATATTTTATTACATGCCTTTCACAGTTAACGCTATATGACATTTGGTTACATGCAGGGCATTAACACACCTTTTACCATTATCGAGCAGCAGCAAACAGATTTTAACGAAAGTTAAAAAAAACAGTGCGCGCACTGATATTTTACGTCTAGCGTTAAGCGTCTATTTTGACGTCGAAAACGTCGAAGGGCTTCACCGGACCGGGTAACTATGGAAACCGGTCGGTATATCGTTCACCACGCCCGCTAACTCCCGGATGTTCCTATTCAAATCAATGCACATATTTGCGCTAACGTCGAGGCATGTAATAAATTCTATCTCAGCTCACCAAGGGATGGGATTTCTATGATAATACTGTCGTTTCAGAGTGCGAGGACGAGAAGGTGATGGAAACCTGTGCATTTGTGGAGACCCTGGTGTGTAGTCTCCCTGAAATGGAAGCCGAAGAAGCAAAGGACGTGCTCGATGCAATAAATGCGGCTGTCAACAAAACTGCAAGGGGAGAAAGGATGGCCGTTGCAGATCGCATAGCTAGCATTGATGGTTGTTTGGGTTGGTATCACTGAAATTATCTAGTGCAATTCTAGACCGTGTACAAAAATGACATCATAAATTTTAAATTCAATGAAAAAAAAAACGAACTGCTGGTTATAAAGAGAATTTGCGTTTGCCCTTTGATTTAGCTTTCATTTTCTTTCCTGTTTTGCAACTGTCTTTGAAAGCCACAAATTTCATATAGCAGCTACATCCACAAATACCTGGATGTTAAACGTGAAATGGAAAAGGTTGCATGTCTACACCAGCGAACTATAAAGCGACATCCACTGCCTGAAGTGATCAAGCGCAATGCACACGACGACAACAATACACAACTTAATTCAACCGAGAACCGAGGGCATGATGTAATTCACATCATGTGTTGTATTTTTCTAGATATTCTGATGAAAATGGCTCTCGGTTTCTATGCAAATGGTGATGACGATCTTTACCTTGACGACCAAAGATGGGAAAGCCTAAACTCTGTGAATTCTGTCATATGGAGCTGTGCAGACGTATGCGCTTTGCATCTGCCGCATTTGATGCTTCGTTCGTGAAGTTCCTACTCAATATATGCCAACAGCATCACCGTAATTTGAAAGACAAGGTAGGACATCACCGTGTGACGTTAGAAAATATCCGGAGAAATATTTGATGCTTTCCCATAGCTATTTTAATTTCACTATCCCCCTTATTATCACACTAAAACCTGTATTTGAATTTATAACAAAATGCCGGAAAACAAAGATATACGTCTCTTGTGAGTGAATGAGTTTCCTTTTTACATATAGTTTTAACATAATATGACATACATCATTTTCGTTCACCACTGGGTATATGGTATTTTTAAGAGGACAACACGCATAGCACTTTCGCTGAAGGCATATTTATAAACTTTCAAGAGAACTTGATTAATTTGTTTTACCATCACTTTCTGATTACAAGATTGTGGATCTTGCCAATCTAATGTCTGAGTACTACGGAAAACCACCCATCAGTTCGGAACTTGTGTCGGACGAAAGTCAATCTGAGACAGCATCGCCTGAGACAGAATTTCAAGTTGAAACCAAAGAAGATACGGAGACATGCAAGAAAGTCGCGAGTTGATATATAAGCATTTTGTTTAGCTGTGCAGTCATTGTAGCTTTAGTGAGCCCCGACTTACATGTATGAGAAGACAATATTGTTTTATCAAATTTATGTCGAATTGTTTGTCGAAGGTAGGAAAGTTATAAACAGAGCTAATTATCTTGAATACAAGGGAAGATAGACTGATGGATATCGCTCTGAAGGTTTAACTCTCATAGAATGATCTCATAAATACCGATTCAAACTTTTCCTCACACAGAAACTTGCTTGCTTGGGATTTTAACACGTGCATAGAAACTATTGTTCTCAATGTTTATCTTCAAATGTTAGATCAGCCCAATGTTTTAACATCTTTCACGAAGCGCGTGTGTGATTGGATAAAATGGCTGTTCTGAGCAATCGTAATTACCCCTAGGCCTATGTACTGGTCAAACATCATGTTGCCTATATAATAGTAGTTCTGAACAAAGTCAGTTGAGGAAGGAAGTCCCCCTGTACTGTCTATGTTCTTAACTTCAAAAAAACTGTTAAACTACTAAAATGTTTTGTTTGAGACGCCATGACGAGTTCCTTCTCAGTGGGGTGGATTTACATCAGACGCTACAAGACAGCATGCAGCAAATGATACATAAATTGTGTGACATACAGTAGAACCGTGACTGAACATTCATCTACATCGAAACGTTGAATATATTATACAGTATAGCAGTCGAAAAATCCGAACTTCGGTTATATGTTTCACCGTGACGTGACGCAACAACAGAGGTAGCTCCATGCAACAAAATGACTCAATCGCCACGCTAAAACCTGGATGTTTCGCGACGAGAATATAGAGAAGCCGTCTGGGATGTTTGGGCCGGGGGCGGGGGCTATAACTGCAACAAATCGACATCAAATTGTTAAAGAAGGTGACGGTTATATCAGTTCAGTAAAGATAAAAATACAATCAAATTTGCAACACACGTGGTTGGGCCGAAAAAAAGAAAACTAAATTCCATGGTGTCCCACCAATCCACATAGTGGATCCATCGAGTAAAAAACTATGATTTCCCCTACATCACGGACAAGGTCTGTGCCTACATGGATTGTTAATACTAGAGGAAATGCTTCAGGGTCCGTTTGTGTTCTCTAAAAAGTTGCCACAAACTTTAACTAGGTGCTAATTGTATGCTTTCAACCCCTTTCTAAGGAGAAAACAATTCTAATGTTTTTTTCTGCTGCACCATAGGTACGATGTTGTGTGGACCTTTGTGCACATGTTCTGTTCACTATGTTACTGCACCCATTCCAACTTTTCCCCACACAGAAACTGGGCAGTTTGGATTATTCATACCTATCTTAATCCTACTGTTCGTAATGTTTATGTCGTAAACACATCTATCGCACACTTTTAACACCTTTCCCGGGTTCTTGAACCCGGTTGGTCAAAATTGGCTGTTCTGGCCTTTTTGATCACCCCTCTTAAAATGCTTGGATAGTTGACTTTGAAAACAATTAAAATTAAAAGTTTCATTAGCAATTAAGCCAAACACCGGAAAACACAGAAAAAATCAGCGACACTGCTGACAAGAAGGCTGCTAACACCTACTCACCAGCACATCGAATCGGCGAAAAGAAGCATAAACAAGGCTCATCGCCAAAACAAACGCGCCAAGCGTTAACAAAAACCCATACCAAGCGGCCCTTTTCAGGGCCACCAAATACTTCAAAAAGAGAACTACCAAAAAACACCATAAAATGACATAGAACACACAAACAAATAAAAAATCACCGTAACGTAACAGAAAAAATGGCCGTGGAAATAAATCTGCTATTTCCAAAGAAAAGCCGACAACAACATGAAACTCAGCAGGAACCTATCATCGCTAAACTATGAAACTCCGAAAAATAGCACCAGGCAAAAGCCTTAAAATTCATTCGGACACCAACAAAACCAAACAGATTAAAACCACCTCAGGATTTCAACAAATATATTCGTAAAATGTGACTACGCTACATCATGAGACACAAACAATCGCAACAACACCAATTCAAAGAAAAGTCAAATTGGACTCCACGAACAGCAAAAACCAAAAACCTGAAAGCTATCTGAAGCTGCTTAACTCGCACTTCTAGAGATACCCTTTCAAACAAGGAAACAAAACATGTCGCGTGCCCTAAGAATCGAGATAAACTAGCTTGCAAACAGTAGACAAATTACAATAAAAACCCTTCGACAAGGGTCGGGTTTTCGTCTTTGTCAACACAAAAGATTACGTACACGAATGCCAAAGGCAATTATGCAACACTAAGTATTATACACAACTAGCCAGTGACGACACAGAACAACAGTAAACGAAGTACACGAACTATTAAACAAAATGTACGAGTACAAACACATCGATCATGATACTTGTAAGTATCTTGATCCAGAAAACATAAAATCCGTACCCCGCAGTGGTACTTATTGCCTAAAATTCACAAACCTCGGCAAAAATCTAAAAGACTCACTAATCAAACAAAATTTACTGAAGTAAAGAAACATAGAACAAACAAACTGAACCACCAATCGGACTCACAACGAGACCCAAACATTAATATACTTGCCTCGCTACTCGAAGAGCAAGACCACTAAAATGCATTAAAATAATTTTTCACAAACACAAACTAAGGAAAGAATCTACACTGCGACTGATGAGAAACCACACTCGGATTTCAAAGGGCCACTCTATCAACTTTGTAACACAATAGGGAGGATACCGCGACATTGGCACTATAGGCATTATTATTATTATTATTATTATTATTATTATTATTAGACTTTATTTAAAGAGGGTAATCTGAGTTACAAAACAAATTGTAATTTACATCAGAGCCCTCTGTGAGCTCGAAAAAAAGTACATGCGTATAAATAGCAAATACAATGTACATGTAAATACAGCAAGTGTTCAAAAAAGGATGAGTAACATCTTCATTGCAACAAAAGAAATAAATTAATCTAAATCTGAACCCTCATTTGTAAACTTCGTCATAAGATAATCTCACAACTTTACTTTGAAAGTGGCTAAAGTTGAGGTATTTCTAATCGCAGGGGAATTGTATTCCAAGTACTTGCAGCACGAAAAGAGAAAGTCTTTTGATAATATTACTCGGATAATATTATCTAAGTTATCTAAGTTAGAGTCTAATATTAGATGAGTGGGGAAGAGGCAGATGCCCAAAATGCTGTTTTATCGGATAATATCGATAAAATCGATAATATCAACTAAAATCTAAGTTAGAGTCTAATATTAGACGAGTGGGGAAGGGGCAGATGCCCGACATGCTGTTTTATCGGATAATATCCGATAAAATCGATAATATCGTCTAAAATCTAAGTTAGAGTCTAATATTAGACGAGTGGGGAAGGGGCAGATGCCCGACATGCTGTTTTATCGGAAAATATCCGATAAAATCGATAATATCGTCTAAAATCAAAGTTAGAGTCTAATATTAGACGAGTGGGGAAGGGGCAGATGCCCGACATGCTGTTTTATCGGATAATATCCGATAAAATCGATAATATCGTCTAAAATCTAAGTTAGAGTCTAATATTAGACGAGTGGGGAAGGGGCAGATGCCCGACATGCTGTTTTATCGGATAATATCCGATAAAATCGATAATATCGTCTAAAATCTAAGTTAGAGTCTAATATTATTTGAGTGGGGAAGGGGCAGATGCCCGACATACTGTTTTATCGGATAATATCCGATAATATCGTCTAAAATCTAAGTTAGAGTCTATATTAGACGAGTGGGGAAGAGGCAGATGCCCGACATGCTCTTTTATTGGATAATATATTGGCCACTTCACTACCTGTCTAATATTAGACTCTAACTTAGATTTTAGACGATATTATCGATTTTATCCGATAATATCCGATAAAACAGCATGTCGGGCATCAGCCATACCTCACTCGTCTAATATTAGACACTAACATCTAAGTTAGAGTCTAATATTAGACGAGTTGGGAAGAGGCAGATGCCCGACATGCTGTTTTATCGGATAATATCCGATAAAATCGATAATATCGTCTAAAATCTCAGTTAGAGTCTAATATTAGACAAGTTGGGAAGAGGCAGATGCCCGACATGCTGTTTTATCGGATAATATCCGATAAAATCGATAATATCGTCTAAAATCTAAGTTAGAGTCTAATATTAGAAGCAGATGGGTGGAAAATTCTAAAAACGCTGTTTTATCGGATAAAATCGATAATATTATCCCTATTAGACTTCTTTGGTCTCATGTTCTGGAACTCTCTAACTTAGAAATTTTAGACAATATTATCCGATAATAAAGAAAAAGCCTATGTCGCGCCTTCATGACAATAGGTCCGGCTGCGTCTCGCCATAAGCTTTCCCCACACAAACAATACATTACCGTACACACTAATCCAAACTTCCCTACAAATATCCGAGGCGAAACAAACATTTTTATTAACACAAACAATCGGATAAGAATGTAGGAACACATTTTTGAAACGAATCAAACACAAACTCGACACAAAAACATTTTGGATAGTTAGGTGGGGAGCCTCTTTCACACTTTTTACATTCGATCACGGACGTACCACGCACGTACAAATACCACGATAGTAAGTTTACGATGTTGTGTGGGCCGCTGTGTGCATGTTTCATTCACAGCGTTACCGACGAACATATCACTGCACACGGGCACGAGCTTTAATAGGCGGCTTCAAATTGTCCCTTTCCAATGAACGTTAGTGTTGTATTTGTAATGACATGTGTGGAACCAACTAATTTGTCATGCTTTGTAAAGAGTAAATGACATGTGTGGAACCAACAAATTTGTCCGCATGCTTTGTAAAGAGTAATTTTAATTCATTGCTCTTGTGTGGGGGGTTGTCAACCTGATGTAATCGCAAATCCTCAGATTTCCATCTGATATAAGTATGTACGTAAACAAGAAGAGTAAACTCATGACTTTTAATAGACGGGGTGGCTATGACCAATTTGCAGCCAGATTGGTCACAGCCACCCCGTCTAAGTCTGTGTGGGGAAAAGTTGTCATGCACAATCGAGGGGCGAACACAAATCACTTTGACTTTGGTGTCTGCAAAGTTTGCAAGGAACAAAGACGACATGTACAATAAAAGAAGAGCTTTGGAATCGACACACGCGCTACACCGCTTTGCACGGCAGGGCTAAAATACGGCTACGGGATAGTAGCCGAACACTCTTGACTCATACCGGCCGTAGGGCTAATAGCTGACAATCGCACATCGGTTGATACCGTGGCAGAAAATTACTTTAATAGTAACCTCCGTGACTTTATTTTTAGGTCACGCGTACGTCAGTCCAAGGAGGTAAAAAGTTCTCTTCTACCTCCATGGTTAGTCATGGAGCCAGGAGCGGAGCTAGCACCTCCATGCTATAGGGCAATAGACATCAAATCAGGTCCAATAATCATGCAGCAAGCATTGTGGAATATCTTGGTCATTACATGCTCACTGTGTTTCGAATGTCATTACACACGGCTTTGCTAGGTCTGTATAGTTTTCCCTGTTTGATGAACGTTAGTGTTGTAATTGTAGGGAAATTAGTGAAACCAACAAATTTGTCTTGCTTTATTCGAAATCGCAACTGTCTTACAAAGAGCATGGAGCTAGCTCCATGCAAAGAGTAATCTGAATTCGCTGCCCACTTGTTGGGGATGTCAACCTGATGAAATAGCCATTCCCCAGATTTCCATCGATAAAGTGTGTGCGTAAACAAGAAAATAGACTTGGTTCAAGTCAGTGAATTTAAAACGAAAATCATTTATAATAATTTCTCTTGTGTTTCTCCTATTTCGTACCAACCTATTCGGAATTTGGCAGGCCAGGTTTTCCCTGCGATTGAATGCATTACATTTGAGTCTGTGCAGTAGTGAGCTAGTTTCTACCGGATTCCGGGTGAAACTCCCCTGTATAGCGTTCACCCTACTCATCACGTCCACTTCACTAACGCGTTTCAAATGAAAACAGAACACAGAACACAAATCATCGCGTTCATCCTACTCAAGCATTCACAAATCACAGACTTGAACCAAGTCTAACAAGAAAAGTAAACTCATGAATTTTAATTGACGTGGTCGGTATGGCCGATTTGGCCCAAATAGACTATAACCACCACGTCTGAATCTGTGTGGAGAAAAGCTGTCATGACGGATTTCCATAACCTTCTTTCATAAGGTCACTTAAAGGCGCCCTTCTCAATCCCAGGTTCTCGCATTAGCGAATGTGTCAACAGCCCATTAACAGTTTGTCATTCTTTTGTTTTCCATTGAATATTTTATCAAGTAAATAATATTTATATTTGATAAATCTGATAATTGAGTGGGGGCTTTAAAGAAAATGTTTTGCTTGCCGTCCTTGGTTTTTTGAAAAAACCTACCAGCCAGCCAGGAAAAAAAAGGAACACAGACAAAAAGCATGAGTGTATTGACAAAAGCTCAGTATTAATATTTGGGAGATAACAATTTTATTTGCATTAGTGTTAACATTGTGTTTGTTTTCTAAATTTTCTCTGAAAGCCTATCAGCACGCGGACGGCAAACAACAAAATTTATTTGAAGTGCCTAATTTTATAAAAAGCTTCAAGGTTAGAGAGGTTGTCAAAACAGCAATCACATACTACAGGCCAGGTAGTCGACATGTTTGTTAGTTAATTCTACAGACTACAAGTGTTGAGACGAGCAAATCTATTTTGTTTGGTACCAAGATACTCGATATCACTTGATTTTCCTTTATCCATACTTTGTAAATACCTGTATCATTCTGCACGATTTCGCCAAGGCAATGTACAGGAAATAAACAAAGCAATACAATGGCTGCTCTTATCACAGGACTGACAACCTTGTTTAACGGAAGCTTCTCAAGACGCGGATGTTATGCGCTTTATAGCGCTCAGTGAACGGGCAGGCCGTGTGGCGTACAGGATCGACTCTGAGTACGCAAATATATGAAGATCCAATTATCCAGAATCAGTTATAATCATATATATATATATATATATATATATATATATATATATATATTATAATATATATATATATATATATATATATATATATATATATATATATATATATATACATGATTATAACTGATTCTGGATAATTGGATCTTCATATTTTCAGAATTTATCAAGTGTTGGGTGCCCTATAGCCGAATGTTGCAATTTTACAAATTACTCATAAATATATATATATATATATATATATATATATATATATATATAGATAGATAGATAGATAGATAGATAGATAGATAGATAGATAGATAGATAGATAGATAGATAGATAGATATTAGCCGAAGGCGAGAAGTTGTGCATACAATGACGTCAATTATACGTCAAACAGAGAAATATTCCATGGGATTATATCTCTATCACATGAGCAGTCTGTTTACCTCTCATTTACGATGAATCGTTCAAAAGTATTGTTGAAGATTGCACAATGATTTGGCTGGATCTGTGCTTTCTTTCCTTGGATTACTTTCATTTAATGATTTTAACGGCCTATCACCGAGGGGCTATGCAAATGATATACAAGTTTCATTCATAAATCCGACCATGTTCAAATTTTGATGCATTGAACGCCATCTTCGCCAATAACTGTCTTGCGCTCTTTCGTCGCCAAAGAGAGTCAGGGAGCTTCACCGCGGTGGCACCTGGCAGCCACAGTATGGGCGGGTGGATAGGACGGACGGACGGATCGTACGTATGCACGTGTGTACGAACGATACCTTCAACATTCTTTGTAGGGATTCTAATTTTGTAAAGACTTGAAGCTTACTTGGGTTGATAATGACCTGAACTTGGAAATGATATCCGGAGGCGATCGTATCGCAATCGCCCGACTTCCAAACAGAACTCTCCACTATTACTACAACGGGAAGGATCAAGACATGGCCTTCAGGGACATCCCTTAGGGTATGTATTTAAATAATTAAACGTTCATTTGCGCGAAAATAAATGCGGCACTTAATTGTACGTGTTTGGCGCATTTCTCAATTTATGCACAAACGTCAATATTTTAATCTGAAAATTCAACGCTTTCCTTGCTCACAACAGATGTCTACCCTCTGGTCGCCGTTTCTGGTGAATGTCTGCAGGTCTCAATCGTCGACAAACTGTCAAAAATTGATGTGCCGAATGAAATGTCGGAAGCAGACTAACCGGAACTACTTAGAACCTACTGGTATTTTTTCTTTTAAATTCTCTTTCATCATCTCTTATCGACTGTGCACTTACATTTGTGTCACAGTCGGGTAAAATATACGACACAATTCGTAACTATGACATGTGTGAACAACAGTTATGTATACGTTGCATGACAGTGATCATCTGTTTATTCCAGAATGGGGCATGTGCGGCTCTTACGGAAACCCGATAAATATTATACAAAACTGAAAATTATTACATAAAAAGCACCCTATTATTTCTTTATAACACCATGTCAATCATCTCACCAGGAGATTTGAAGATCGTTTTTAATTGCGCACAAAAATGCAGGAGATGACAATGGAACGTTTTAGGATCTATTTTTCGAAAACAAATTTATATATGCAGTCTGAAAACATATACCCTGCGGTATTTAAAGTGGCAGAGAGTGCCCTCTATGTCTATTGTGGCTCTGACTTCATAACATTACTGTATTTCAGAAACCTTCTGGTTTATAGTGGGTTTAAAACGAACAGAAGCATTCGACCGCCTTCGGACGCCATGGGGCCCAGACTTTGCGGACATATCACGACTTCCAGAAGAAAGTCGACGAACAAGATCAAATTTGATCGCAATGGAAAATAGGTTTATAGATATCATATCAGACTATATCGTTTAATGTTATTTGCTTGTCACATTCATTAGGAGATTGATGTGACATTAGTGGCTTATGTCCCTCACAGATAGAGCTTTTTTAGTAGAATATAGAATTGAGATATAGTATTTCGTAGTAGAATATAGAATTGAGATATAGTATTTCGATACCCGGTCTGACCAGTTTAAATTGTAACCTTTTAAGATACGTTTTGCGTAATCTGGGTCTCCCCTCTGACAGAGCTGTTCGGTTCATCGGTTCTCCCTTTAGAGACCAGACACAGTGCCAGAAAGTAATCACCGATGAAAGCGCGGTATTTTTTCCGAACCATCACTTCCAACTACCAATAACACATGGTCTATAACCACCAATAGCATTAGACTTACACAGTTCTTATTCTTACTTGTGCTTAATGGTGCATCTTCTACTTCACAAGGCTCAGAATGTACGCCAGGCTATCCTGGTAACATTTTCATCAAGGTATTATGCGCCCCGTGAAAGAATGAATCGTTCGTTCACACTTTCCTGAATGAAACTTTCTATTACTAAATTAATTATAAAAATCGGGGATCACCTTGCAAAGTTTGGAACTAGAGAAACAAATTCGAACAAATTATTATATTTCAAATTCAAAATGACCACCATCCCCGTGTTAACTCTATGGGGAAATTAAATTTTGAATTTTCGAAAAACTTAGACAATGAGAGTTTTTCTTTCTCCAAGAGCTTTAAAATGAGCCCCAACAAGTGGTAGATCAGAAAAGAATTGCAGAAATTTGAGAGTCCGACTACGGTCCCCGAGACGCGTTCTACCTTGATATATATTCACCATGATCCTGAAATCCAGTACAAAACAGAGTTTCACCTTATAATCAGAAGATCACACTGACTAATGGTTTTATTTTCTTGGTAAAATTAAATCTGTAATGACATTGATTACGTAGCAGCATCTGGCTGTTCACGTTAGGGTCAGTTGTGGGAGAGGGACATACTAAAAACTTAGTGCCCTGGACACACGCACAGGGAAATCTGAGTGCCTGCCAATCCCGGTGTCTGGATTAGTCTTTGTATATGTGATATTTATCCAGAACTACAGGCTATTGACCTTCATGTACAGTGTATCTTCACAGTGCAGAAAGAACATGTAGTCACTTGAGATGACAGCTTACCTTAAAAAAAAATCATTTTTCTTTTATCAAAAACATTACCTATGTTCGTCTTGAAGATCCTGGCGCTTTCGAAAGAATGAAAGACATATAATACTTTCCTAGGTTTTCTAAAGTATTTGGATTTTCTGACTGTAATAGTAAGAGGTGACTGTAATTTCCATTTACTTGCAGGTAAGTAGAAAATTGACAAATAAACCTAGATCTAAGATTCTCATATTTTGGACATAAAAGAGTAAAGTGATATTCATCCTCGATACAATTCAAACCAAACGGACATAATCTCTGTTCACGTAGAATGCCAAGTTCTCTGCCCTTCTCAACAAGGAGGCGATGTGATGATAGTCTAAGACGCGGTAATGCATTTTGGTATATAATATTTGGGATATATTTAAGATACTTTTCACATGTAAAGTGAATTTTAAATTTAGAGTAAGTACATAACTTTGAACTTTGACATATCTCAGAATGCCACTTTTACATTGTAATATCGCAACATCTCTGTTAAATTGTTGGAGAAAGATACCATTATTGAAGAAATCACTCGTTGTTTTAATCAAACCTCACCGAAACCAAAGTTTCAAAGCAAGTTTTTAACATGTAATGCCCAGCTGTTAAAACCTTTTTGTGCTCTGTATTATTGATATTTCTAACAATTTGTTCACAATTTCAGGTCAGTCTACTTGTATACATTTAAGCCAGAAACGTATAATGTGCATATCTATATGAACTCTGATAGGGTATCTTCCAAGTTCCCCACTTACAGCAGAATATGGAGTATCCATATTAAACCCCAAAATAAACTTAGAAAATTTATGATGTATTTTCTCACATAATATTAAAGATCCAGATATCTGTTATATGTATATGTTTGATATTGAAGTCACGTGCCCGAAGGGTGCACTTAAAATGTGTATGACTAACAAAGTTTCGAGCCCGGGGGGCACGCCGAAAATGCAACTGAATGATGACATTCGTGGCTGGCACGATGCATTTTAGACAATTTTGAATCCTCGTTCAAAACACACTAGCCCTCTATCGGGCATTTCAAAAACATGGTAACAAACTTTGTGACACCCATGAATCCACCACCACACCCCCAGGCCGAAGAAACTGACCAGTTCCTTATCACTACATATGAAAGGTGACTGTGCTTTTGAATACCGTTGAAGAAGAGACAACACCTGGCAATATGTAACATCCATGTTAAATAAACAAACAATGTTGTTGTCTTTGAAAACTTTGAGCCACTAATCTGTTCCTGTATTCCGACGACCTCTCACTGCCTATCCCCGACGGGAGACGGTGAGCTATAATAGCGTATGCTGTGAAATGAATGGAAATGGTAGCTCATAGCCTTGTCGAAGGCTTTACCTTTTTTGAATGCGATGGCATGTAAATGTCAGGGACTGGACAAAAGGTAAAGGGAAGGGAAAACCTACGAAACAATATATCATTTTCATATTAAACCTGTAGTAGGTTTTCACACATCTGTTTACTAAGCTCTAAATACTTTTTTAATACAGGGGAAACAAAATATGTTTAGTGTACTTCTACATGTGTGTCCCTTAATTTCCTTCAATATTCGATGTTTTCCAAAGAAAGGAGACAGCGTTCAAAATCACCAAGTGTCAGAGACAAGGGCCTGTGGTAAAACAAGATGGTGCTACTTTACTCATCAGACCCGTGCAAATTGTAATATTGTCAAACAACCGGCACTTTGTTAACGATGAATGTTGGAAAACCCAAACCGTATTAGGTCACCCTAAGGTTAAAAATTAATTTCCAGGATTGATCACACTGCCATGTTTTATAAGCTTTTAAAATTTGGTATTAAAGGTAAAATGCTTAATGTTTTGAAATCAATGTACAACAATGTAAAATCTTGTGTAAGGACACCACATGGTATCACAGAATTTTTCAATTGTACCTATGGAGTACAACAGGGCTCTATATTGTCTCCATTGTTATTTAATCTCTTCATTAACGATATTGGTGACTCCTTACAATCAGGTATTTATTGTGGTGTTTATGTTGGTGTATTGAAATTGTTATACCTTTTATTTGCTGACGATTTATCCATAAGCAGTAGCAGTGTGATTGGACTACAGAGACAATTAAACAAAATGAATTTTTATTGTAAGAGATGGAAGTTGAAAGTTAACGTTAATAAGTCTAAAGTAATTGTATTTAGGAATGGAGGAAGACTAAGAAATTATGAAAAATGGTTTATAGATGGCGTACGTATTGAAACTGTATCATCATATTGTTATCTTAGTGTAATGCTCTCTTCTTCGGGTCTGTGGACCAATGCACAACAAACCCTGGCCAAAGGGCTATGTTTGCAGTTAAAAAGTGTCTCAATCGGTTTAAAAACATTAACATTCACATTGCTTTGAAAATCTTTGATTGTAAGATTGTACCCATATTAATGTACGGCTGTCAAGTTTGGGGCTTTCATGAGACAAATGATATAGAGCGAGTCCATACGTTGTTTTGTAAATTTATTCTCCAAGTGAGTAACTCAGCTTGTAATTCTGCAGTTTTGGGAGAGTTAGGTAAACACCCATTACGAACTTATAGGTTTTCCAGAATCATAAAATATTGGTTTAAACTCTTGAAAAGTAACAACGATTCTTATGTTAAACAATGCTATGATTATCAGTTTGACATGGCTGAGAAAGGTTATGAGTGCTGGGCATTTAAAGTTAAGAAGCTTTTATATAGTTTTGGTTTTGGTATTGTGTGGGAGACACAAAGTGTAGGCAATGAAAATAATTTCATTACTCTTTTTAAGCAAAGATCTCTAGATATAGACAGCCAGGAATGGTCCACAAATCTTTTTACATTCCTGAAATTAGACACATACCGCTTGTTTAAAAACCATTTAATTCTGGAGAAATATTTGACTATAGTTGACATTGGTATATTTCGTAGAGCTTTGCGCATTTTCAGAGTGTCAAGCCATAATTTACGTGTAGAAAGTGGACGTTTTGAAATCATCAATAGATCAATGATAAATGTCAATTATGTACTTTAAATCAGATAGAAAACAAATTCCATTTTTGTCTCGTTTGCCCTGTATATCATGAATTGAGAAAGAATTTTTACTGTCCTTTTATTATAATTTACCGACAATGGCAAAATTTACGTTGCTCATGCGTTCACAAAATCGTGATACTCTGCTAAGTCTGTCAAAATTCTTGTTTTATAGCTTTAAAAAGAGAGAAAATTTATTACAAAATATGCAGTGAATGTTCCTTCTCTCATTCTGTATTTGAGAAGTGCTGTGAATAGCCTGAAAGTATTTTTCCTTTTCAAAATGTTGTCTGTTACGACTATTTATTTTCATGAATTGTATGAAGAGCCGGTGGCCAATAATACCAAATAAACATATATATATAAAGCAAAAATTAATTTCAGACTCTTATGAGAAACCACGCTGTAATTAAATGCCAATAGATACCAACATAATCATAGTTGTGTTTTACAACTGCTTATCTCTACAAGAGGTGTAAAAGTCAGCCCCCAGAAACGCCACGCGTTGACCTTCTCTAAGGGAGACTCGCCTAAACTTTTGCGTTGCCACTCTGTTCTAACTAATACGATCATATATTTTCTAAATATAGAATTACAAAAGTCAGAGTTTAAAGAGCGGATTGTGCCAACGCTTATAAAGTACATGCTTGCTACGGAATCAGTTTAATGTTCGATGGTGAGATTTATGGTTTACAGTCTAGTTTTTGAATGATTACAATCTTAGTGATTGCAAACTTTTTTGTCAACAAGAGCAAAGTGCATCGCAAATATTTTGTTGCAACATAGTATTTGACCATTTGTTGTAAATTCTCGGTTTGCTCTAAATTATGATGTATTTGTCACATTTTAGATGTAAAAAATTAAGTAGTCGTCTTTTACTTGGTGAATGCTTTTCCAATTTTCCATCGCGGTTCAGATCACATGCACTTTGTGAAAACGAACTGGACGTGAACATCATTGTGATTCGCTTCTAAGATAATGATGCCAAGAGGATTTGACCGGATAAGAAGGGCTTGACAACGCGATTTCTGTGTGGTGAAGATTCATTACCTATTCATGGTAACCCCTGGCTAGCTTTCAATATCTGTGGGGCTTTTGTCTTTTGGCCTGCTTTGCATATGACGTGGTTGGACACGACCTGCCAATCACCCAGGTAGTCAATTAAACTATTAATTGACTGTTTACCGACCCTATTAACACTATCCAGCAGTATCAGTCATATTTTAATCGCGTGGCCTGGGTGGGCACAACGTAGGAACGCGTGTATTTCTATGTGTACGTTTCACTTGTGGTGTTGTTTGTACCATCATGCGTTTGAAGTCCTCGTTTCACCTACAGTATTAAAGTTCAGTATCATGGCACCGAGTGTGTTACATTTCATGATGTAAACCACGCAATGTTTTTTTTTTATATCGCAAGGATTAATTTTCGCTTTTTTGGCCCTCGTGAAGTTTGCGAAAATTTCTCGTTCTGAAAAATTTTCCGGCCACAGTAGAACCCACTCATTTTTTTCTGGGTGACCTGTGACCAAATGTACGTAATAGTAAAGTCGATCATACGGGGAAATAAAGGAGTATTAAAAGCAAAGTTCTATTCGTCTATGTCCGTTCATCGTCAAAAGTCAAGGCAAGATGGTGATCCTGAATGATTGCATGGCCATTGGGCGATAGAACTTTGATTTACTCTGCAGTGCGCCTGTTGGATACACAAACATTACGCATTTTCTGTGTTATACACTGTCTATGTTTCTAAAAATAAAGTCATCTGCCATTTTGAAATTTCTGTAAGCTCATCTCTTCAATCGAAAGTCGGGCGATTCCATGATTCTTTGGGGCAATTAAGTGTACGTCGAGCTTAAGGAATGTGGTTACATTCGCGATGTTTTATTCGAAATTATTTCTACTAGGGCAAATGCACATAATTTATGCTGTTGGAAATACTGGCCCCTCATAAACAAGACAATAAACTCAATATGTGTGCATCTTTGCTTTTATTGTCAAAGTACCAACGACACCCATAAATACAAATTGGTTCAGTCCTGGTATTGCAACTCTGCCATCCGACTGGTCAACAGGAAATCAACCATAGGTGTCTTTTGACACGCGTATACGCCAGTCACCTAGGCGACGGTATAATCCGCACCACTTATCACCATCGGGAAGGTACTCCTCCCCTATAGCACTGGCGATCCCGCCCTCAAGGCACTGCGTCATTCGACCAAAGTTGAGCTTAGGTAACAGGAAATACTGGGTAAGAATTGGGAAATACTGAGTAAGCATATGGTCACGTTGTGAGATAATGACTGAGTGACATCTGTATTTGAAAAAACCATGAGTTGTTATTTCATATTCACAATTGCATGAATTACATTAATTTATATGATGTTTTAAATTCATACCTTACATGTATAGTTTTGAACACAATACTTTAACAAGATATCAGGCAGACGGCTCATGAGATCCTTACGTCACGGTCGACACGCTTTCTAAATGCTTCAAGAATTCTCTTAAACATACCAAAAAGTCTCATCTAAGTATCTTTTAATTGCAAACAGAGTTAAAATGAAATCAAGCCACTGTGTATTTAGTTTTGACGATACTTAACTGCATACGCTTTGAACGCTGTCATACCTCTAACACTTCTGGAATATACGGCCATATAAGGGTAATAAAAATGACTAAGTAAATCTGGTCTAGGTGGTAATGTCTTTCCTTCCCAGACGGTTTTTTACGTGGAAGTAAAGATCACAAAAAGTGTTTTTCTCAATTACGGAATATTGCAAACTAAACTCGTCTCCAACACTATTTGGTGCAAGATCAAGTCGTCGGAATTCCATTTCTATGTCAGGAACACAACTCAGCCCACTATCGACTGAGCACAGAGAAAACTAACATACATTTTGATTTTTGATAGTAACGAGAGAATTCATATAGTCAATGTATAACCAATAGAAATGTGTAGCCAATTTATTAGCGCACAAGTGCACATGGATTTTCTTGCTATGGTTTATTTTGCCGATAAAGAATACTGCCAACCTTTGGTGTCTTGGTCTTATGTTACCACTTGTTGTGTAACAATGTCTTTTTCTTCTTCGCCTTGACTTGGTTCAAGTCGGTGAATTTTTAAAAAATAAAATTGTTTATAATAGTTTCTCTTGTGTCTCTCCTATTTTGTACATATCTTTTCGGAATTTGGTAGCCGAGGCTAGGTTTTCCCAGCGATTGAATGCGTTACCTTTGAGTCTGCGTTCATCTGACTCATCGTGCCCACTCCACTGACGCACGTGTTATACATAAAAACAACATGCAAATCATACGTTCACTCCACTCAAACATTCACAAATCACAGACTTTACCCAAGTCTATTCTTCGCTGTGTCACGTATCTGTCCTTTGACAATCTTACCCGAAATTTTGTCGAACGGTCACTGTGTTGCGTCTATTATCTGATACGTTTGATTGCCTAATGCGCCAAAGCAAGCAAGGATAAATTACTAATCTGTGGACGCTGTCACCAGATTATCACCGGATTAACTTTGACAAAGTCAACAACGAACGCACCAGCAAGGTATAACAGAAGAAAGGGAGAAACTCTCAAAAGCCGTGTCCACAGAAACCTACTTTATGATAAACACTTCCCAATTTTACGAACGCCAGCAGTTTTGTAACATGTTGAAACGGGGACAGTTCAATTTATGGGTTCGTCAGTTGCTTCTTTGTGCTACAGAACGCTGTTCGAAGCCGTTGAGTCAGTGTCCTGATGTGGTCCGTCAGACCGGAAGCCGGAACTAGAAACCTTTGACCTTCAGAATGTTTGATTTCAGCTCACATGATCGATACGGGTAAACAAAATAACCAAGATGCTTTGGAATATGTGGGTCGAGGGTCAAGCACATCACTTTTTATAAACACAGACATGACACTTTATCATATACTTTCAAGTTGACGACGGCCGCCGGTCGATCACGTTTGAGGGGAGAAACCACAGACAAATAGAGAAACAGACTAGCAACACGGCATGCCTTTTGTTCCAAGGTCGTCTCGGTAGACTAAGGCCTTTCCATATTAAAATGAGCTTCAAAGGTGTTAAACTTTTTGGAGACTTTATTTGTGGTCGATAATTGCACGAGATTATGAGAAAAATACGACGAGATGGCATCGTGCTGCCAGTCGCGTAGCAACCATATTTACTTTGTGAGCTCTCAGGGCAGAAACACTGCTTCACGCCAATCAAAACATAACGCGCCAGCAGTTTCACAAACATGTCCTTCCTTGACGAACGTAAAAAAGACGGTATGACTGGCCGTTAACCATTGAGTAAAACCAGACAGTATCGATAAAAGACTTTAAAATTTTGTTCAAACACTCATTATTATTCATAAAAATATAAGAGGAATTTTTAAAATGGTAAAACTCACTTTCCTGAAGCTCAAAACACTCCCGTTTTCGCCAGCACGCCAATTCCGCTCAGCACCACACGACAACAACAACACAAACTTTGCCGAACATACTTTCGCTTAACAATTGGCGAAAATCCGAAAATTACCGAAGGATGCATGGTCGGCACTCTTCGGAAAAGAGAGGCGAGAGCTACCTGAGGCGAGGCGAACATGGATGGGTTACGTAACCGCTTCACGCCTTGAACAATACCCGTTGCTAGTCTGTTTCTCTATTGGTCTGTGGAGAAACTTACAGCTTGTTGCATAAAAACTGACAAGTCGTCAAAAGTACTTTCATGTTCAATACTCCATCCTAATATGACCAATAAATATCCTAAGTCAATGTCATTCGTTTATGACTAACAATTAACATGCAAGACGTGGCCCGTGCACAATGCGAATAGTTTGCGAGATATTTTGTATAACTGGAAAACACAATGGAAGCAAGGCCATACCCAACCAGGTATCTATGCGTTGGGAAAATACTGTCCTGGGGAGATAATGTTAAAGTCTTTTTGAACAAAAAATGGGGACGTTTAGGCGATAGCAAAGAGGATAAATCAGTCAGTTGAATAAAAGAAAAAGTTTTGGACATCATATCGTTTTATGTCAGGTTTTGAACCCCCCTCTCCCGAAACCTGAGTGACAATATAATAACTATTTATAAACAAAATTATTTGGACATATCTTTTTTATGTCGACGATTTTTTTCCTTTATTTTATTTTAATCACAAAACAGATGCAAAACAAGGAAACAAAAGCAGGCACAAGACAGGAAAAGACAGAAAATGGCAAGGCAAAAAGAGGCAACAACAAAACCTCTTGAAACCAAAAATTTTGAGAAAATAAGGGCTGTCTCGCTAAAACCTAGTCTTGTAAAATATGTGAGAAAAACCTGTCGATTCTTTGAGAGACCTGACTCTGGCAAACTAAAGGGTTAGAGTAAAATCACTCTGTGATAAACACTTCGCCCCGCTCTGTTGATCTCGGTCGCTGTGTCTGTCGCTTGCATGACCGCTTTCTCGAAAATGTGTTTTTGTATATAAACTACTTTACAGTGAAGGATGTAAAACTTCAAAGTTACTGATGCACTTGTCGATTTGATATGCGAAGACGCACTGTTGACCAGTTACTTTATTAGTTTTTATTTTCAAAAATAGTAAAACATTCCTTCCGACACTCATCGAACGCCCTTAAACGCCCTAAAACCTTGACTGCGACCCTTGCTTGATACGTTATTTGATAACTCACTGATATTTATGGCCAAGAGGGCGAAAGTCTCAGGCCCAAGAGAGCATAAGCAGTAAGTACATGACATTGCATGCTTTATGAGAAAGAAAGAAATCCGGTTTCCTTTTTAGCTAGGGTGCAAATTCCAGCTTGACTAATGTTCCAGTCCTGTTTCCGAGATAAACTTTCGAGCTGCGTAGCTAGTATGTAGTCAAGATGTCAGAAATGCTTCGTGATTACAGAATGAATATTCGACTCTTCTTGCACACGGGGTCAATTGAAAATTCAAAGCAAAATACCACGTTGTAAAATCTGCAGGCCAAGTCGCAGTCACCAACTGACAGACAACCCCGCTTGTATTGTCGAACACACCATGGACTCGGGACTACCAAATTGTCCAGTCAATCTAAGCCAAAAAAGTTGTTAACCTAGGACTAATTGCAACAGAAATTATTTCTTCACCATGCATTTTGGAAAGGTCCTAGAAATAACATACTAAAAGTATAATAAAATCTAAGGGGTGCAACAGTGCCTAAAATAGCTCCATGAACAAACAACCGAACGGCACACGATATCATCGCTCTAAAACTTACATCGTTTGTAAAACATGTCTTATTTTGTATTTAAAAAAAAAGAGACTAATACGAAAGTGCCTAATGTGTACTGCAAGAATTGAAAAACTGAACAAGCTGAAGGCGAACGTCGAGTTAATGAATTCTTTTCCGTTGTTGTTCTTGTCTTACACGGAATTGTTCCGGATACCCGTGAAGTCTGGTTAAGTTCGATGCGGTGTTAGACGGGCTAGCCGGAAGAGTTTAAAGCCGCAATTTTCAATCCAGGGTTCTCGCATTAGTAGGGTTCTCCTCCAAGGCAAACACTTGGCCAGTACGATGTTTGAATTCTATAACATTAATTACACAAACTGATCTCAACCTTTTGGCACTGTTTGCTAATCCTGCAAACAAAGTTTATACAGACGTTTGATTGACGGTCGGTTCAAATCGCCAATGGCCATTGATTCCCAACCACCAACGCTCGAATCTCCTAAAAAATAGCGTCAATGACCCAGTAGCTCCCATCCTGGACTATTAAAGCCGCACTTTTCAATCCAGGTTCTCACATTAGTGGAGTTCTCCTCCCAGTCAAACACATGGCCAGTACGATGTTTGATTTCTATAACACTAATTACACAAACGGATCTCAATCTTTTTTCACCTTTTGCTAATCCTGCAAACAGAGCTTATATAACCATTTGATTGACGGTCGGTTCAAATTGCCAACGGTCATTTATTCCTCAGCACCACACTCGATTTTCCTTAAAAAACGTCGTCCAGTCAAGTTAGAATTTGAATATAACCACAGGGTTTGATCGGCAGCAGCTTCGTGCTAACCGCTTGGCAGTCTGTCAACGTTTTTGCAGTCGGAAAAAACTAAAAAGTGGCATTTTCTAGAGCGTGTGCCCTCATGTTACCTGTTTGGTGTCCACTTACACAATGAACGCCGCCATAGGTTGGCGCCCTTTTAAAGGGAGGCTCCGCCTTTAAGTGTTTGTTCTCTGGTCAGATATTTGAACATGTGTCAAAGGGATAAAGTGCATGAAGTGAAAATACTTAAATGTAATGTACTGGAGACAGTGAAATATGTTTAATGTATTTATTCAGAATATAAAATGGGAAAATACAGAATAAGAAATATCGAATACTGTGATACAACCATTAACTCAAGAAGTCATTGACAATGACATAGTCCCCACTTGTAATAGGAGTATTAGTCTTGATGGGGCAGGGAAATGTGGTCATTAAGAAGTATCACTTGAGTGTATATGTTGAGATCTATAGGCACATAGGTCTATGTCATTGTTCCCAATTTGAAACACATGAGGCATGTTCTAAATCGGGAAAAAAGATGAGACCTCTAGCAGTATTGGCCAGCCAAGAAATACATATGCGCATAATAAAAGAGGTACAAGATGTGACATCTTAAGGTCTAATATCCTATAAAAAATTCGAGGGTATAGAACTTGTGGTTACTGAGATATACATATATATGTATACTCAGGTCAAAGGTCATCGAGGTTACACGACATTTGAAAAAAAAAATTATATTGCTAATTAATTCCTATATGCCAAAAAATCAGACCTCTATAGCTCTATAAGGTGTGGTTACTGAGTTATGGACAAATATGTATATTTGAGGTCAAAGGTCACCGAGGTCACGTGACATTTGGTCAAAAAATTGTATGCTAAGTTGTCCCTACATACCAAATATCAGACCTCTAGCTGCATTGGCTGGCTCAAAATTAGATATGTACATAATTAATGTAGCACTTGTGGTTACTGAGTTATGGACAAATATATATATTTGAGGTCAAAGATCACCGAGGTCATGTGACATTTTGGCAAAACATTTGTATTGCTAAGTTATACCTATATACCAAAAATCAGACCATAGCTCTATTGGCTCGCTCAAAATTAGATATGCGCATAATTAATGAGGTACAATATTTTGCGTCATAAGGTGTCCCATCATGCCATATGTGCAGGGTGTAGCACTTGTGGTTACTGAGTTATGGACAAATATGTATATTTGAGGTCAAAGGTCACGGAGGTCACTTGAGATTTTGGCAAAAAAAATTGTATGCTAAGTTATCCCTATATACCAAAAATCAGACCTCTAGCTCCATTGGCTCGCTCAAAATAAGATATGCGCATACTTAATGAGGTACAATATTAAGCGTCACAAGGTGTTCTGTCATACCATACCTGAAGGGTGTAGCACTTGTGGTTACTGAGTTATGGACAAATATGTATATTTGAGGTCAAAGGTCACCTAGGTCACGTGACATTTTGTCAAAACATATTTATTGCTAAGTTATACCTATATACCAAAAATCAGATCTCTAGCTCTATTGGCTCGCTCAAAATTAGATATCCACATAATTAATGAGGTACAATATGTGGCATCATAAGGTGTCCCATCATACCCTACATGAAGGGTGTAGCACTTGTGGTTACTGAGTTATGGACAAATATGTATATTTGAGTTCAAAGGTCATCGAGGACACGTGATATTTTGTCAAAACATTTGTATTGTTATGTTATCCCTATATACAAAAAATCAGACCTCTAGCTCTATTGGCGCCCTCAAAAATGGATATCCACATAATTAATGAGGTACAATATGTGGCATCATAAGGTGTCCCATCATACCATACATGAAGGGTGTAGCACTTATTGTTACTGAGTTATGGACAAATATGTATATTTGAGGTCAAAGGTCACGGAGGTCACGTGACATTTTGGCAAAAAATTGTATGCTAATTTATCCCTATGTACCAAAAATAAGACCTCTAGCTCTATTGGCTCGCTGAAAAATAGATATGTGCATAATTAATGAGGTACAATATGTTGCATCATAAGGGGTCCAATCATACCATACATGAAGGGTGTAGCACTTGTGGTTACTGAATTATGGACAAATATATATATTTGAGGTTAAAGATCACCGAGGTCGTGTGACATTTTGTCAAAACATTTGTATTGCTAAGTTATACCTATATACCAAAAATCAGACCTATAGCTCTATTGGCTCGCTCAAAATTAGATATGCACATAATTAATGAGGTACAATATGTGGCATCATAAGGTGTCCCATCATACCATACATGAAGGGTGTAGCACTTGTGGTTACTGAGTTATGGACAAATATGTATATTTGAGCTAAAAGGTCACCGAGGTCATGTGATATTTTGTCAAAACATTTGTATTGCTAAAACGGCTAGTTTTCAATCGGGTTCAAACCCACAACATACGGCATCAGTCGCCTAGCAGAGAGGCCACAGAGAGAACCGCTCAGCTAAATCTCCACTCCCAAAAAAGAGTGGTTAAATAGCTGGCTAAGTTGTTGCATTTTTCTTAATGACGAACGCTCCACATAAGTTATCCCTATATACCAAAATCAGACCTCTAGCTCTATTGGCTCCCTCAAAATTAGATATGCATATAATTAATGAGGTACAATATGTGGCATCATCAGGTGTCCAATCATACCATACATGAAGGGTGTAGCATTTGTGGTTACTGACTTATGGACAAATATGTATATTTGAGGACAAATGTCACCGAGGTCACGTGACATTTGGTCAAAAATTGTATTGCTTTGTTATCCCTATATACCAAAATCAGACCTCTAGCTCTATTGGCGCGCTCAAAATTAGATATGCGCATAATTAATGAGGTACAATATGTGGTGTCGTCATAAGGTGTCCCATCATACCATACAAGAAGGGTGTAGCACTTGTGGTTACTGAGTTATGGACAAATATGTATTTTTGAGGTCAAAGGTCACTAAGGTCATGTGACATTTGGTCAAAAAAATTGTATTGCTAAGTTATCCCTATATACCAAAAATCAGACCTCTATCTCTATTTTCTCTCTCAAAATTAGATATGCGCATAATTAATGAGTTACAATATTAAGCCTCATAAGGTGTCCCATCGTACCACACATGAAGGGTGTAGCACTTGTGGTTACTGACTTATGGACAAATATGTATATTTGAGGTCAAAGGTCACTAAGTTATCCCTATATACCAAAAATCAGACCTCTACCCCTATTGGTTCCCTCAAAATTTGATATGTACATAATTAATGAGGTACAATAGTGGCATCATAATACCAAATATGTACCAAAAATCAGACCTCTAGCTCTATTGGCTCGCTCAAAATTAGATATGCGCATAATTAATGAGGTACAATATGTGGCGTCATAAGGTGTCCCATCATACCATACATGAAGGGTGTAGCACTTGTGGTTACTGAGTTATGGACAAATATGTATATTTGATTCAAAGGTCACAGAGGTCATGTGCCAATTTGTCAAAAATTGTATTGCTAAGTTATCCCTATATACAAAAAATCAGACCTCTAGCTCTATTGGCTCGCTCAAAATTAGATATGAGCATAATTAATGATGTACAATATGTGGCTTCCTAAGGTGTCCCATCATACCATACATTTAGGGTGTATGGACAAATATGTACATTTGGGTCAAAGGTCACTGAGGTCATTTGACATTTGGTCAAAAAAATTGTTTTGCTAAGTTATCCCTATATACCAAAAATCAGACCTCTATCTCTATTTTCTCTCAAAATTAGATATGCGCATAATTAATGAGTTACAATATTTGGCATCATAAGGTGTCCCATCATACCACATATGAAGGGTGTAGCACTTGTGGTTACTGAGTTATGGACAAATATGTATATTTGATGTCGAAGGTCATGTGAAATTTTGTCAGAAAAATTTGTATGGCTTAGTTATCCCTATATACCAAAATCAGACCTCTATCTCTATAATGAGGTACAATATGTGGCTTCGTAAGGTGTCCCATCATACCATACATGAGGGGTGTATGGACAATATGTACATTTGAGGTCAAAGGTCACTGAGGTCATTTGACATTTGGTCAAAAAAATTGTATTGCTAAGTTATCCCTATATACCAAAAATCAGACCTCTATCTCTATTTTCTCTCTCAAAATTAGATATGCGCATAATTAATGAGGTACAATACTTGGCATCATAAGGTGTCCCATCATACCATACATGAATGGTGTAGCACTTGTGGTTACTGAGTTATGGACAAATATGTATATTTGATGTCGAAGGTCAAGTGTGAAATTTTGTCAGAAAAATTTGTATGGCTTAGTTATCCCTATATACCAAAATCAGACCTCTATCTCTATTGGCTCGCTCTAAATTCGATATGTGCATAATTAATGAGGTTCAACACATGGCATCATAAGGTGTCTCATCATACCATACATGAAGGGTGTAGCACTTGTGGTTACTGAGTTATGGAGAAATATGTATATTTGAGGTCAAAGGTCACTGAGGTCATGTGACATTTTGTCAAAAAAAATGCTTTGCTAAGTTATCCGTATATACCAAAATCAGACCTCTAGCTCTATTGGCTCGCTCCAAATTAGATATGTACATAATTAATGAGGTTCAATATTTGGCATCATAAGGTGTCCCATCATACCCTACATGAGGGTGTAGCACTTGTGGTTACTGAGTTATGGATAATATGTATATTTGAGGTCAAAGGTCACTGAGGTCATGTGACATTTGGTTAAAAAAATTGTATTGCTAAGTTATCCCTATATACCAAAAATCAGACCTCTAGCTCTATGGCTCGCTCAAAATTAGATATGCGCATAATTAATGATGTACAATATGTGGCTTCATAAGGTGTCCCATCATACCATACATGAAGGGTGTATGGACAAATATGTACATTTGAGGTCAAAGGTCACTGAGGTCATGTGACATTTGGTCAAAAAAATTGTATTGCTTAGTTATCCCTATATACCAAAAATCAACCTCTACTTATTGGCTCGCTCAAAATTAGATATGTACATATTAATGAGGTACAATATGTGGCATCATAAGGTGTCCCATCATGACCATACATGAAGGGTGTAGCACTTGTGGTTACTGACTTATGGACAATATGTATATTTGAGGTCAAAGGTCACTGGTGTCATGTGACATTTTGTCAAAAAAATTCTTTGCTAAGTTATCCCTTTATACCAAAAATCAGACCTCTAGCTCTATTGGCTCGCTCAAAATTAGATATGTACATAATTAATGAGGTACAATATGTGGCATCATAATTGGTCCCATCATAGCATACATGAAGGTGTAGCACTTGTGGTTACTGAGTTATGAACAAATATGTATATTTGAATTCAAAGGTCACAGAGGTCATGTGCCAATTTGTCAAAAATTGTATTGCTAAGTTATCCCTATATACCAAAAAATCAGACCTCTAGCTCTATTGGCTCGCTCTAAATTCGATATGTGCATAATTAATGAGGTTCAACACATGGCATCATAAGGTGTCTCATCATACCATACATGAAGGGTGTAGCACTTCTGGTTACTGAGTTATGGAGAAATATGTATATTTGAGGTCAAAGGTCACTGAGGTCATGTGAAATTTTGTCAAAAAAATTGCTTTGCTTAGTTATCCGTATATACCACAAATCAGACCTCTAGCTCTATTGGCTTGCTCCAAATTAGATATGTACATTATTAATGAGGTACAATATTTGGCATCATACGGTGTCCCATCATACCCTACATGAAGGGTGAAGCACTTGTGGTTACTGAGTTATGGACAAATATGTATATTTGAGGTCAAAGGTCACTGAGGTCATTTGACATTTGGTTAAAATAATTGTATTGCTAAGTTATCCCTATATACCAAAAATCAGACCTCTAGCTCTATTGGCTCGCTCAAAATTAGATATGCGCATAATTAATGAGGTACAATATTTGGCATCATAAGATGTCCCATCATACCATACATGAAGGCTATAGCACTTGTGGTTACTGAGTAATTGACAAATATGTATATTTGTGGTCAAAGGTCACCGAGGTCTCGTGCATTGTGACATTTTGTCAAAAAAATTGTATTGCTAATTATTCCTATATACCACAAATCAGACCTCTAGCTCTATTGGCTCGCTCAAAATTAGATATGTGCATAGTTAATGAGGTATAATATGTGGCATCATAAGGTGTCCCATCATACCATACATGAAGGGTGAAGCACTTGTGGTTACTGAGTTATGGACAAATATGTATATTTGAGGTCAAAGGTCACTGGGTCATGTGACATTTTGTCAAAAAAATTTCTTTGCTAAGTTATCCCTATATACCAAAAATCAGACCTCTACCCCTATTGGCTCCCTCAAATTAGATATGTACATAATTAATGAGGTACAATATGTGGCATCATAATTGGTCCCATCATAGCATACATGAAGGGTGTAGCACTTGTGTTACTGAGTTATGAACAAATATGTATATTTGAATTCAAAGGTCACAGAGGTCATGTGCCAATTTGTCAAAAATTGTATTGCTAAGTTATCCCTATATACCAAAAATCAGACCTCTAGCTCTATTGGCTCGCTCTAAATTAGATATGTGCATAATTAATGAGGTTCAACACATGGCATCATAAGGTGTCCCATCATACCATACATGAAGGGTGTAGCACTTCTGGTTACTGAGTTATGGAAAATATGTATATTTGAGGTCAAAGGTCACTGAGGTCATGTGAAATTTTGTCAAAAAATTGTTTTGCTAAGTTATCCCTATATACCAAAAATCAGACCTCTAGCTCTATTGGCTCGCTCCAAATTAGATATGTACATAATTAATGAGGTACAATATTTGGCATCATAAGGTGTCCCATCATACCATACATGAAGGGTGAAGCACTTGTGGTTACTGAGTTATGGACAAATATGTATATTTGAGGTCAAAGGTCACTGAGGTCATTTGACATTTGGTTAAAAAAATTGTATTGCTAAGTTATCCCTATATACCAAAAATCAGACCTCTAGCTCTATTGCTCGCTCAAAATTAGATATGCGCATAATTAATGAGGTACAATATTTGGCATCATAAGATGTCCCATCATACCATACATGAAGGCTATAGCACTTGTGGTTACTGAGTAATTGACAAATATGTATATTTGTGGTCAAAGGTCACCGAGGTCTCGTGACATTTGGTCAAAAAAATTGTATTGCTAAATTATTCCTATATACCACAAATCAGACCTCTAGCTCTATTGGCTCGCTCAAAATTAGATATGTACATAGTTAATGAGGTACAATATGTGGCATCATAAGGTGTCCCATCGTACCATACATGAAGGGTGTAGCACTTGTGGTTACTGACTTATGGACAAATATGTATATTTGAGGTCAAAGGTCACTGGTGTCATGTGACATTTTGTCAAAAAAATTTCTTTGCTAAGTTATCCCTATATACCAAAAATCAGACCTCTACCCCTATTGGCTCCCTCAAAATTAGATATGTACATAATTAATGAGGTACAATATGTGGCATCATAATTGGTCCCATCATAGCATACATGAAGGGTGTTGCACTTGTGGTTACTGAGTTATGGACAAATATGTATATTTGAATCAAAGGTCACCGAGGTCAATGACATTTTGTCAAAAAAATTGTATTGCTAAGTTATCCCTATATACCAAAAATCAGACCTCTAGCTCTATTGGCTCGCTCAAAATTAGATATGCGCATAATTAATGAGGTACAATATGTGGCGTCATAAGGTGTCCCATCATACCATACATGAAGGGTGTAGCACTTGTGGTTACTGATTTATGGACAAATATGTATATTTGAATTCAAAGGTCACAGAGGTCATGTGCCAATTTGTCAAAATTGTATTGCTAAGTTATCCCTATATACCAAAAAATCAGACCTCTAGCTCTATTGGCTCGCTCAAATTAGATATGAGCATAATTAATGAGGTACAATATGTGGCTTCGTAAGGTGTCCCATCATACCATACATTTAGGGTGTATGGACAAATATGTACATTTGAGGTTAAAGGTCACTGAGGTCATTTGACATTTGGTCAAAAAAATTGTTTTGCTAAGTTATCCCTATATACCAAAAATCAGACCTCTACCTCTATTGGCTCCCTCAAAATTAGATATGTACATAATTAATGAGGTACAATATGTGGCATCATAATTGGTCCCATCATAGCATACATGAAGGGTGTGCACTTGTGGTTACTGAGTTATGGACAAATATGTATATTTGAATTCAAGGTCACCGAGGTCACATGACATTTTGTCAAAAAAATTGTATTGCTAAGTTATCCCTATATACAAAAATCAGACCTCTAGCTCTATTGGCTCGCTCAAATTAGATATGCGCATAATTAATGAGGTACAATATGTGGCATCATAAGGTGTCCCATCATACCATACATGAAGGTGTAGCACTTGTGGTTACTGAGTTATGGACAAATATGTATATTTGAATTCAAAGGTCACAGAGGTCATGTGCCAATTTGTCAAAAATTGTATTGCTAAGTTATCCCTATATACCAAAAAATCAGACCTCTAGCTCTATTGGCTCGCTCAAAATTAGATAGGAGCATAATTAATGAGGTACAATATGTGGCATCATAAGGTGTCCCATCATACCATACATTAGGGTGTATGGACAAATATGTATATTTGAGGTCAAAGGTCACTGAGGTCATTTGACATTTGGTCAAAAAAATTGTTTTGCTAAGTTATCCCTATATACCAAAAATCACCCCTAGCTCTATTTTGCTCGCTCAAAATAGATATGCGCATAATTAATGAGTACAATATTTGGCATCATAAGGTGTCCCATCATACCATACATGAAGGGTGTAGCACTTGTGGTTACTGAGTTATGGACAAATATGTATATTTGAGTCAAAGGTCATGAGAATCATGTGACATTTGTCAGAAAAAATTGTATTGCTTAGTTATCCCTATATACCAAAATCAGACCTCTAGCTCTATTGGCTCGCTCTAAATTAGATATGTGCATAATTAATGAGGTTCACACTATGGCATCATAAGGTGTCCCATCATACCATACATGAAGGGTGTAGCACTTGTGGTTACTGAGTTATGGACAAATATGTATATTTGAGGTCAAAGGTCACTGAGGTCATGTGACATTTTGTCAAAAAAAATTCTTTACTAAGTTATCCGTATATACCAAAAATCAGACCTCTAGCTCTATTGGCTCGCTCCAAATTAGATATGTACATAATTAATGAGGTACAATATGTGGCATCATAAGGTGTCCCATCATACCATACATGAAGGGTGTAGCACTTGTGGTTACTGACTTATGGACAAATATGTATTTTTGAGGTCAAAGGTCACTGAGGTCATTTGACATTTGGTCAAAAAATTGTATTGCTAAGTTATTCCTATATACCAAAATCAGACCTCTTCTCTATTCTCGCCCTAAATTAGATATGTGCACATTTAATGAGGTACAATATGTGGCATCATAAGGTGTCCCATCATACCATACATGAAGGGTGTTGCACTTGTGGTTACTGAGTTATGGACAAATATGTATATTTGAGGTCAAAGGTCACCGAGGTCACCTGACATTTTGTCAAAAAAATTGTATTTCTAAAGTTATCCCTATATACCAAAAATCAGACCTCTAGCTCTATTGGCTCGCTCAAAATTAGATATGTACATAATTAATGAGGAAATATGTGGCATCATAAGGTGTCCCATCGTACCATACATGAAGGGTGTAGCACTTTGTGTTACTGAGTTATGGACAAATATGTATATTTAGGTCAAAGGTCACTGAGAGTCATTTGACATTTGGTTAAAAAATTGTATTGCTAAGTTATCCCTATATACCAAAAATCAGACCTCTAGCTCTATTGGCTCGCTCAAAATTAGATATGCGCATAATTAATGAGGTACAATATTTGGCATCATAAGATGTCCCATCAACCATACATGAAGGCTTTAGCACTTGTGGTTACTGAGTAATTGACAAATATGTATATTTGTGGTCAAAGGTCACCGAGGTCTCGTGACATTTGTCAAAAAAAAATTGTATTGCTAAGTTATTCCTATATACCAAAAATCAGACCTCTAGCTCTATTGGCTCGCTCAAATTAGATATGTACATAGTTAATGAGGTATTATATGTGGCATCATAAGGTGTCCCATCATACCATACATGAAGGGTGTAGCACTTGTGGTTACTGACTTATGGACAAATATGTATATTTGAGGTCAAAGGTCACTGTGTCATGTGACATTTTGTCAAAAAAATTTCTTTGCTAAGTTATCCCTATATACCAAAAATCAGACCTCTACCTCTATTGGCTCCCTCAAAATTAGATATGTACATAATTAATGAGGTACAATATGTGGCATCATAATTGGTCCCATCATAGCATACATGAAGGGTGTTGCACTTGTGGTTACTGAGTTATGGACAAATATGTATATTTGAGGTCAAAGGTCACCGAGGTCACATGACATTTTGTCAAAAAAATTGTATTGCTAAGTTATCCCTATATACCAAAAATCAGACCTCTAGCTCTATTGGCTCGCTCAAAATTAGATATGCGCATAATTAATGAGGTACAATATGTGGCATCATAAGGTGTCCCATCATACCATACATGAAGGGTGTAGCACTTGTGGTTACTGAGTTATGGACAAATATGTATATTTGAATCAAAGGTCACAGAGGTCATGTGCCAATTTGTCAAAAATTGTATTGCTAAGTTATCCCTATATACCAAAAATCAGACCTCTAGCTCTATTGGCTCGCTCAAAATTAGATATGAGCATAATTAATGAGGTACAATATGTGGCTTCATAAGGTGTCCCATCATACCATACATTTAGGGTGTATGGACAAATATGTACATTTGAGGTCAAAGGTCACTGAGGTCATTTGACATTTGGTCAAAAAAATTGTTTTGCTAAGTTATCCCTATATACCAAAAATCAGACCTCTATCTCTATTTGCTCTCTCAAAATTAGATATGCGCATAATTAATGAGTCACAATATTTGGCATCATAAGGTGTCCCATCATACCATACATGAAGGGTGTAGCACTTGTGGTTACTGAGTTATGGACAAATATGTATATTTGATGTCGAAAGGTCATGTGAAATTTTGTCAGAAAAATTTGTATGGCTTAGTTATCCCTATATACCAAAAATCAGACCTCTATCTCTATTGGCTCGCTCTAAATTCGATATGTGCATAATTAATGAGGTTCAACACTAGGCATCATAAGGTGTCTCATCATACCATACATGAAGGGTGTAGCACTTTGGTTACTGAGTTATGGAGAAATATGTATATTTGAGGTCAAAGGTCACTGTGGTCATGTGACATTTTGTCAAAAAAATTGCTTTAGCTAAGTTATCCGTATATACCAAAAATCAGACCTCTAGCTCTATTGGCTCGCTCCAAATTAGATATGTACATAATTAATGAGGTACAATATGTGGCATCATAAGGTGTCCCATCATACCATACATGAAGGGTGTAGCACTTGTGGTTACTTGAGTTATGGACAAATGTGTATTTTTGAGGTCAAAGGTCACTGAGGTCATTTAGCATTTGGTCAAAAAAATTATATTGCTAAGTTATTCCTATATACCAAAATCAGACCTCTTCTCTAATATCTCGCCCTAAATTAGATATGTGCACATTTAATGAGGTACAATATGTGGCATCATAAGGTGTCCCATCATACCATACATAAAGGGTGTTGCACTTGAGGTTACTGAGTTATGGACAAATGTGTATATTTGAGGTCAAAGGTCACCGAGGTCACCTGACATTTTGTCAAAAAAAATTGTATTTCTAAATTTTCCCTATATACCAAAAATCAGACCTCTAGCTCTATTGCCTCGCTCAAAATTAGATATGTACATAATTAATGAAATAGAATATGTGGCATCATAAGGTGTCCCATCGTACCATACATGAAGGGTGTAGCACTTTTGGTTACTGAGTTATGGAGAAATATGTATATTTGAGGTCAAAGGTCACTGAGGTCATTTGACATTTGGTTAAAAAATTGTATTGCTAAGTTATCCCTATATACCAAAAATCAGACCTCTAGCTCTATTGGCTCGCTCAAAATTAGATATGCGCATAATTAATGAGGTACAATATTTGGCATCATAAGATGTCCCATCATACCATACATGAAGGCTATAGCACTTGTGGTTACTGAGTAATTGACAAATATGTATATTTGTGGTCAAAGGTCACCAGGTCTCGTGACATTTGGTCAAAAAAATTGTATTGCTAAATTATTCTTATATACCACAAATCAGACCTCTAGCTCTATTGGCTCGCTCAAAATTAGATATGTACATAGTTAATGAGGTATAATATGTGGCATCATAAGGTGTCCCATCGTACCATACATGAAGGGTGTAGCACTTGTGGTTACTGACTTATGGACAAATATGTATATTTGAGGTCAAAGGTCACTGGTGTCATGTGACATTTGTCAAAAAAATTTCTTTGCTAAGTTATCCCTATATACCAAAAATCAGACCTCTACCCCTATTGGCTCCCTCAAAATTAGATATGTACATAATTAATGAGGTACAATATGTGGCATCATAATTGGTCCCATCATAGCATACATGAAGGGTGTTGCACTTGTGGTTACTGAGTTATGGACAAATATGTATATTTGATTCAAAGGTCACGAGGTCACATGACATTTTGTCAAAAAAATTGTATTGCTAAGTTATCCCTATATACCAAAAATCAGACCTCTAGCTCTATTGGCTCGCTCAAAATTAGATATGCGCATAATTAATGAGGTACAATATGTGGCGTCATAAGGTGTCCCATCATACCATACATGAAGGGTGTAGCACTTGTGGTTACTGAGTTATGGACAAATATGTATATTTGAATTCAAAGGTCACAGAGGTCATGTGCTTTGTCAATTTGTCAAAAATTGTATTGCTAAGTTATCCCTATATACCAAAAAATCAGACCTCTAGCTCTATTGGCTCGCCTCAAATTAGATAGGAGCATAATTAATGAGGTACAATATGTGGCTTCGTAAGGTGTCCCATCATACCATACATTTAGGGTGTATGGACAAATATGTACATTTGAGGTCAAAGGTCACTGAGGTCATTTGACATTTGGTCAAAAAAATTGTTTTGCTAAGTTATCCTATATACCAAAAATCAGACCTCTATCTCTATTTTCTCTCTCAAAATTAGATATGCGCATAATTAATGAATTACAATATTTGGCATCATAAGGTGTCCCATCATACCACACATGAAGGGTGTAGCACTTGTGGTTACTGAGTTATGGACAAATATGTATATTTGATGTCGAAGGTCATGTGAAATTTTGTCAGAAAAATTTGTATGGCTTAGTTATCCCTATATACCAAAATCAGACCTCTATCTCTATTGGCTCGCTCTAAATTCGATATGTGCATAATTAATGAGGTTCAACACAGGCATCATAAGGTGTCTCATCATACCATACATGAAGGGTGTAGCACTTGTGGTTACTGAGTTATGGAGAAATATGTATATTTGAGGTCAAAGGTCACTGAGGTCATGTGACATTTTGTCAAAAAAATTGCTTTACTAAGTTATCCGTATATACCAAAAATCAGACCTCTAGCTCTATTGGCTCGCTCAAATTAGATATGTACATAATTAATGAGGTACAATATGTGGCATCATAAGGTGTCCCATCATACCATACATGAAGGGTGTAGCACTTGTGGTTACTTAGTTATGGACAAATGTGTATTTTTGAGGTCAAAGGTCACTGAGGTCATTTGCATTTGGTCAAAAAAATTATATTGCTAAGTTATCCTATATACCAAAATCAGACCTCTTTCTCTAATATCTCGCCCTAAATTAGATATGTGCACATTTAATGAGGTACAACATGTGGCATCATAAGGTGTCCCATCATACCATACATAAAGGGTGTAGCACTTGTGGTTACTGAGTTATGGACAAATGTGTATATTTGAGGTCAAAGGTCACTGAGGTCACCTGACATTTTGTCAAAAAAATTGTATTTCTAAATTTTCCCTATATACCAAAAATCAGACCTCTAGCTCTATTGGCTCGCTCAAAATTAGATATGTACATAATTAATGAAATGGAATATGTGGCATCATAAGGTGTCCCATCGTACCATACATGAAGGGTGTAGCACTTTTGGTTACTGAGTTATGGAGAAATATCTATATTGAGGTCAAAGGTCACTGAGGTCATTTGACATTTGGTTAAAAAAATTGTATTGCTAAGTTATCCCTATATACCAAAAATCAGACCTCTAGCTCTATTGGCTCGCTCAAAATTAGATATGCGCATAATTAATGAGGTACAATATTTGGCATCATAAGATGTCCCATCATACCATACATGAAGGCTTTAGCACTTGTGGTTACTGAGTAATTGACAAATATGTATATTTGTGGTCAAAGGTCACCGAGGTCTCGTGACATTTGGTCAAAAAAAATTGTATTGCTAAATTATTCTTATATACACAAATCAGACCTCTAGCTCTATTGACTCGCTCAAAATTAGATATGTACATAATTAATGAGGTATTATATGTGGCATCATAAGGTGTCCCATCGTACCATACATGAAGGGTGTAGCACTTGTGGTTACTGACTTATGGACAAATATGTATATTTGAGGTCAAAGGTCACTGGTGTCATGTGACATTTTGTCAAAAAAATTTCTTTGCTAAGTTATCCCTTTATACCAAAAATCAGACCTCTACCCCTATTGGCTCCCTCAAATTAGATATGTACATAATTAATGAGGTACAATATGTGGCATCAATAATTGGTCCCATCATAGCATACATGAAGGGTGTTGAACTTGTGGTTTCTGAGTTATGGACAAATATGTATATTTGAGGTCAAAGGTCACCGAGGTCACAGGACATTTTGTCAAAAAAATTGTATTGCTAAGTTATCCCTATATACCAAAAATCAGACCTCTAGCTCTATTGGCTCGCTCAAAATTAGATATGCGCATAATTAATGAGGTACAATATGTGGCGTCATAAGGTGTCCCATCATACCATACATGAAGGGTGTAGCACTTGTGGTTACTGAGTTATGGACAAATATGTATATTTGAGGTCAAAGGTCACAGAGGTCATGTGCCAATTTGTCAAAAATTGTATTGCTAAGTTATCCCTATATACCAAAAAATCAGACCTCTAGCTCTATTGGCTCGCTCAAAATTAGATATGAGCATAAGTAATGAGGTACAATATGTGGCTTCGTAAGGTGTCCTATCATACCATACATTTAGGGTGTATGGACAAATATGTACATTTGAGGTCAAAGGTCACTGAGGTCATTTGACATTTGGTCAAAAAAATTGTTTTGCTAAGTTATCCCTATATACCAAAAATCAGACCTCTATCTCTATTTCTCTCTCAAAATTAGATATGCGCATAATTAATGAGTCACAATATTTGCATCATAAGGTGTCCCATCATACCACACATGAAGGGTGTAGCACTTGTGGTTACTGAGTTATGGACAAATATGTATATTTGATGTCGAAGGTCATGTGAAATTTTGTCAGAAAAATTTGTATGGCTTAGTTATCCCTATATACCAAAATCAGACCTCTATCTCTATTGGCTCGCTCTAAATTCGATATGTGCATAATTAATGAGGTTCAACACAGGCATCATAAGGTGTCTCATCATACCATACATGAAGGGTGTAGCACTTCTGGTTACTGAGTTATGGAGAAATATGTATATTTGAGGTCAAAGGTCACTGGGTCATGTGACATTTTGTCAAAAAAAATTGCTTTACTAAGTTATCCGTATATACCAAAAATCAGACCTCTAGCTCTATTGGCTCGCTCCAAATTAGATATGTACATAATTAATGAGGTACAATATGTGGCATCATAAGGTGTCCCATCATACCATACATGAAGGGTGTAGCACTTGTGGTTACTTAGTCATGGACAAATGTGTATTTTTGAGGTCAAAGGTCACTGAGGTCATTTAGCATTTGGTCAAAAAAATTATATTGCTAAGTTATTCCTATATACCAAAATCAGACCTCTTTCTCTAATATCTCGCCCTAAATTAGATATGTGCACATTTAATGAGGTACAACATGTGGCATCATAAGGTGTCCCATCATACCATACATAAAGGGTGTTGCACTTGAGGTTACTGAGTTATGGACAAATGTGTATGTTTGAGGTCAAAGGTCACCGAGGTCACCTGACATTTTGTCAAAAAAAATTGTATTTCTAAATTTTCCCTATATACCAAAAATCAGACCTCTAGCTCTATTGCCTCGCTCAAAATTAGATATGTACATAATTAATGAAATGGAATATGTGGCATCATAAGGTGTCCCATCGTACCATACATGAAGGGTGTAGCACTTTTTGGTTACTGAGTTATGGAGAAATATGTATATTTGAGGTCAAAGGTCACTGAGGTCATTTGACATTTGGTTAAAAAAATTGTATTGCTAAGTTATCCCTATATACCAAAAATCAGACCTCTAGCTCTATTGGCTCGCTCAAAATTAGATATGCGCATAATTAATGAGGTACAATATTTGGCATCATAAGATGTCCCATCATACCATACATAAGGCTGTAGCACTTGTGGTTACTGAGTAATTGACAAATATGTATATTTGTGGTCAAAGGTCGCCGAGGTCTCGTGACATTTGGTCAAAAAAAATTGTATTGCTAAGTTATTCTTATATACCACAAATCAGACCTCTAGCTCTATTGGCTCGCTCAAAATTAGATATGTACATAGTTAATGAGGTATTATATGTGGCATCATAAGGTGTCCCATCGTACCATACATGAAGGGTGTAGCACTTGTGGTTACTGACTTATGGACAAATATGTATATTTGAGGTCAAAGGTCACTGGTGTCATGTGACATTTTGTCAAAAAAATTTCTTTGCTAAGTTATCCCTTTATACCAAAAATCAGACCTCTACCCTATTGGCTCCCTCAAAATTAGATATGTACATAATTAATGAGGTACAATATGTGGCATCATAATTGGTCCCATCATAGCATACATGAAGGGTGTTGAACTTGTGGTTTCTGAGTTATGGACAAATATGTATATTTGAGGTCAAAGGTCACCGAGGTCACATGACATTTTGTCAAAAAAATTGTATTGCTAAGTTATCCCTATATACCAAAAATCAGACCTCTAGCTCTATTGGCTCGCTCAAAATTAGATATGCGCATAATTAATGAGGTACAATATGTGGCGTCATAAGGTGTCCCATCATACCATACATGAAGGGTGTAGCTCTTGTGGTTACTGAGTTATGGACAAATATGTATATTTGAATTCAAAGGTCACAGAGGTCATGTGCCAATTTGTCAAAAATTGTATTGCTAAGTTATCCCTATATACCAAAAAATCAGACCTCTAGCTCTATTGGCTCGCTCAAAATTAGATATGAGCATAAGTAATGAGGTACAATATGTGGCTTCGTAAGGTGTCCCATCATACCATATACATTTAGGGTGTATGGACAAATATGTACATTTGAGGTCAAAGGTCACTGAGGTCATTTGACATTTGGTCAAAAAAAATTGTTTTGCTAAGTTATCCCTATATACCAAAAATCAGACCTCTATCTCTATTTTCTCTCTCAAAATTAGATATGCGCATAATTAATGAGTCACAATATTTGCATCATAAGGTGTCCCATCATACCACACATGAAGGGTGTAGCACTTGTGGTTACTGAGTTATGGACAAATATGTATATTTGATGTCGAAGGTCATGTGAAATTTTGTCAGAAAAATTTGTATGGCTTAGTTATCCCTATATACCAAAATCAGACCTCTATCTCTATTGGCTCGCTCTAAATTCGATATGTGCATAATTAATGAGGTTCAACACAGGCATCATAAGGTGTCTCATCATACCATACATGAAGGGTGTAGCACTTCTGGTTACTGAGTTATGGAGAAATATGTATATTTGAGGTCAAAGGTCACTGTGGTCATGTGACATTTTGTCAAAAAAAATTGCTTTACTAAGTTATCAGTATATACCAAAAATCAGACCTCTAGCTCTATTGGCTCGCTCCAAATTAGATATGTACATAATTAATGAGGTAAATATGTGGCATCATAAGGTGTCCCATCATACCATACATAAAGGGTGTTGCACTTGAGGTTACTGAGTTATGGACAAATGTGTATATTTGAGGTCAAAGGTCACCGAGGTCACCTGACATTTTGTCAAAAAAATTGTATTTCTAAATTTTCCCTATATACCAAAAATCAGACCTCTAGCTCTATTGCCTCGCTCAAAATTAGATATGTACATAATTAATGAAATGGAATATGTGGCATCATAAGGTGTCCCATCGTACCATACATGAAGGGTGTAGCACTTTTGGTTACTGAGTTATGGAGAAATATGTATATTTGAGGTCAAAGGTCACTGAGGTCATTTGACATTTGGTTAAAAAAATTGTATTGCTAAGTTATCCCTATATACCAAAAATCAGACCTCTAGCTCTATTGGCTCGCTCAAAATTAGATATGCGCATAATTAATGAGGTACAATATTTGGCATCATAAGATGTCCCATCATACCATACATGAAGGCTATAGCACTTGTGGTTACTGAGTAATTGACAAATATGTATATTTGTGGTCAAAGGTCACCGAGGTCTCGTGACATTTGGTCAAAAAAAATTGTATTGCTAAATTATTCTTATATACCACAAATCAGACCTCTAGCTCTATTGGCTCGCTCAAAATTAGATATGTACATAGTTAATGAGGTATTATATGTGGCATCATAAGGTGTCCCATCGTACCATACATGAAGGGTGTAGCACTTGTGGTTACTGACTTATGGACAAATATGTATATTTGAGGTCAAAGGTCACTGGTGTCATGTGACATTTTGTCAAAAAAATTTCTTTGCTAAGTTATCCCTTTATACCAAAAATCAGACCTCTACCCCTATTGGCTCCCTCAAAATTAGATATGTACATAATTAATGAGGTACAATATGTGGCATCATAATTGGTCCCATCATAGCATACATGAAGGGTGTTGAACTTGTGGTTTCTGAGTTATGGACAAATATGTATATTGAGGTCAAAGGTCACCGAGGTCACATGACATTTTGTCAAAAAAATTGTATTGCTAAGTTATCCCTATATACCAAAAATCAGACCTCTAGCTCTATTGGCTCGCTCAAATTAGATATGCGCATAATTAATGAGGTACAATATGTGGCGTCATAAGGTGTCCCATCATACCATACATGAAGGGTGTAGCTCTTGTGGTTACTGAGTTATGGACAAATATGTATATTTGAATTCAAAGGTCACAGAGGTCATGTGCCAATTTGTCAAAAATTGTATTGCTAAGTTATCCCTATATACCAAAAAATCAGACCTCTAGCTCTATTGGCTCGCTCAAAATTAGATATGAGCATAAGTAATGAGGTACAATATGTGGCTTCGTAAGGTGTCCCATCATACCATACATTTAGGGTGTATGGACAAATATGTACATTTGAGGTCAAAGGTCACTGAGGTCATTTGACATTTGGTCAAAAAAATTGTTTTGCTAAGTTATCCCTATATACCAAAAATCAGACCTCTATCTCTATTTTCTCTCTCAAAATTAGATATGCGCATAATTAATGAGTCACAATATTTGCATCATAAGGTGTCCCATCATACCACACATGAAGGGTGTAGCACTTGTGGTTACTGAGTTATGGACAAATATGTATATTTGATGTCGAAGGTCATGTGAAATTTTGTCAGAAAAATTTGTATGGCTTAGTATCCCTATATACCAAAATCAGACCTCTATCTCTATTGGCTCGCTCTAAATTCGATATGTGCATAATTAATGAGGTTCAACACAGGCATCATAAGGTGTCTCATCATACCATACATGAAGGGTGTAGCACTTCTGGTTACTGAGTTATGGAGAAATATGTATATTTGAGGTCAAAGGTCACTGTGGTCATGTGACATTTTGTCAAAAAAAATTGCTTTACTAAGTTATCAGCATATACCAAAAATCAGACCTCTAGCTCTATTGGCTCGCTCCAAATTAGATATGCGCATAATTAATGAGGTACAATATTTGGCATCATAAGGTGTCCCATCATACCATACATGAAGGGTGTAGCACTTGTGGTTACTGAGTTATTGACAAATGTGTATATTTGAGGTCAAAGGTCACCGAGGTCACCTGACATTTTGTCAAAAAAAATTGTATTTCTAAATTTTCCCTATATACCAAAATCAGACCTCTAGCTCTATTGCCTCGCTCAAAATTAGATATGTACATAATTAATGAAATGGAATATGTGGCATCATAAGGTGTCCCATCGTACCATACATGAAGGGTGTAGCACTTTTGGTTACTGAGTTATGGAGAAATATGTATATTTGAGGTCAAAAGTCACTGAGGTCATTTGACATTTGGTTAAAAAAATTGTATTGCTAAGTTATCCCTATATACCAAAAATCAGACCTCTAGCTCTATTGGCTCGCTCAAAATTAGATATGCGCATAATTAATGAGGTACAATATTTGGCATCATAAGATGTCCCATCATACCATACATGAAGGCTATAGCACTTGTGGTTACTGAGTAATTGACAAATATGTATATTTGTGGTCAAAGGTCACCGAGGTCTCGTGACATTTGGTCAAAAAAAATTGTATTGCTAAATTATTCTTATATACCACAAATCAGACCTCTTGGTCTATTGGCTCGCTCAAAATTAGATATGTACATAGTTAATGAGGTATTATATGTGGCATCATAAGGTGTCCCATCGTACCATACATGAAGGGTGTAGCACTTGTGGTTACTGACTTATGGACAAATATGTATATTTGAGGTCAAAGGTCACTGGTGTCATGTGACATTTTGTCAAAAAAATTTCTTTGCTAAGTTATCCCTATGTACCAAAAATCAGACCTCTACCCCTATTGGCTCCCTCAAATTAGATATGTACATAATTAATGAGGTACAATATGTGGCATCATAATTGGTCCCATCATAGCATACATGAAGGGTGTAGCACTTGTGGTTACTGAGTTATGGACAAATATGTATATTTGAGGTCAAAGGTCACCGAGGTCACATGACATTTTGTCAAAAAAATTGTATTGCTAAGTTATCCCTATATACCAAAAATCAGACCTCTAGCTCTATTGGCTCGCTCAAAATTAGATATGCGCATAATTAATGAGGTACAATATGTGGCGTCATAAGGTGTCCCATCATACCATACATGAAGGGTGTAGCACTTGTGGTTACTGAGTTATGGACAAATATGTATATTTGAATTCAAAGGTCACAGAGGTCATGTTCCAATTTGTCAAAAATTGTATTGCTAAGTTATCCTATATACCAAAAAATCAGACCTCTAGCTCTATTGGCTCGCTCAAAATTAGATATGAGCATAAGTAATGAGGTACAATATGTGGCTTCGTAAGGTGTCCCATCATACCATACATTTAGGGTGTATGGACAAATATGTACATTTGAGGTCAAAGGTCACTGAGGTCATTTGACATTTGGTCAAAAAAATTGTTTTGCTAAGTTATCCCTATATACCAAAAATCAGACCTCTATCTCTATTTTCTCTCTCAAAATTAGATATGCGCATAATTAATGAGTCACAATATTTTGCATCATAAGGTGTCCCATCATACCACACATGAAGGGTGTAGCACTTGTGGTTACTGAGTTATGGACAAATATGTATATTTGATGTCGAAGGTCATGTGAAATTTTGTCAGAAAAATTTGTATGGCTTAGTTATCCTATATACCAAAATCAGACCTCTATCTCTATTGGCTCGCTCTAAATTCGATATGTGCATAATTAATGAGGTTCAACACAGGCATCATAAGGTGTCTCATCATACCATACATGAAGGGTGTAGCACTTCTGGTTACTGAGTTATGGAGAAATATGTATATTTGAGGTCAAAGGTCACTGTGGTCATGTGACATTTTGTCAAAAAAATTGCTTTACTAAGTTATCAGTATATACCAAAAATCAGACCTCTAGCTCTATTGGCTCGCTCCAAATTAGATATGTACATAATTAAAGAGGTAGAATATGTGGCATCATAAGGTGTCCCATCATACCATACATAAAGGGTGTTGCACTTGAGGTTACTGAGTTATGGACAAATGTGTATATTTGAGGTCAAAGGTCACCGAGGTCACCTGACATTTTGTCAAAAAAATTGTATTTCTAAATTTTCCCTATATACCAAAAATCAGACCTCTAGCTCTATTGCCTCGCTCAAAATTAGATATGTACATAATTAATGAAATGGAATATGTGGCATCATAAGGTGTCCCATCGTACCATACATGAAGGGTGTAGCACTTTTGGTTACTGAGTTATGGAGAAATATGTATATTTGAGGTCAAAGGTCACTGAGGTCATTTGACATTTGGTTAAAAAAATTGTATTGCTAAGTTATCCCTATATACCAAAAATCAGACCTCTAGCTCTATTGGCTCGCTCAAAATTAGATATGCGCATAATTATGAGGTACAATATTTGGCATCATAAGATGTCCCATCATACCATACATGAAGGCTATAGCACTTGTGGTTACTGAGTAATTGACAAATATGTATATTTGTGGTCAAAGGTCACCGAGGTCTCGTGACATTTGGTCAAAAAAAATTGTATTGCTAAATTATTCTTATATACCACAAATCAGACCTCTAGCTCTATTGGCTCGCTCAAAATTAGATATGTACATAGTTAATGAGGTATTATATGTGGCATCATAAGGTGTCCCATCGTACCATACATGAAGGGTGTAGCACTTGTGGTTACTGACTTATGGACAAATATGTATATTTGAGGTCAAAGGTCACTGGTGTCATGTGACATTTTGTCAAAAAAATTTCTTTGCTAAGTTATCCCTTTATACCAAAAATCAGACCTCTACCCCTATTGGCTCCCTCAAAATTAGATATGTACATAATTAATGAGGTACAATATGTGGCATCATAATTGGTCCCATCATAGCATACATGAAGGGTGTTGAACTTGTGGTTTCTGAGTTATGGACAAATATGTATTTTGAGGTCAAAGGTCACCGAGGTCACATGACATTTTGTCAAAAAAATTGTATTGCTAAGTTATCCCTATATACCAAAAATCAGACCTCTAGCTCTATTGGCTCGCTCAAAATTAGATATGCGCATAATTAATGAGGTACAATATGTGGCGTCATAAGGTGTCCCATCATACCATACATGAAGGGTGTAGCTCTTGTGGTTACTGAGTTATGGACAAATATGTATATTTGAATTCAAAGGTCACAGAGGTCATGTGCCAATTTGTCAAAAATTGTATTGCTAAGTTATCCCTATATACCAAAAAATCAGACCTCTAGCTCTATTGGCTCGCTCAAAATTAGATATGAGCATAAGTAATGAGGTACAATATGTGGCTTCGTAAGGTGTCCCATCATACCATACATTTAGGGTGTATGGACAAATATGTACATTTGAGGTCAAAGGTCACTGAGGTCATTTGACATTTGGTCAAAAAAATTGTTTTGCTAAGTTATCCCTATATACCAAAAATCAGACCTCTATCTCTATTTTCTCTCTCAAAATTAGATATGCGCATAATTAATGAGTCACAATATTTTGCATCATAAGGTGTCCCATCATACCACACATGAAGGGTGTAGCACTTGTGGTTACTGAGTTATGGACAAATATGTATATTTGATGTCGAAGGTCATGTGAAATTTTGTCAGAAAAATTTGTATGGCTTAGTTATCCCTATATACCAAAATCAGACCTCTATCTCTATTGGCTCGCTCTAAATTCGATATGTGCATAATTATGAGGTTCAACACAGGCATCATAAGGTGTCTCATCATACCATACATGAAGGGTGTAGCACTTCTGGTTACTGAGTTATGGAGAAATATGTATATTTGAGGTCAAAGGTCACTGTGGTCATGTGACATTTTGTCAAAAAAAATTGCTTTACTAAGTTATCAGCATATACCAAAAATCAGACCTCTAGCTCTATTGGCTCGCTCCAAATTAGATATGTACATAATTAAAGAGGTACAATATGTGGCATCATAAGGTGTCCCATCATACCATACATAAAGGGTGTTGCACTTGAGGTTACTGAGTTATGGACAAATGTGTATATTTGAGGTCAAAGGTCACCGAGGTCACCTGACATTTTGTCAAAAAAATTGTATTTCTAAATTTTCCCTATATACCAAAAATCAGACCTCTAGCTCTATTGCCTCGCTCAAAATTAGATATGTACATAATTAATGAAATGGAATATGTGGCATCATAAGGTGTCCCATCGTACCATACATGAAGGGTGTAGCACTTTTGGTTACTGAGTTATGGAGAAATATGTATATTTGAGGTCAAAAGTCACTGAGGTCATTTGACATTTGGTTAAAAAAATTGTATTGCTAAGTTATCCCTATATACCAAAAATCAGACCTCTAGCTCTATTGGCTCGCTCAAAATTAGATATGCGCATAATTAATGAGGTACAATATTTGGCATCATAAGATGTCCCATCATACCATACATGAAGGCTATAGCACTTGTGGTTACTGAGTAATTGACAAATATGTATATTTGTGGTCAAAGGTCACCGAGGTCTCGTGACATTTGGTCAAAAAAAATTGTATTGCTAAATTATTCTTATATACCACAAATCAGACCTCTTGGTCTATTGGCTCGCTCAAAATTAGATATGTACATAGTTAATGAGGTATTATATGTGGCATCATAAGGTGTCCCATCGTACCATACATGAAGGGTGTAGCACTTGTGGTTACTGACTTATGGACAAATATGTATATTTGAGGTCAAAGGTCACTGGTGTCATGTGACATTTTGTCAAAAAAATTTCTTTGCTAAGTTATCCCTATGTACCAAAAATCAGACCTCTACCCCTATTGGCTCCCTCAAAATTAGATATGTACATAATTAATGAGGTACAATATGTGGCATCATAATTGGTCCCATCATAGCATACATGAAGGGTGTTGCACTTGTGGTTACTGAGTTATGGACAATATGTATATTTGAGGTCAAAGGTCACCGAGGTCACATGACATTTTGTCAAAAAAATTGTATTGCTAAGTTATCCCTATATACCAAAAATCAGACCTCTAGCTCTATTGGCTCGCTCAAAATTAGATATGCGCATAATTAATGAGGTACAATATGTGGCGTCATAAGGTGTCCCATCATACCATACATGAAGGGTGTAGCACTTGTGGTTACTGAGTTATGGACAAATATGTATATTTGAATTCAAAGGTCACAGAGGTCATGTTCAATTTGTCAAAAATTGTATTGCTAAGTTATCCCTATATACCAAAAAATCAGACCTCTAGCTCTATTGGCTCGCTCAAAATTAGATATGAGCATAAGTAATGAGGTACAATATGTGGCTTCGTAAGGTGTCCCATCATACCATACATTTAGGGTGTATGGACAAATATGTACATTTGAGGTCAAAGGTCACTGAGGTCATTTGACATTTGGTCAAAAAAATTGTTTTGCTAAGTTATCCCTATATACCAAAAATCAGACCTCTATCTCTATTTTCTCTCTCAAAATTAGATATGCGCATAATTAATGAGTCACAATATTTTGCATCATAAGGTGTCCCATCATACCACACATGAAGGGTGTAGCACTTGTGGTTACTGAGTTATGGACAAATATGTATATTTGATGTCGAAGGTCATGTGAAATTTTGTCAGAAAAATTTGTATGGCTTAGTTATCCCTATATACCAAAATCAGACCTCTATCTCTATTGGCTCGCTCTAAATTCGATATGTGCATAATTAATGAGGTTCAACACAGGCATCATAAGGTGTCTCATCATACCATACATGAAGGGTGTAGCACTTCTGGTTACTGAGTTATGGAGAAATATGTATATTTGAGGTCAAAGGTCACTGTGGTCATGTGACATTTTGTCAAAAAAAATTGCTTTACTAAGTTATCCGTATATACCAAAAATCAGACCTCTAACTCTATTGGCTCGCTCCAAATTAGATATGTACATAATTAATGAGGTACAATATGTGGCATCATAAGGTGTCCCATCATACCATACATGAAGGGTGTAGCACTTGTGGTTACTTAGTCATGGACAAATGTGTATTTTTGAGGTCAAAGGTCACTTAGGTCATTTAGCATTTGGTCAAAAAAATTATATTGCTAAGTTATTCCTATATACCAAAATCAGACCTCTTTCTCTAATATCTCGCCCTAAATTAGATATGTGCACATTTAATGAGGTACAACATGTGGCATCATAAGGTGTCCCATCATACCATACATAAAGGGTGTTGCACTTGAGGTTACTGAGTTATGGACAAATGTGTATATTTGAGGTCAAAGGTCACTGAGGTCACCTGACATTTTGTCAAAAAAAATTGTATTGCTAAATTTTCCCTATATACCAAAAATCAGACCTCTAGCTCTATTGCCTCGCTCAAAATTAGATATGTACATAATTAATGAAATGGAATATGTGGCATCATAAGGTGTCCCATCGTACCATACATGAAGGGTGTAGCACTTTTGGTTACTGTGTTATGGAGAAATATGTATATTTGAGGTAAAAGGTCACTTAGGTCATGTGACATTTTGTCAAAAACTTTGTATTGCTAAGTTATCCCTATATACCAAAAATCAGACCCATAGCTCTATTGGCTCGCTCAAAATTAGATATTTGCATAATTAATGAGGTATAATATGTGGCGTCGTCATAAGGTGTCCCATCATATGAAGGGTTGTAGCACTTGTGGTTACTGAGTTATGGACAAATATGTATATTTGAGGTCAAAGGTCACTGAGGTCATGTGACATTTTGGTAGAAAAATTGTATTGCTTAGTTATCCCTATCTACCAAAAATCAGACCGCTAGCTCTATTGGCTCGCTCAAAATTAGATATGCGCATAATTAATGAGGTACAATATGTGGCGTCGTCATATGGTGTCCCATCATATGAAGGGTGGTAGCACTTCTGGTTACTGAGTTATGGACAAATACGTATATTTGAGGTCAAAGGTCGTCGATGTCACATGACATTTTTTCAAAATATCCGAGATATGTGTGTGAATGGATGGACTCACGGATGGACGAACAGACGGACATGACCCAGTCTTTAAGCCCATTGGACTTCATCCGTGGGGACTAAAAATTGTGTCACTGCATCGATTCAGCAACATGAATACGATGAGAAACTTAATTTTTATTTTTCGTGGCCTTATACTTGGGATTCTATGGAGATCTGCCTTATACATGGGAGTCTATGGACGTGTAAACTAAAAATATGCAAATTTCACCACGATTTGCCCAAATTTGGGAAAGGTCACTCCTATCCACTTCCATATCAAGTTTCACAATCATCGGACTTGTGGTTTCAGAGAAGAAGATTTTTTTACCAAAAATGGGAGAAAATTACAAATAAATTATGAAAATAGCAAGTCCAAGATACTGACCCAAGATGTGCATAATCATTTCAGGTCAGCCCAAAGTACTTACATGCTAATTTTTCATGTAATCTGCTCAGTGGTTATTTAGTTTTTTCAATTTTGACTGTTTTTACATTTTTTCACTTAATTTGCAAATTTTTGGGAATGACAACTTCATTTGAAAAAATCTCATCTACAGCCCATCATCCATGTACACACAAAATATCAAGATGAAATGTGCAGCAGTTTTGGAGTTTTTGATGTTGACGGACAGACATACAGACAGTTCCCTAGCCTCTGAGAATAGCTTCCATTGCTATATATACATATGGCTATGGGAGCTAAAATCGTCTTCCAGTCGCGTTAAAATTTGAATATAATCAAAGAGTTCGATCAGCAGCAGCTTTGCACTGACCGCTTTGCGGTCTGTCTGCGTGTTTGCGGCCGGAAAAAAAACTAAAAAGTGTCATTTTCTGGATGCAGCATGGTGATAAAACGTTTACGGAAGATTGTCAAGGGCAGTGCTATGTTAAGACCAAAACACCAAAGGTTGGTAGAATAAATTTTTATTAGCAATACAACAAAACACCTACCCACCCCTAGGGACAGACATGTAGGCAACCCCCTATGATCTAATCTCGCTGCTGCACATCGCACACAAACTTAATCAAATGAATACATTGAGGACAATTCTTGCCACGACCACAACTATACACGCAGGGTAGAGAATATCAAAATTTTCGATCAGATTCTGACTTATAACGTATTGCACTTCTTTACCTAGCAAAGCGGGGGTGGCATTTTTGTCATGTTGGAAATAAAGTTGATTTACCTAGAGCAGATTTATATAAGCTGATTCCGCCTTAGACGGAGTGCCTTTGGGCCTGCTGTTGGTTTTGGGCTCAATTGTAAATTTAACTGAGAGTCTATTTTCGTTGGAGCTGGTGTGGATGGCATATAATGTAGGCCGAAGTTTGGTATGATCAGTTGATGTAAATAAATGAGTCACACGAATTTAACGACATCTCGCCTAAAGTAAGTGACTCCGTATGCGTTGTATTCACATTTTCCTTGTCTTTACATTCTTGTACTATTGTCGCAACTTATGCATCTCTAGGGGGAATGGCGAAAATTTTCTGTTACGTAAATAATCCTCTACTTTACAACTTTACTTTACAACATTACAGCACACTGTGAGAACTGCCAGGGGAAATGTGTCACCAAGAAAAACTACCTAAACAAATATCAAATCCGATTTTCAGTTATTTTCTTCACTGAGTGGACTCTTTTTCCAGTTCTAACATACACACCAAAAATCTGGTGGAGACAGGCTACACTCAATGGTCTTCAATGTACATAGCTGGCTGGTATGAAAGCTTACCAATGATGGCCTCGATCGGGGAGCATTTAGGCTGATGTTTAGGAGACCAATCGATGTAAATGACTTAGTCAAAAATGTAATGGCATGTCACCTAAAGTATAGACTATCCATGAGTTGTTCAGTTTAGGCTCACATATTATTAACCGCATTATCAATCTGCGCTGAAAGAAATGATAGTGCCTCGACAATTCTTCCTTTCTTTGCATGCTAAAATTTGTCAGCTTTTATTAGTAGATTATTGTATATGTACAAAGTAGCTAAACAGGAAAGTTAGAAATAACAAATTTTCCTACCGTTTTTCCTTGTCTTTATAAACTTTTTAATTTTCTCAGAACGTACGCATCTATACGGGAAAGGGCAGTACATTTTTTCTGCTGGGAACTTGGTCGTCTTTACACTGCGCACCACAAATGGTGTGCAAGAGCATTTGTTCAGATAAACACATATTTTTATGTTTTCCTTTTACACTAAAGAACTCTAATAGACCATAAATATTTGCTTAAATGAATCGCGCTGTCCTTTCCAGTGCAAAATGCCATGATGCAGACAGCATCAAAGATATCATAATTAATAGAATCAACCATTAATTTGACCGTACATACAATACATTGTACATTGAGTTACGTCCTTAACTTTCTGAAATTCTAAAGTATTGTGGTAGTTAGAAAAGTTACAATCATTACGGCTAGATTATAGCAGCACCACAAAAATATAAAGATGTCACCCTGCCATAGGGCAAACTCTCAAGGGCACGCAAACAAATTTCCATACTTTGGTAGGGATGAACAGGCACAACAAATGAAAACATATAGCGGCATTACGCAGACGTGTTGCAGAGGTCATTCATCATGTTGACATTGTTTGCTTTTATTACATGTCGAAAGGGCGTACATTCATTACCTTTCGCCTAGTGACCATTAAGTCAAGAACTCAAACCAACCATAAATTATGATAATGATCGATATTGACGAAGCAGTGTCAGAGCGTCTGATCACGTATACATGAACAGTGGATAATTTTATGCGTTTGCATTGTATTCAAATAATCACTGTACATAAAAGATGTGTTTACGAATACTGTCGAAGAAGGAACAACATCTTGCAGTAAATGTGTAAGAATTGAAAAGTGTTATCTTTCAAAACTCTTGAGCAACTAATCTGTTTTTGTATTCTAATGACCTCTAACTGGCTATCCCGATTGGAGACAGTGAATTGTAATAGCTAATGTTGTGAAATAGATGGAAATGGTAGCTCCGTATCGTGCTGGTCGACGCCTTTACGTTTTGAATTCCATGGCATGTTATGGACTGGACAGAAATTATAGAGCGAGGATCAGTACTCTTTGGGGTTGGGTTGCCATGTTTCAACAAGTATTTTTGAAGGGTCATAAATGCCTGCATTTGTGGGAGGGACACTAAATTTTGCACAACCACAAGAAGGCTAGATGTGGTCACGGTCCTTCCCGTTGAGTTACCGTGTTGTGGTCGATAAGGTCCAAATAATTCTATGGTGCAAACTATTAAACTATTAACAATTTTCCCACATACAGCTATACTTGTACATTTACATATGCATATTTACTTGTCACGTCGCAAATTTGGCAGAGTGTATGATAATGACCTAATTATACTTCGTCACTTCGTCTCGTTGTCATTCGTCTCGTTGTCATATTCGGGTATTCCTTTCTGTAGCCGTCAGCGCAATACGCACAAGTAACAACAAAAGGGATTGTTCAATGCTCTGGTAGTTGGGTGTGAAATTATTAAAAAAAGGCACATACGCTTGAACATTGCAGCAGTGACAAAGGCAAGGATAAAAACTCAGTGTATCACTTTACACAGGTATACACAAACATGGCCGTTACGGATCCCAGTGCTCAGACCAATCGGTTGTGTTAATAAGACCATACAAAACTTCAGTGCAACTGAACAAATCGACCTTATATTGTCTTGCACTGATTCGAACATGTTAACAGAGTCCTGGGGGAAATGTCAGCTATTTATACACTACTACAGGAAAGAGGTCATAGCTTCCAGCTATGTCGTAGTCGGTGTTTTCCTATTATGTGGCATTTCATACTATAGTTGATATATGCTTAGCGAAAATCTAATTCAAAAGGCAGGTCCACACTTATCACGCAGATAAAGAAGAGAAGCAACTGCTTTAAATGGCTGATAATGTGACTTATTTTAGATACGGTGAAGCGGACCTACCTCAAGTGTGCCTATGCGTGTCTTCAATAATGTCCCGGATGTTGAAGTTGGTCCATCTAACGCATGCGTGAAATGCGTAATGCGAGTTACATGATAATATACAGAAACAAGCGGGCCGTGTAATTGGCAGTAAACAATGTTGCGGGTACTTCGAAAGGCAAAGTTGCCTCTGTGCAAGTTTGGCTAAGGTTAAACCCAACGGTAGCCATAGCTATGTAAAGAGTTACTTGATACTGTCAGATACATGCAGTTGCTACGTATATGAAGCGTATTTAATGTCAAGTTTGAAATACGTTTTTTTTGTAACTTTGGACCGAAACTTGCTGATTGGAAGTCACATTTCAACTCCCAACCTCCAAGTTTCAACATTCGAAGCACATTTTCAACATTTGTACCTCCAGTTTACTACATACGAAGTAACATTTTCAACTTCTAACAACCCCAATCTATGTGAGCTTTCGATGTTACATTTTTCATATTTTCATACCTCTAATTTTTCAATGTTCGAAATCGCATTTAAAACTTTCGTACCCAAAATTTCAAATGTTCGCGAAGTTGTATTTTAAACTTACGTACCTATGGTTGGCCAATGTTCAAAGTCGCGTTTCCAACTTACGATCTCCATTTTTTTATTCTTGAAGTCTCGTTTTCATTACTTTCTCACAACCAAGCCGAGTATGTATTCAATAACTTGAACAAACGCGTGTTCAGTTTAGAAACATGCTATATGGTCTTATGGAAAATGCCATGTTTGCTAATTGTAAGGCTTTACCGTAGCCATTTGTCATGATCATTTTTTCACGGTTGCATATACTCAGGTGTTTATATTTCCCTCGAAATTTATGTCAGTATAAGTTTACCTACAGCAACAACGAGCCGATAACGTCACTATATGCAATAGCCTTTCAGTTAAAGAATGCTAAACTGAATTCTGAAACTTTACATTGCTACAATAGTTGATTTATTTGTTCATTTAAATGTAACGGTGACGTGAAAGGTAGTTTTGAACCAAATTCCAATATCATAGTCCAATAATTGCTACACTAGCCTTGTTTCGGTGTTTTTTACTTCTGATTTACTTTTCCTTGTGATTTCAAGATTTTAGTCCTTGGTTCAATTATGTGAATTTCATCCATCACAAAAATGTTCCTCATTAACACGTTGGCAACCGTTAAAAACATTTATCATTGCAGAATGCGAATATTGAGTTTCGAATGTGAAAGTTTCACATCACAGACACATATTGTTTGATGTTTCATATATCTTAATAATTGACACGATACTTGGTCACGTTTTAAATTCATCCTTCTTTACTCTTCAAAAATCGCACATCATAACATCTTTCGCCTGAGGAGAGTATTTTCCACAGCTAACAGTTTTCTGCATGGACAAATTTCTTTTCTACCGTTACACAACGTAACAATTAACGGACCACTACACTTCCACAAAAAACTGATTGCGCCTACAATGCATTTCATGAGAGCTTTACAACCCACTCTCAAAGACAAACACGCCGATTTTCCAATGGAAACGACAAGCTGCGGTGTCACGGCAGACTCGTCATTGACGAAAGTAAAACGAGTATTGTGAGTCAATCTGGTAAGAAAGTTAGTTGATTTCTCAGACTTGATCGTCTTTTTTACCAGCAACAGTCGAAATATTTTGTGATCCCGGCTACAAAGTACAATGCCAGATATTTTGCTGTACTTCACCTTATATCACATCAGAGAATAAATAAACGACACTAGATCTCTTAACCATTCGCACTCTGTTGTTCGGAAAAGAATCGGGTACCAATGATTCTGTCTAAGCAAGGTTGTTCATATCAAAATTTGGCTTGAAAATAAACTATATTACAATTTGAACTCTGATGTTGCAAGATAAGTGTGTAAGAGAATTGATAACCCCACGCCATGCAGACTAAAATATCCGGCAGTGGCACTCACAGAAACGGCTGGGTACCCATGCTTGTTCCGCAAAATTTCAAAATTCCCTTTCTGAAGGCGTTCAGTGGGACGTGCATTATATCAGTTAAGATAGAGTGCGTCTTAAAAGAGAAAAGACTTAAACTTTTGCTCAAACTTTCCTCAAGGAATTTTTCGACCATTCTCTTTTAAAATCAAGAATAAAAATTAGGGGTCACCGTGCAAATTTTGGTACTAGAGAACCAATCTCTCAAAATTTACCGATCTTTGAAATTCAAAATGGCCTCCATCCCTGTGTTAAGTCGATGGAGAAAAATAAAATTTGGGATTTTCGAAAACCTGAAACTGTAATTTTTTCTTACAAAAGGAGCTTTACAATGAGCTCCTACAAGTCAGTGGCAAGTGGTAGATCGGAAAAGAATTGTGAAAGTTTGAGTCCGACTCCGTGTCCCGGCGGTGCATTCTACCTTAAGTCACAGAGAAACATAGACAGAGTCGCAACGGGTATTGTTTAAGGCGTGAAGCGGTTACGTAACCCATCCATGTTCGCCTCGCCTCAGGTTGCTCTCGCCTTTCTTTTCCGAAGAGTGCCGACCATGCATCCTTCGGTAATTTTCGGATTTTCGCCAATTGTTAAGCGAAAGTATGTTCGGCAAAGTTTGTGTTGTTGTTGTCGTGTGGTGCTGAGCGGAATTGACGTGCTGGCGAAAACGGGAGTGTTTTGAGCTGCAGGAAAGTGAGTTTTACCGTTTTAAAAATTCCTCTCATATTTTTATGAATATAATGAGTGTGTTTGAACCAAATTTGAAAGTCTTTTATCGATACTGTCTGGTTTTACTCAATGGTTTACGGTCAGTCAGTCAGTCTTTTACACGTGCGTCAAGGAAGGACATGTTAATGAAACTGCTGGCGTGTTGTGTTTTGATTGGCGTAAAGCAGTGTTTCTGGCCTGAGAGCTCACAAAGTAGTCTATGGTTGCTACGCGAATGGCAGTACGATGCCATCTCGTCATTTTTCGCATAATCTCTTGCAATTATCAACCACAAACAAAGCCTCCAAAAAGTTTAACTCCTTTGAAGCTCATTTTAATATGAAAAGCCATTAGTCTACCGAGACGACCATGGAACAAAAGGCATGCAGCGTTTTCAGTCTGTGCTTAAGAACATCAGAGTGGCCGTGTTTAAACCTCATACACAAAGTTATGAACTTAACAGTGACTATACTTTCTCCGTTCTGATTTACTGCCATCAATTAATTAGACGGTGATTTCTAATTATACATGCTTTTCTTACACAGTTGGCTTTGGAACGTCCCTGAAATACACTAAATGCAATTGAGTTATATCATTCTGACTGTGTACATTTTAATTGAACATAAGTGTTATCTACAAGTGTTAGCTATTAGTCATAAGTGTAACGTCGGTACGTATTTTCAATGCACGAAACTTATTTGCAGCAAAATCTTGTAACGATCCTATTTCTCTACGGAAGAGTGATTCAATAAACTTATTCAATGATGAATAATCATCATCATAATAAAAGTTCAAGATTTACTTTTTTGAGAGAGCACATAATTCACCAAATTTAGTTCATAATGCCCTCTACTTTATTCTACAGATTTACTGCCACATCTTTGCAAATTTGAAGTTTGTCGCTAGAAAGTGAACAAAATTTTCAATTAATTGAAATAAAAAGTGTTCGGTGTAATTGCTATCTTTTTGCATTATAGCGGTGCAATCAACAAACTTTTGCATATTCCCCAGGTCAAAATTTGGAGACAAGCAAAGCATATGGTACTATTTTGACATAACGTATTTTCACAGGTTTTGACAGTTTATCATTTCTTCGTAAAGCGATTTTATCAGTAATTGATATAATCGAAAATAGCCTGACAGCATACTGCTTGTATTATGTATAGCGCCGTCTTCGGCAAATCGGAAAAACGCCTTTGTTTCGATGCAAGACTTTGATTGTTATCAACACTCGCTGGTTAACCTGTCCGATCTATTCGTGCATGTCAACATAATAACTAAGTTTGACTGATATAATCAACAGCAGAGTACATTTGCTGCAGTCATAGACTGTTGACAGTCGCTCGTGTCATTGTGGCCTACAGGTGGAACATTTCGCTGACCTTTGGCTCTCGGTTGCGGGGACATGCGCACTCCAAGGCACTTGCAACGCTAGCAGCTTCGGTAGTTTAGGCAATATGACGTCACAACAAACCTAATAATGCAAATGATACAAGTTTACCAGGTCGCCTAAACACAAATATTTAAAATTTCAGAAACGGACAATCTTGAAAGAAGTCAACAGGGACTGTCGAAAATCTACTGCGTTTGTGACAAACAGAAGATTACAAACTTCACCACATATGGCGCTATACAACATATTCCCGCAATGCTATAGTTGCTATCCTGATAGCTGGAAGTCACTTGGACTCCCAAGAGCGAATTTGCCAGTAGGAGTTCTGTGGTACAACGATTACACTTCTCGTTTTTCCATTTGGTCCACCTTATGTAGTCCTTAAGTACTTGCATAAGAACTTTGTAAGTACTTGCAAAGTCCTGCATAAGTCTGCATGGGTCCTGCGTAAGTCCCAGCTAAAAAACACAGCCAGACAGAGCAGCTTGGGCTGCCTGGGTGCTTTCTGGTAGCAGTTATTATCTGGACACCTAAACTATCCTGCGCTCACAGAAAGAATATATTCCTAGAATAATCCTGATTCTAGACATGCCAGTTTGTAAGCACTGTCCTAACGTTTTCCTTGACTAATCAAGACACCGAGATTGGCAGGCACTCAGATTCCCATGTGCGTGTGTCCCGGGGACTAAGTTTTTCGTATGTCTAGCGTGAACAGCCAGATGTTGCTACGTAATCAATTTCATTACGGATTTAATTTTACTGGCAAAGAAAAACCATTAAGGCGTGTGATCTTGAAATACATAAGGTGACACTCTGTTATGTACCGGATTTCGGGATGTTGAATATAAAGTGGATAACACGAGCATGTTATAATGTTCTATTAGCCTATGTTAGTGTCATGCCCTCCGGCGCAAACAACCAGATTATACCCACATCAAGGCAACGCACATGCAGCCCAATACTCTAATGGTTGTATTTTTATTGCTCGGACTTATGGGACTTATCCTAAGAACTTATGTGGATTTATGCGGGGCTTGTGGGTCCAATTGATCAGGCAAGTCTTCGTCATGGTAATATACTGAGAACAGACGTGGTCATGTGTGCGTCAGGGTAGAGCACGCCTCGGGGACAGATAGTCGGACTCTAAATTTCTACTATTCATGTCTGATCTACTATTTGTGGGGTCTCATTTTTAAGCTCTTGGAGAAAGAAAAAACTTTCACCGTCTAAAATCCAAATTTAATTTTCCATATGAAATTATTAATAACACGGAATGGCGACCGTTTTGAATTTCAAATACTGCAAAATGAAGGGTGATTCGTTTCGCTAGTTCCAAACTTTGCTGGGTGACCAACTACTTTTATCGATGATTTGGTAAGAGAATGGTTTCAAGTCTCATTTAGAAAGTTTGAGCAAAAGTTTAAGTCTTTCACTTTCGAGGCGCATACGACCTAAATGTAGAATGTTGCCTGGATGGCCTGGCGTACAGAGTCTGGATATTGCTAGGTGGAAAATGCACCATTCAGCACCAGTAAACATTGGGTTTGATGGTCATAGAGAATGTGTTATTGGTAGTCGAAACTGGTGGTTGGAGAAAATACCGCGCTCTCATTGGTGAATACTTTATAGTACCATGTCTAGTCTCCAAGTGAAGATCCGAAATAAATTGACGACTCTGTTAGAGCGTAGACCAAGGTTGAGCAAAACGTATCTAAGTGCCTTTCCGCCTGCCGCTGATAAATTTAAACTGCCCATCTCAGATCGGTGAAAAAACTATCTCTGAGAGGGACATAACCCTCTACTCTTACATTAATCTCCTAAAGAATAATCTGATTAAACAATATAGCCTAACATGATAACAGTAAATCTAGCTATCATCACGACCAAAATTATACAGCATTCCCGAGCTATCTTGAGATAAAATATAGCACAACCAAGGTATAGCCGAAGTCATGGGTGTCAAGGTGCTCAATAGTTAAGATGGCGTTCAAATCAATCTACTTATATTGTAAGTGACGACGTGGGTCATTGACATCGTATCAAGCATAATTCAGGTAGCAAATAATTTCTCCATATTTCAGTTTCGTTATTTCTTCATTCTGCTCTCTCGTCATTTTGCCATTTCGCCGTTTCGTCATTTGGCCGGTTAATATCAAACTTTGTTATGTAGGCGGCGACAAACACTGTACTGCAGCATCTGACCTTACCAGAGGTCATGTTGGCGCTGTTGAAATATTTAATCGAGATTCAAGCTGTGGCAGCTGTTACAATGGACGCAATGGGTATTCTAGGTAAGTTTGCCGGCCATGCAGACCTTCATTAAATATACCTTAAGTTGAATTTCAAGATCTAGATCATGACTGTGTGCGCGATCCCTGTTTTCATTGCCGTTACCCATATGTGCATTATAAATACACGATAGACTGTTTTGGCTGCGGGTACGAAGTATGTGCTCAGACTATGTCTCACTTCCGCCTACAATTTCAGTATCAGTATTTAGCCAATATTTCGAATACACCTTCATTAAAATATCTATCAACGGTCAGCGAGAGCGACAGTATTTCAATGGTGATCTTAATCAAAGTAGGGATTTAAGTTTTCCTTTTAATCTGCTGTAGAAAATTACTTTCGGTTTGATACTGTCTGAGTGTAATGCCTGTTCTGCCTTTCATTGTGATAAAAGTTCAACGACCTCTATGATTTGTTCGCGGACGATTACTGCTGCTATATGTAACCATAAGCAAGAGCTATGGAGAGTTACACGGACTAATATCATAATATTTATTATTTCTAGCTGCGTTGCGTAGATTTCAGGATGTCGATCCCAGTCATGGGAAAGCTCCTCCGGTCATTGTTGAAACGCGGAAATGGATGTCATCGGAAAAGCCAATGCAGGTAGGGACTTCCCCTTCAGTCGCTATGACGTCAGCCTAACAATCACCTGTGATAAAAAACACACACATGACCCGTAGGCCACTTGTGCCTGGCGCCTATGGTCCTTTTTGCTTGGTCTCGAGAAATAATTATTAATCGGTTAATAAATTATTGGTTAATTTGAACTTGTAAACGTCCAAATTGCGCTTCGTCTTTCCCGGTTAATAATACATGCTTAAATTTTCACGCTCATTGAAAAGAGAGAACCAATACGGATTTTGTGTGTGTGTGTGTTCCCATAGACAGTCTAGTCGAATGTCACTACATTGTGCTCTTGATGGCGATGCACTTGGTGCATTCGTGCTGTTTAACTCACATAAACCTGAGTAAACATACATTTACTAAATTTAGCATTTCACATTAAGTAATGTCTTTCTCCTGTGTTTTATTCTATTAGACGTGACCGAGGCATGTTATTTATTTCATTGACCTTAATGTTACAATTTCCATTCACAGAGAAGATGGAGTTTGATTTCGTCATCTTTGCACATTCTTCATAATTTAGTAAAGTCGAAATCAAACCACAAATACTTCGATAATCGGGAGGCCAAACGAGTTCTGCATTTCTACAAGGGATCCGACACCCCCGAGCGAAGCTTTCCTGCGTGTCTGACTCTAAGCTACGTGATCAACAAAGATAAGGAATTGGACTTAGTAAACGACGAAAAGGGTAAATTTAAGTTGCAAACTTGCTCAATAGTTCAATGCTCATAAATATACATGCACACAAGTTATTCGCCATTATTTACATGACCAGAGATCAGATTTAAGCACTTGAATGTAAAATAGAATTGAGCAAGCTATGAAAACAATAAAATGTTACCTCGTTTTCTGAATTAAGTTCGATTTTTATCTCTGGCGATAACGTAAACCAGAAAATTGCATTACTCTGTTCGTACTGAGTCTTGCTGGTAAGGAAATATTACTTAAATAAAAAAAATCACTGGATTTCATGTGAATGCCTATTACATTTTCCTGACATGTTCTTCATCATATTTAATATTTGCAGGAGCAATTGCGATTATCACTGGATTTCTGCAGAAAAGCTTGCAAGGGAGGCATCATGGGTTTTCTATTGAAGAACTGGTAGAAGGGTTGGAAAACTTATCAGAGCATCCTAAGAATAAAGAGAACGTGAGTTGATGTGTAAAGAAGTTTGTAATTCTCCAAAAGCTCAATGTTTGGAAAAATAGGAATGTACATGATTACTTGTTTCGTTCATTACATATCTTCCAGCGTGTAAAGTGACTTTAGTTTGGGACTTTTAAGTTATACTGAAGCTGTAATTGAAGTCGATAAATGTGATCGCGATATCCTGCAGAACAAATAAAGAAGTTTGCATATGAATTATATGATATCTTGTTTCATCGGGGAAAAAATGACAATTAACCAAGGTACAAACGTAAAAAGGGCAAGTTATCTTTCTCTGAATAAGTTGCAGAAAATATAAACGCTCAAAGATGAAACAAACAATATAAAAACCGGTTTTTCGTTTCAAATACTTAAATCATTTGTTGTAAATCTAGTTATGTCTACGCTTAGCGAAATGGCCACTTATATTGCAAATGAACAATTAGGTGCGCTTCGGCTGGCAGACAGTCGTACACTAATAGACGGGCAGGCGATAAAACTTGTGGCTGGCTCGGCCAGTATAGTTCATTACAGGAAAAGATGCGTGTTTAATAAGTCCCGCCATTAAGACAGAATCAAGGAAACTTGCGTAATAAAATTATCTTCTTCTTACTTGATATATAGTGAATCACAGGTGAAGCCGTTGAAGTTGTTGCTCTAAAAACGGGCGGAATTTAGTTACCAAAGCCTTGGAAATCGTTAAAATCATTTATACTTTCGGATTGCGACTCACTCTTCTGTACAAAGCTCTACAAACCCCATTTACTGGAGTTTCCGTATGTTTACAGTGTAAAAGTTGTAATGTTGCCCTGAATGTTTGTCTTTCTCCTCGTAACCATTTACTGACACGTGTGTGGCAAATCTAATCTTCGCCATCAACTTTTACTTCAGATCAAGCGAAGAGCTGTGCCATTCTTGTTTGAGCTTTTGGAGAAGTGTGAAGAATCGGAAAAGACCTTCATACGGCGTTGCCTCAGTAAACTTGATCTCTATAGCGTCACCGACGAGACAGTGGAAGACATCAGTGGCATACAAGAAAATTTGACAACTCGTAAGTTTCACTGGCAGTTGCTTTATAAAGACCATTGTTTACTGTATGTGCATTCGACTTCAATTTGTTAAATACAGTGATGTCACAATAACTGCAGATCATGATAAACTGAACAATGAAGGACAAAATACTTGGATATTTTCCTACGATTTTCAATAGCGGTGGATCCAGTCATTCATTCAAATGTTAGTTTAAGGAGAACAATTTTCTAATAAGTACGTAAATCAAATGCCTCTTGTTAAGGTGAAACTGCGTGTTGCCAACACAGTTTTTTAAAGCAATATTTCTCTTCAAAGATGACAAGGAAACCCCTCATACTATATGTTTTCAAAAAGCAGAGATTCTAAACTTTAGTATGGCAGCAGTAGTTTACGGCAAGTATGAAGTGAGTGTATGTTTTGGGTAAAAAACCTCAATTTTGGTATTGATGATAAAAAATATGAAAATCACAGTTGATGATCTATAAAACAGTTACATTCATTTCTTTTTTCGTTTAGCGCGCGTGATTATGAAATATGGCAAAAGAAAAATGCAATGTGGGCGTGTCCCCCGAGCCTCTCCAGTCGACTTTTTTCGGCTTTCCGAAGTTTGCCCGACGCCGTATCTCATAACGGGAAGTAAAGTATTTCACACCTCCTGTAAGCTCCCCACGGGGAGGTAACTTCTAGGGTTTCCGCTTACATGATCAGGACAGTGTCCTCTCTTCACTATGGGAAGACGTTGTTCTTTTGGTGGCTGTGACAGCGGCAAGAACATGAACGGCTCAACTGTAAACTTTTTCAAGTTCCCGTCAAGTGTTGAGTGTTTGAACCATAATGTGCTTGTCTCTTCTGGTTCGTACGATCGGCCACGGTCCCTCGGCTGAGCCTGCCTCGCTACTCGCTACACAGAAGGTTGGGACCGCAATGCAAATCAACTGCATGAACACCAACACTGAACGTTGTGACTGCCACTTATAAAATGCACTAGTCTACAACACGGAACGTCGGGACCGCAATGCAAATCGACAGTAACTTAAAACGTAAATGGGACCGTGATTAAAATGCACTACAACTACAACACGGAAGGTTGGGACCGCGATGCAAATCAGCTGCATGAACAGCAACACTGAACGTTGAGACTACCATTAAAACGAACAACAACACGGAACGTAGAGATCGCGATACAAATCATGGAGCACGGTCCCTCGTGGGCTATTCAGCTCTGGGACTATTCTACCCATAGACGAGTGTACATAAGCGAGAATTTGTTTCTCGCTTATGTACACTCGTCTATGGGTCGAATAGTCCCAGAGCTGAATAGCCCACGAGGGACTGTGCATGGAGGTAGAGTCCTCCATGATACAAATCGACAGCAACACGGAACGCGTCGTTGGGACGGCGATTAAATTGAAGAACAACGGGGAATACCGGACCACGAGGACCGCGATGCAAATCGACCGCAACATGGAATGTTTAAGACCGTGATTAAAATGCACAACACAGAACATCTAGACCGCAATGTAAATCAACTGCAACACCGAACCTTGTTGCCTCGATTAAAATGCGTATGTCTGCTATGTATAGCAAAAGTTTCAATTCTCGCGAGCGAGCGTTCCTATGCCTGCTGTACACTAGACAAAATCACGAAAACTTGAAGCTATTTTCTGAAATGTAATATTTCACTAGCAAGAAGAGTATAGGTAGAAAAAAACGACTATTTTATTTTGCATTATCTATCCTCGTTCTAAAATGGCAAGGGTTGAAAGACTGACACTCAAAAAAATGATTAAAATTATGATTAGCAAATTTAAAATGCCTCTTATTCAAAATGTAAGTACTTTATTGCCAAACAAAATAGGCCTTTTGTTATGTAGTATTTAAAGAACATAATGTGAAAATTTCCGAAAATTTGACCCAGCCAGAGTGAAGTTAAATTATTCGGAAATTTTGAAATTCGGAGGAAAAACAAGCCAGGGAATGGGGTGATTTGCACACATTTCCATAAATTAACACTTCTGTAACTTACAAAGGTGAACCCCAGCGATTTTTTAATCTTGGGTTAACAACTTAATGAAAATTGAATGAATATTTTAGAGCAAAAGGTACACTGTGTTGGATGCAGTGCCCCCTTAATTGTTTGAATTAACGAGTAAAATATCGAACTCTGAACACGTGACTCTCTTCCTTGGAGCCATGAACGGATTTCTACACTCGGAACTATTGGTCGCGCACGAAAAAAGTGCAATAAATCAAATATATTATAACCATCCATTTTTCCACCCAGTCTTTTACTCGCAATCAAAATGACATTATTTTTAGTGCAATTTTGTACAGATTAAACGGTAAGTTTCACCGTATACTTATTGATGACTTTTGCACTGTTTCGTATAGCTGTTACAGGCCTCAGCCTCGATCCAGGTGAAGGCTTTGTTCAAGGCTTAGGAACGATTAAATTTAGAGAAATTGAACTCTTTTTCTCTCACTGAAACTGTTCTTCAACAGACACCATGAATAAATTCGATGCCAAATTATTGACTATTTCACTTCTTTGCTCAGAAGCTGAACCTAATATCTTGGAGTTGGTGTTCATAAGTAAGCTTATTGGGTCGATTTTTTCCTGCTCTGTACAGTATTAACATGCGACAGGAAAATATTTTTATGTAACGAATGTCATTGGTCATTCCCTGTCCAAGCGCCAATCGTCAACTATTAAAGCAGAACTACAGTGCGGGCAGAAGACGCACTTCAAAGTGAATGGGGTTTTTGATGTTTCCAGTATATGAATATTGATATAAGCACCAGTTTAATGTTGTTACTTTGTCTAATACATCCCAAAATATAATTATCTAATGCTTTAAAGCTATAGCAGTCAGAATACAACATTTAATGCTAAAATTACGTTGCACATGTTTGTTAAAGTGAATGCAAGCACAATATAAGTATTTTGTTCTAGAGAAATAATACAATATAATAATAATACAATTAATTACAGCATTTCCTAAGTGAATCGGCTTTTAAGTATTGGAGGTAGGATGAGCAAAAACAAAATTCTGCAGACCAATCGTCTGAGATGGGATATCTCTCACACTCAAATACCCCAGTTGGTATTGTACATTCTATCTCAGCTCACCAAGGGATGGGATTCTATTAATGCTATCGTTTCAGAGTGCGAGGACGAGAAGGTGATTGAAACCTGTGCATTTGTGGAGACCCTGGTGTGTAGTCTCCCTGAAATGGAACCTGAAGAAGCCAAGGACGTGCTCGATGCAATAAATGCGGCTGTCAACAAAACCGTAAGGGGAGAAAGGATGGCCGTTGCAGATCGCATAGCTGGCATTGATGGTTGTTTGGGTTGGTATCACTGAATCTAGTGCAATTCTAGACAGTGTACAAAAATGACTTCATAAACTTTAGATACAATGAAAAAAAAATCGAACCGCTGGTTACAAAAGAATTTTTTCTACCTGTGATTTTGCTTTCATTTTCTTTCCTGTTTTGCAACTGTCTTTGAAAGCCACGAATTACATATAGCATCTACATGCACAAATACCCGGATGTTAAACGTGAAATGGAAAAGGTCACATGTCTACACCAGCGAACACTAAAGCGACATCAAGAACTGCCTGGAGTGATCAAGCACAATGCACATGACGACAACAATTAATGATTAAATTCAACCGAGATCCGAGGGCATGATGTAAGTTACAAGTTGTATTTTTTCAGATATTCTGATGAAAATGGCTCTCGGTTTCTATGCAAATGGTGATGACGATCTTTACCTTGACGACCAAAGGTGGGAAAGCCTAAACTCTGTGAATTATGTCATATTGAGCTGTGCAGACGCCAGTATCCGCTTTGCATCTGCCGCGGGGGATACTGGGTTCGTGAAGTTTCTACTCAATATATGCAACAGCATCACCGTAATTTGAAAGACAAGGTAGGATATCATCATGTGACGTTCGAAAAAATCCGGGGATGTATTTGATTCTTTTCCATAGCTATTTTAATTTCACTCTCTCGTATGATGACACTAAAACCTGTCACAAAATGCTGGAAAACAAAAATATACGTCTCTTGTGAGTGACTGAGTTTCCTTTTACATGTAGTTTCAACGAAATATGTCATACATCATTTTCGTTTGCCACTGGCCGGGTATATATTTTTTTGAAGAGGACAACACGCCTAGCACTTTGGTCGAAGGCATGTTTGCAAACTTCCAAGAGAACGTGATTAATTTGTTTTACCATCACTTTCTGATTACAAGATGGTGGCTCTTGCCAATCTAATGTGCGAGTACTACGGAAAACCACCCATAAGTTCGGAACCTGTGTCGCACGAAATTCAACAATCTGAGACAGCATCGCTTGAACAAGAAGTTCAAGTTGAAACCAAAAGACGATACAGAGACTGGCAAGAAAGTCGTGAGTTGAAATACATGCATTTTGTTCAGCTGTACAGTCGTTGCTTTATTGGGCCCCGGCGAACATATTTGTCTTATCAAATTTTTGTCGACTTGTTTGTCCAAGGTAGGACAGTTATAAACAGGGCTCACTTGAATACCAGGGAAATATAAGGATAACTTTATAAAGGTGTAACTCTCATAGAATGATCTCATTAATATGAATTTCCATACCCTTACTTTGAAAGGCCATTTAAAGAAAATTCTTTTTTTGCCCTCTTTGGATGTTTGAAAAACCTAGCAGCCAGGCAGGGAAAAAATAAACACAGACAAAAAACGCAAGTGTATTTACATAAGCTGAGTTTTAATACTTTTTTTGAAAAAAAAATAATTTTATTTGCAATAGTGTTAATATAGTGTTTGTTTTCTTAATTTTCTCTGCAAACCTATCAGCACGCGGACGGCAAACAAGAATTATTTAAAGCGCCTAAGTTTATAACAAGCTTTAAGGCCGGAGATGTTGTGAAAACAGCAATAAAACACTACGAGCCAGGTTACCCACATGTTTGTGACTTGATTCAACAAGTTTTGAGACGAGCAAAACTACTTTGTTTGGTACCAAGATACTCGATATCACTTGGGGTTCCTTTATCCATACTTTGTAAATACCTGTATCATTCTGCACGATTTCGCCAAGGCAATGTACAGGAAATAAACAAAGCAATACAATGGCTGCTCTTATCACAGGACTGACAACCTTGTTTAACGGAAGCTTCTCAAGACGCGGATGTTATGCGATTTATAGCGGTCGGTGAACGGGCGGGCGTAAAGGATGGCGGACCTCTGACGTACAGGATCGACTCTGAATATGTAACAGCCGTCCACAGGGCCGTCTTCGTAAATGACAAACCTCTCGTGACTGGAAAGCCTTTCGAGATCAATATTGACAAGACAGACCCTGAAAGTACGAGAGATTCGCTTGAATTTGGTAAGCATGATGTAGAGTTACTAGTATAGCTTATTGCATCACAGGTGCTTTGTATGAGGACAGCCTATCAATAATTGATAGTTCATTGGCTTTCTGTGTCACATTCATAGATGTCTTGATAGTAAATTATAAGCAGCATCTGCGATATACTCTCTAACACCCCCTCGCTGGCTTCACCTCAGACCATAAAACTACCTTCAGCAGTTCAGCTCAGCGAGCCGGTGAAGTCGGCAAGGTTCTGCTACGCCAAAGCATGGTTCGGTGAGCGTCGCTTGTTAGAAAGACCGTTGAGGGCGCATAACTGTGTGGTGAACGAACGGGCTGTGAGAGAGTCTACATTTGCGACTATAGAAGACGTTTGCAGGATTATGTATCTTTGTAAAATTATGATACGATTTAGAAGAAAAAACACGCTTGACACATGCGTACTACAGATAATGTGTGTATGGATATTCCGTGAATGGTTTATATATATATATATATATATATATATATATATATATATATATATATATATATATATATATATATATATAATCATATTGAATATTTCTTTGTTAATGTTATCAGATACGATTGATTTCGGCTCAAAGTTGTGCGGCTCAGCGAAATATACCAGCATACAATGACGTCAAACAGAGAAATATTTGGATTATATATTTATCACATGAGCAGTCTGTTTACTTTTGCTGTGAATCGTTCAAAATCATTGTTGAGGATTGAACAATGATTGGCTGGATCTGTGTTTTTTTCCTTGGGTTACTTTCATTTAATGAATGAAACGGCCCATCACATATATGCAAATATGATTTTCAAGTTTAATTCATAAATCAAATCACGTTCATATTTTGATACACTGAATGCCATTTTTGCCAATCACACATAGGATTTGGTCACGTGAACTTGTCAATCACTGTCTTGCGCTGTCCTGTCGCCAAAGCAAGTTAGGAAGGTTCACTGTGCTGGCGCCTTACAGCCACAGTATTACAAACTAAGTTATTTGGCTTGATGGGTGGGTCGGTGGATCAGCATTACGGAAGGACAGATCGTATATATTCAAGTGTATAATAACGACAACTTCCATATTCTTTGTAGGGATTCTAATTTTGTCAAAGACTTTAAGTTAACTTGGGTTGATAATGACCTGAACTTGGAAATGATATCCGGAGGCGATCGTATCGCAATCGCCCGACTTCCAAACAGAACTCTCCACTATTACTACAACGGAAAGGATCAAGGTATGGCCTTCAGGAACATCCCGGAGGGTATATACCAAAGTAATTAAACGTTCACTTGAGCGAAAATAAATGCGATACTTAATTGCATGTGTTTGGCGTATTTCTTAATTTATGTACAAACTTAATACTTTAATCTGAATATTCAACTTCCTTGGTCACTGCAGATGTCCACCCTCTGGTCGCAGTTACTGGTAAATGTCTGCAGGTCTCAATCGTCGACAAGACGACGGAAATTCATGTGCCGAGTGAAATGTCGGAAGCAGACGAACCGGAATACTTTGACTTCCCTTTCATCTCTTATCGACTGAACACTTACATTTGCGTCACAGTCGGAAAAAATATACGACAAAATTCATATCTATGACATGTGTGAACAACAGTTAATGTATATGCTGTATGACAGTGATGATCTGTTTATTCCAGAACGGGACATATGATGCTTTTATGGAAATCTGATAAAATATTACACAAACTTGAAGGTTTTTACATAAAAATCACCCTATTATTTCTCTGTAACGTAACGTTTAACATCTCACCAGGAGATTCGAAAATCGTTATTAATTGCGGACAAAAAGTGCAGGAGACGACAATGAAACGTCTTAGGACCTACTTTTCGAAAAGAAATTTATGCATGCACCCTAAAAACATATATAACACCCGCTCATTTATTTTGGGTTTTGCTCATTTTAAGAAATCTAAAAAATGAACAATGTCAAGACCAATTTTTGGCGAATTAGAAGGGAAAAACAAAACTTTGGACATGTGAAAACTTGTGTTTCTTACCGTGGAAGAGAATAGTCTCCTTTTTTCAACTGCAAAAATTAAAATGTCTGAAAACATAGCACTAAACTTCATTTTGTGGATGGCAATTCAGTAAATCTTTCAATTTCAAGTTTTTTTCCATAAGTAGAATAGTTTACAATAAAATTATAGTTTTTGAAATACCTGTCTCAAGTCATGACTTTTTTATAACCTAAAATCAAGGTTGGAAGGCATCTTCTCTATGGAGCATTTTTCATCATTGAATTTATAAAACCTTAATATAAAAATCTACAAATGGAGAAGAAAATTGCTCAATTATTGCGTTGGGCAGTATCTAGTATGCCGAGGTTAAAAAAAATGATTCCAGTGTGGTTCATTCTTTAATTTTATAAAAATGTATGAATATGTTTCTCATTTTAGGATAATATGTGTAGTAAAATGAAATAATGCACATCAACAATCATTTTTTAAATTTAGCCATAGGTTTTTATTTAAAACATGCACACTCCATAAAAATATTCCACATAATGTATTTTGATTGCATTCAAAATCAAAATAAAATGTAAACCATCAACAGGTAGCCTTTAGTAAAATGTTTTCAGGCGAAAGCAACTGACTCAAGAGTCTAGCCATTGGAACACTGTCAACTGGTAGCCTTTAGTAAAATGTTTTCAGGCGAAAGCAACTGACTCAAGAGTCTAGCCATTGGAACACTGTCAACTGGTAGCCTTAAGGAAAATGTTTTCAAGCGAAAACAACTGACTCAAGAGTCTGGCCATAGGAACACTGTCAACTGGTAGCCTTTAGTAAAATGTTTTCAGGCGAAAACAACTGACTCAAGAGTCTAGCCATTGGAACACTGTCAACTGGTAGCCTTTAGTAAAATGTTTTCAGGCGAAAGCAACTGACTCAAGAGTCTGGCCATAGGAACACTGTCAACTGGTAGCCTTTAGTAAAATGTTTTCAGGCGAAAACAACTGACTCAAGAGTCTGGCCATAGGAACACTGTCAACTGGTAGCCTTTAGTAAAATGTTTTCAGGCGAAAACAACTGACTCAAGAGTCTAGCCATTGGAACACTGTCAACTGGTAGCCTTTAGTAAAATGTTTTCAGGCGAAAGCAACTGACTCAAGAGTCTAGCCATTGGAACACTGTCAACTGGTAGCCTTTAGTATAATGTTTTCAGGCGAAAGCAACTGACTCAAGCGTCTAGCAATTTGAACAGTCAACTGGTAGCCTTTAGTAAAATGTTTTCAGGAGAAAGCGACAAACTGAAAGTCTAGAATTATTGAATTGTCAACTGCTACCCTTTAACCCTTTGAGCACCAAAGTCAATTTCTGTCACCTTTATAAAATATATCCTAGTCAATTTGTTTTAAGATTGAGGCAAAAATTTTGATAAAAAACTGTAGCTAGTAAATAACTGTAGGACAAAATCTGAGTTGAAGAATCGAAACGGACGCCATCTTGTTTCTCGGTATGGGCACATTTTTTACGTTGTGAACATTTCACTGTGTATTTCAATATGTTCTATAGTTATGAAGTTGACAGTGATGCACTTTTGCAGCTGTCGTGTATTTTTTGGTACGAAAGGCGCCTTTGATCGACTGAAGAATGATGGCCTCCGTAGGCGATAAACACCGGTACTGGCAGGCATATCAGTTCTACTGAGGAAGTAATCCACTGGCCCGTATAGGTCAGGGGCTCACTTAGGGGAGAACCACTTGATTTCTGGGGGGGGGGGTATGGAGGATTTCGAGAAAAAAAATTGTCACCAGGTGAAATAAAAGAAAAAATTAAGCCTGTAATGGCTTGAGAAAAAAATATTCTCATAACGGACAGAAATAAAAAAGGAATTGTCACAATGCTGTTGAAATGAGCAAAATTTTGGAAACTTCATTCTCATGTATTCTTTGCTGGCATGCTGCCAAAGGCACGCAAATGTTTTTACCACAAGTAATTCTTATGTGTTTTTTTTTCCAGCACTTATGATATAAGCATTCACTACTTTACACCTCGGTGCACTCGATGTTTTCCTTCCCTTTTCTGACCCAAGAAATCATGTTTCAGGATTTCTGTTGCAATATCTCAGTGGTTTAGGCAATATCTAGATGGGACTATTTGACTTCTGTAAATCGTGAAAATTTAAAACACAAGATAGAAGTCAATAAACTAGTGTTAAAACCAATACATTATTCTCTCAATATAAATATGTTAGAAAGATTACAAGTTGACAATGAAAATTGAGGAACAACAAATATAATGAAATACAATGTGTGAGCCTTGTTTCTCTGACCACAAAAGATAACATCTCCCCTGAGAACTTAAAAGGAATTGACTGTTTTAAAGAAAAGCAGGTATAGTACTGATCACAGTTGATTTGCCAAAAAAGTGTTCTATAATTTAAAGTTGTATATACAATAGACTTTCCATTTTGTTGTATATCATAGACTTTCCATTTTGTTTGTCATTTGTTGGAATGTAAAATGAATAAATAAAAACATCCTGTGATATGTGAAACACTGGCTTAAATTTGAAAAATTGCACTGCTACTCCATTTGAAAAAAAAAATTGATGCAGGTCTGACTGTAGAAATAAAAAAATGCTGTCTCTCTAACAAAGAAAAGTTCCCATACCCACTTCCTGCATACCCCCCCCCCCCCGAAATCAAATGGGTCTCCCCTTAATATGCGCATGCGCACATAACAAGTTAGCGTTGTTTCTGTTCAAGGACTTTGAAAAATCAAACCGACGCCATCATGTTTCTCGGTCAGTTGCGAATTTTGACGTTTTAAAGGTTTTAGCGTATATTTGATTGCTGTCATGTATTTTTTGGCACGAAACGCTCCTTCGATAGACTGAAGAATGATGGCCTCCGTACTCGGTACTCCCCAGTACCGGCGAATCCATTGCTTTTAATAGTGAGGCAATCCCACCGGCGGCCCGTACTAATAGCTGGGTGAGAGCGAAGGAATGCTCTGTCCTTCTACCTCCGGCCTCCATGTTATAACAAACTAGCGTCTTTTTATGTTGATGTACTGTCCTTTCGACACAGCGATAACTTTTAGTTTTCTGTTGCTTATTTTGGGTAATTTCGACAGTTGTGCATTGATTTTGACATCGTTTTTGACTACGATCGCTAAAGTGTGTGCTTTTAAAGTTTTATGTTGACCGATTTACTAAGGAAGTACGCGCACTTCCGAATCACGGCATAATCCGACATGGTAATTTGGCATGATCATCAGATCATACACGATCCGAGATTGCACTTTAGCAAGGTCACGATAACTAATGTTGTTTGTTTCACTGTCGTTTAATACTTATATTTCCACTAAAAGACCATTAGAATTTCCTCCTGGCTACTTTGAAATCGTGCACTGGCATGCATGTAGTTGTCAACATCACTATGCTTTAATGTACAGTAGACTCTCGTACTATGAATATATCGACTGTCACTGCATGTGTGCAAATCACTCCATATCATATCAAAAAATGTAGTATTGCGACGTTTGAGCTGCCAGAAGCCAGAATTTACAGTTTACGAGAAAGTTATCTTACATGTAAAACTCAGTTCTACTGTGAACAAAATGCAAGCTATGTTGTATAACTATCGTGAATAGCATAATATTTTGTACCTATCACCGTGTCAGAAAATCAGAAGGAAACAACCAGTCAGACAAACTGTGGTCAGGATGATACTGTCCAATTTTAATATTTGTCTCTCGGCACACACCAGATGCTCATGACTGTAAAACAACATTTCCATATAATTGTATATTCAGTTTTTATATTTAGTTTGCTTTTCACCATATTGTATGTCCTTCCCTGCACTACATAATTCAAAATTAAATATTGTTTTTGGCCTATACATACTTGAGGGGTAAGCTTATTTAGTCTCATACATTAAAGATGCACTGTTGACCTACAGAGTCCAAACTTTTTATCATTGTATTGTAGATAGGTGTACACTCCAAATACTAAGTACAAGTGTGGTGAGTGTAACAAGCAAATGTTTTTTAGTCAATGGTTCATATCGAGGTTGTTGATACTTAGAATCCACACTTGAACTTATGCTGGAGCGGTAACCAACCAGTTCAAATAACTTTCATTTATGTCAAAACAATTTGACTTTTTGCCAAATTTCACATTTATGGCAATTAATAAACAGTAAGGAGGTACAAAGGACGTCGGTGCCCCCGGGCCCCATGTATTGTCCTTGCTATGTAACTGTAATTGTATTTTTCAGAATAAAATGTTCATAAAAGGTAACAGTGTTTTCAGTTTTGTTATTCCAGTCAAAATAATATCCATACGTTAAAATTGAAATGCATACAATGAAAGAAGTAACCAAACTGACCAAGCACCTACCCTTCTACATCTGATAAGCATTCAACAGTTTTATTTTAACTTTCACTTACACAGAAAGATAGCCTATCGATAAAAATTAGTTTTCTCTACCTACACAATATTGAAACATGATTATACCACTTATTTTCAACCAAAATTTATCAAGGAAATTAAAAAAAATATAAAACAAATTTTTTCATAAATCATTAAGGTGCCTCAGTTTTTAGTTACTTTTTTTGCCAAAGACACTCATTTTAGGTAATATGCACCCCGAAAGTGAAAGACTTAAACTTTTGCTCAAACTTTCCTCAGAAACTTTCAACCATTCTCTTACCAAAGCAAGAATAAAAATCCGGGGTCACCGTGCAAACTTTTGTACTAGAGAGACAAATAACTTGCTATTTCTCGATATTTGAAATCCAAAATGGCTGCCATCCCTGTGTTAACTCTATGAGAAATAATAAAATTTTCGATTTTCAAAAACTAAGATGGTGAAAACTTTTCTTTCGCCAAGAGCTTCAAAATGAGCCCCCACAAGTGGTTGGTCAGAAGAAAATTGATAAAATTTGAAGGCCTGAATTTCTGTCCCCGAGGTGCGTTCTATCTTAACTAGAGACCAGTGTTTTCAACATGACATGTGAAGGATCTGGTGTCACCAGAATCTACACCCTAGACTTCGGCCGTAGTCTGTTTTTTTCGCCTCAAAACACCTGACAAGAAGCACATGAAGTCAGCATGACAAAATACAAAAATTACCCCTACCTTGGCTTCAGTCAGTTGTTTTCGCCTGAAAACACCTGACTAAAATCATCTGAAGTTAGCATGACAGAATATAAAAATTACCCCTACCTTGGCTTCAGTCAGTTGTTTTCGCCTGAAAACACCTGACTAAAATCACCTGAAGTTGGCATGACAGAATATAAAAATTACCCCTACCTTGGCTTCAGTCAGTTGTTTTCGCCTGAAAACACCTGACTAAAATCACCTGAAGTTAGCATGACAGAATATAAAAATTACCCCTACCTTGGCTTCAGTCAGTTGTTTTCGCCTGAAAACACCTGACTAAAATCACCTGAAGTTAGCATGACAGAATATAAAAATTACTCCTACCTTGGCTTCACTCGGTTGTTTTCGCCTGAAAACACCTGACTAAAATCACCTGAAGTTAGCATGACAGAATATAAAAATTACCCCTACCTTGGCTTCAGTCAGTTGTCTTCGCCTGAAAACACCTGACTAAAAATCACCTGAAGTTAGCATGACAGAATATAAAAATTACTCCTACCTTGGCTTCAGTCAGTTGTCTTCGCCTGAAAACACCTGACTAAAATCACCTGAAGTTAGCATGACAGAATATAAAAATTACCCCTACCTTGGCTTCAGTCGGTTGTTTTCGCCTGAAAACACCTGACTAAAATCACCTGAAGTCAGGTTTTCATGAAAATAATATGCAGGTAAAGTCCAAAATAATGAATATGATATGAAATAATTAATTTTATAATGGTGAAGGCAGTATTGTGATGCAGTATGCAAAAAAATATATTTTTCCAAAAGAAAGCAAGATTTTTTTAAAGTTATTTGTTAATGCAATAAATGGTGATGACTTTTGCAAAATTTCAAGACTCATTTGACAAAAGTAACCTAAACCGCTCAAATTCTCAATTCAAAGTGGGCGAAAATTGATTTTTAATGCCCAGGATCAGAGGAAATAGACATTTGGAATTTAAACCCTATAAAAAATGTAATTCTGTAGGATTCCCTTGTTTTCTCATTTTTTTAACCTCTCAAAAGTTGGAAAGGAGTAAATGAGCTAAACCAAAATAAATGAGCGGCTGTTATATCCTGCGGTATTTAATTAAATTGGCTGAGAGTGCCCTCCGTGTTCATTGTCGCTCAATCTGATAAAAATCCGATGTAAAGTACGGCGACGTCAGCGTATTCTTTTGCTGCCACCTCTTAAAGTGGCACTCCCATTTGGTAACATTTTTAAAACACATTTTTTAAATGCCAACGGTCGATATTTGACGTGGCGACTGCGCGCGGATAGCGAGATATCGATAAAAACATGTCATTTCCCGAGCGTATTTTTCGCATCCCGAAGTTTTACGATCGTTTCTGATTATGACCCGAAGTCCCCCGAAGGTTTGTTGTTGTGCTGATTGACAATATTCTAGGGCGTCCATAATAAGTTCGAACGACGCAATTAATTTACCTCCCACTGCGAAGACTTTATATACAGCATTATGCCTTTACCTCAGATAAGTTTTTTAAAAACTTCTCTTTAGTTTTTGTCGTTTTCATTATTCTCAATCAGTTGTATTATATTTTTAACCAATACCACATAGATATCAGTTTTTACGTGTAAAATATTAGCCGCCTCTGATGACTACATTTTGTCGTCTGCCACACAGTTACGTATGGTCAGGTGTGGTTCGATACATAGCGGCCGCCGCGTGGTATGCGTCTATGCATACGACGCGGCGGCCGCTCAACCGCACGTAACTGTGCTAGTCACCTATGCGAATTCTGGTGGAAACAGCAAACTTTGTTTTCCGTTTTTTCGCCGAGTCAGTAAGTAAGACTCAGCTTTCTCCCACAGGGCATGACCGATCACCGACGCGAGTAGTACTGTGGCGTACAACAGCGTCAGCGTAGACTCGTACTCCATAGCTTAGTTGACAATGGCACCAGTGCCGAACGTTCGATGTTCGGAAGCTGAATTTAGGTGGGCCACCGGAATTCAAACTTTTACTTTTTTGAGGACATGTTTTTATCGATATCTCGCGATCCGCGCGCAGTCGCCACGTCAAATATCGACCATTGGCATTAAAAATGTGTTTTAAAAATGTTACCAAGTGGGAGTGCCTCTTTAAGTATAATTTGTTTTAGCTCTGACTTCATGACATTACTGTATCGTAGAAACCTTCAGGTTTATGACGGGTTTAAAACGAACAGAAGCATTTGACCGCCTTCGGACACCATGGAGCCCAGACTTTGCGGACATATCACGACTTCCGGAAGAAACTCGACGAGCAAGATCAAAATTTGATCGTAATGGTAGGTAGATTTATAGATATCATACAAGCCTATATCGTTTAATCAGACGTGTTTGTCACATTACGCGTATTGATGTAATAGTAGTGGCTTTTGTCCCTCTCAGAGATAGCTTTTTCCGATATGAGATGCCCGGTCTGACCAGTTTAGATTGATTAGCGGAAGGCGGAAAGGCATTTTGAAGATATGTTTTGCGTAATCTGGGTCTCCCCTCTAACAAAGCTGTTCGGTTTATCGGTTCTCCGTTTAGAGAGTAGACACAGTGCTAGAAAGTATTCACCGATGAAAGTGCGGTATTTTAAACCATCAGTTTCAACTACGAATAACACATTCGCTATAACCATAGAACCCACTAGATTTACACAGTTCTTATTTTTACTTCTGCTGAATGGTCCATCTCAAAAGGCCCAGACTCTGTACGCCACGCCATCCAGGCAACATTCTCATTAAGGTAGTATGCGTCCCAAAAGGGAAAGACTGATACGTTTGCTCAAACTTTCCTGAATGAAACGTTCTATTACTAAATCAACAATTAATAGTAAGGGGTCTCCTTGTAGAGTTTGGAACTAGCGAAACAAGTTACCCAAAAAATTGCGATATTTGAAATTCAAAATTAAGTTGCGTCATATACAATGGGAGGAAAGTACATGTGGTTGTGATGGTATCAAAGGTGATTAGAAGTTGAGTCACTGTGGCCTTGTTGGCCTGATGCGAAGAGGATAAGCCCTATGAGGTGGAATGTTGGAATGTGCAGGATCAGTAAAGAGTCAACACGATTGGAACCAATTTGGGATAATTGGATAATGTATTATTGTTTGTTTAATTAGCAAATATAAGGTCATCACCTTTTGTTTGCCTCGCACTTGTTTTTTAGATAAGTGGTAAAATTGTAACTTTAAGCTATAGGGCACCTAACAATTTTGATAAATTTGAACATTTATAAGAACCAATTCTCACAATTGGTTCCTATCGTGTTGAGTAAGAACTGTATAAAGATGATCGAAGGATTAGATGGTTACAGAGCATGTGTGACTGGCAATTAAAACTAGTGGTTGAAAAAAATACCTTGCTCTCGCTGTGAACATGCTTTCTATGCCAAGAAGCCCTCCAAAGGAGACCTAAAATCGGGTATCTTATAGTGGGGACCTTTATCGGACTTTCATCAATTTACTGAGTCCAATGCAACAGTCAATAAATTAAAATAATTGGAATGGTGAATGAGTTGTTGGTATTTATCTATCAATTTCATCCCTACTTGTTGTCTTTGTATTTTCACCTTTTTTTTTTCAATAGTAAAATCAGTTCTGGATGTTCAATCAAACGTCTCACAGTGGTTTGAAAGCAAAACAGAAGTAGAAAAACGCTTCGCAGAGGGGCGCGAAAGCGAGGCTGATTTACTAACACAGATCAAGGAACAGCTTTGCTATACGTCGTTGCTAAGCAACCCTATGATGAGGATCGATCCCGTTTCGAAGGAATCCGTCGTCGCTATACGAGACTACATCTGCGTGCACGGGCCCGTGCTTGGCATGAGAGAAAATGCCGAGAGAGTTTGACCGTTTGACCTCGCTGTTAATTTTATGCAGGAAATTACAATAACAATGCTTGGTCGAATGACGCAGTGCCTTGAGGGTGGGATCACCAGTGGTATATGGGGAGGAGTACCTTCCCGATGGTGATAAGTGGTGCAGATTACCGTCGCCTAGGTGACTGGCGTATACGCGTGCCAAAAGACACCTATGGTTGATTTCCTGTTGACCAGTCGGATGGCAGAGTTGCAAATACCTGGACTGAACCATTTGGTTTTTTGTGGGTGTCGGTGGTACTTTGACAATATAAGTAAAAATGCACATATATTGAGTTTATTGTCTTGTTTATGAGCGGCCAGTATTTCCAACAGCATAAATTATGTGCATTTGCCCTTGAAGGAATAAATAATTTTCGAATAAAACATCGCGAATGTAACTACATTCCTTAAGCTCGACGTACACTTAAGTGCCCCAAAGAACCACGAAATCGCCCGACTTTCGATTGAAGAGATGAGTTTTGCCAAACCGCGTATACAGAAAAAGTGGCAGATGACTTTATTTTTAGAATCATAGACAGTATAGCGAGATGTAAAAAATGTGAAACAGGCTCCCCACCTAACTATCCTAAATGTTTTTGTGTCGAGTTTGTGTTTGATTCGTTTCGAAAATGTGTTCCTACATTCTTATCCGATTGTTTGTGTTAATGAAATGTTTGTTTCGCTTTGGATATTTGTAGAGAAGTTTGGATTAGTGTGTACGGTAATGTTTTGTTTGTGTGGGGAAAGCTTATGGCGAGACGCAGCCGGACCTATGTTGTTACAAAAGTTGATAGAGTCGCCCTTTGACGCTTGCGTTTCGAAACCCGAGTGTGGTTTGTCATCAGTCGCAGTGTTGATTCTTTCCTTAGTTTGTGTTTGTGAAAATTTATTTTAATGCATTTTAGTGGTCTTGCTTTCCGATTAGCGAGGCAAGTATATTAATTTTGGTCACGTTGTGAGTCCGTTTGGTGGTTCGGTTTGTTTGTTCTATATTTCTTTACTTCGGTAAATTTTGTTTTGACTGGTGTGTCTTTTAGATTTTTGCGGAGGTTTGTGAATTTTTAGGCAATAAGTACCACTGCGGGGTACGGATTTTATGTTTATTGGATCAAGATACTTACAAGTATCCTGGTTGATGTGCTCGTTCTCGTACATTTTAATTAATAGTTCATTTACTTTGTTTACTGTTTGTTCTGGCTTGTTGTGTATAATACTGAGTGTTACGTAATTGCCTTTCGCATTCGAGTACGTAATCGTTTGTGTTGACAATAACGAAAAACCGACCCTTGTCGAAGGGTTATTTTCCCAAAATTTGTCCAACGTTTGCAAGCTGGTTTATCGCGATTCTTTTGGCACGCGACATGTTTTGTTTCCTTGTTTGAAAGGGTATCTCTAGAAGTGCGAGTTTAGCAGCTTCAGATAGCTTTCAAGTTTGTTTTTTTGTTGTTCGTGGAGTCCAATTTGACTTTTCTTTGAATTGGTGTTGCTGCGATTGTTTGTGTCTCACGATGTAGCGTAGTCACATTATACGACTTTATTTGTTGAAATCCTGAGGTGGTTTTATTCTGTTTGGTTTTGTTGGTGTCCGAATGAATTTTAAGGCTTTTGCCTAGTACTATTTTTCGGAGTTTCATAGTTTGAGCGATGATAGGTTGTTGTTGAATTTCATGTTGTTGTCGGCTTTTCTTTGGAAATAGCTGATTTATTTCCACGGCCATGTTTTCTGTTACGTTACTGTGATTGTTTATTTTGTATTTAATGTTGTGTTTCAGTTGTTTGTTATGTGTACGATTTTTGTTATTTCTTTTAAGTGTTTGTGTGTTCTATGTCATCTTATCGTATTTTTTGGTAGTTCCCTTTTTGGAGTATTTGGTGGCCCTGAAAAGGGCCGCTTGGTATGGGTTTTTGTTAGCGCTTGGCGCGTTTGTTTTGGCGATAAGCCTAGCTTTTTATGCTTCTTTTCGCCGATTCGATGTGCTTGGTGAGTAGGTGTTTGCCGCCTTCTTGTCACTGTGTGTGCTTACATGGACAGTCTGCATAGCCCTTGAATGTGGTCTCGATTTTGATCAAACTTACAATTTAGGAGTATATATCAAAACTGATAAATGATTTATGTGATTACTGTAGCTATAGATAGGCTACATTCAGGACGGGCAGCGACGGGCAGTAATTAATAGGCAAACTGCTGGATAGTGTTAATTGGTCGGTAAACAGTCAATTAATAGTTTAATTGACTACCTGGGTGATTGGCAGGTCGTGTCCAACGACGCATATGCAAAGCAGGCCAAAAGACAAAAGCCCCCAAAGTTATTGACAGCTGGCCAGGGGTCACCATGAATACGTAATGAAGCTTCACTACGCAGAAACTGCGTAGTCAAGCCCTTCTTAACCGGTCAAACTCTCTCGGCATTTTCCCGGCATGGGTGTACATGAAACCAGTAATATCATTCCGAGGGAACCAAATAAGCTGACCGGTCGATTGGCTGACGTATTCGAGTATGTTCTGAAACCCTGCTTTGATAATCTCAACAATGTAGATAGGTATGTGTGGACTGGGAGTACCAGCGAGGGATTCGCCATCACAGACCACACTACTGGAACTGAACGCTACTTGAACGACGAGATGGATTTGATGATACCAGTTGCAATGGTTACCGAAGTTTCGGATGACGATGCAAAAGGGACTGAAGGCATTCAAGTTACCGGTGAAGATGTTGGATGCATCGGGGACAGCATTGATGACGAGAGAAACGACCTTGAGTGTGGTCTTAACAGTGGGTTAGAGTCATTAGTCAGCGAGCTTGAAAGACTTGGTCTTGCCAAGCACCCGAATGGAAAACCGTCGTTAGAGTGGGTCAACACTCCCCTACCTGGTTACGTACACATACGCGTACGGCAGGACAAGGCACAAGCTTTCACGGAAGAATTTTGAATGAGCTATGTATTGCCATCTCTTCGACTACTGGGAGAAAGAATACTTCCTCTCGAGATCCAAATTACTGAAGGTCCAAGAGGATTACGTACGGTCGCGTATACCTGCCGTCCAATCACAAATCGACAAGAACTATCAGCAACACGGAGGATTTCGTGGTAGAGTAGAACTACTACAACAAGGACCGGTTCAAACCCTGAGTGTCTTCTATGTAGCAAAATCATTGGAAGGTATGAAAAAGATTATTAATATTCACAGAATATTTTAGACATTTGAATTACATTAGAATATTCGAAAGGAGTATAACAAAAGTTCATTTTGTATTCATTTTTGCCAGATATTATTTGAATGATTGATTATGAAGATCAGTCTGGTGTTTTAGCTCCAAAAGAAGAGTTAAGTCGGCATTACATGATGATATTTTCACCCCGAGTGAATCGTTCACTGATGCACTTGTTTTCAATCTTAGAAACTCGGCACCATTGGATTTATGTGCGAGTTTACTACACTCATATCGTACCAATCAATACTTTTTTTGTGATTACTATGCCACATTTTAGGCGGCCCGAGTGAAACGACAGCAGAATTTGAGCAAACCGTGGATGGCGCCTTGGCCCTGATCTGTAAGGAATGGCCGTCTGTAGCCTCGGAGTGGGAAACACGTGATCGGAAATGGCCAACCAGTGATGTCGTCCGTGCTATTATGGTGGCTGGCTGTCATATTGTACCGAAATCTTATCCAGGGGAAGGCGGTGATGAGTATCTGCAGTGGAGACTCTCTTTCTCTCTGGCTGAGAGAACCCTGGCTCACACTTTCACAGAGAAACAGAGGATGTTCTATCTCGTTGTAAAGAAGATTTGGCGAAAGTTTTTAAAGGTAAGTTACCGTCTAGTAGAAACGTTTTGTATCACCTTTTACTAATTTGACAACGGTGTAGTTTACCGCAAATTAAAAAGATATATATCTTCAAAAATCTGTTGTTGCCGCCATAAACTTGGTTTTTGTTTCATAAGACTCTAACAGTCACTGTATATGGTGAAGCATTCATCAGATGGGGCTGGGGTTTAGAGATCTCTGATTTGACAAAAATGTAGAAAAAGTCTGGAAAATATTGTATGATCTCTTCTTAGGAACCAAAGGTACTCTCTTCTTACCACATGAAGACGACCATGTTCTGGGTTAGCGAACGAACAGCCACTGACCAATGGAAGGAGTCCAACCTTGGAGACCGATTCATGGATTATTTTGATCAACTGATACGGTTCTTGGAGCAAGGAAACGTGCCAAATTTCTTCTTGCCTGTAAACAATATGCTGAGTCACATTTCAAAGAGCGAGATTGAAGAGGCGCTGAATAAAGTCAGAGAGGTTCGCAGGAAACCTCTTATTTACATGCGGAATCTAAGTGTGCCTACCAACATTTTTAGCGTAAAGCATTGAGGAAGATGTTAAAATGCCAGAGTAAGATTATTAAGCGAGATAAAATGAGTTGCTTTGTCCGAAAACATGGTATCAATGAGTAAGTTTCTTGTACGATTCTCTCCAAGGGCAGTTTTCAAGTATGGTAAATGTTTTTCTTTATTACATACTTCAAAGTATGATTTAGAAGGATTGGAAGGGGCGTAGAATATCGTAAGAAGGGGAAAAATGACCGGCTCATAGTGAAAAAGCTGACTGAGAACTCTTGGTTTGATATAATAAACATATTTTAAGCAACTTTGTCAGTATTTACCTATATATCCACTTTCAAATTGGTTTCAGTGAGTTAGTTCCAAATCAATTGATTGAAATTGACATGTCATGTAAACAGCTGCAATAATTATTCCTTGACAACGCATGTATTTGTAGAAAGCCAGACAATGATTGACAAGAGCAATCTGCATTATCAATTTGCGTCAAATTTGGTCTTCTAAGTGTGTCACACTTGAACGTAATTATATATAATCAAAACATAACTTTCGGTGTCTTTATTTAGTTACTTTCGCTATCCCATGGTTTTGAAATGCTCAATAGTGGGGGAGGCCTGGATGCCAGTGTTTTTTGTGGGGTTTTGTTGGTTTTTTTCGCTGTTTTTGTTGATTTTGCTTTTTAGACACTGGCTCATAATTGCATAAAATGAATCATACCATCCACAAATTGCAACATTTAGTTGCAGTTTTCGACGTGCCCTTCAGGCTTGTAACTTGTACACATTGTTAAAAATGGAAAAATGGAAAGCTATTTTTGGTTCTCATTCATTCACGTGAAAGAGAAACTATTTTTCTTCTTGTCGCAGGTGTCCAATAAAATGTGATTTTTATGAGTGAAATGACAATTAACAAAGAGCAGTTTTTTGCCATCATTGGCTGTGCCATTATGGTTTCAACAGTAAAAGTAAAGGTTCTCTCAGACACTGTGCTCATCAGATTTGGCTACAACTTGTAAAACTTACCCTCCAGGCTTTCTCAGGAGATGTAATTGGAACCAAGAAAAAAGGCCCATTTTAACTCCTGTCCATTCTTTTTTGTAAAAGCGTGATTGTACTACTTCTGTAGTGATAGTTTCTTTCATAAAGTTTCTTAACCTATCATTAAAAAGGTAACAGCAAAAACGAAAATTCATATTTGATACCTTGAAAGCTACTTGAAGGACAACTATTAAAGGATGGTTTCAGAGAATTGAAATAATGCATTGTCAATAAAAATAAAAATTCTATACCTAAATTATCGTGGAAGCACAGAGTTCAACTTAGTTCCCTCTTAAGTTTGTGTAGCTACAATTTATGACAATACAACTTCTTCGATATATTTTTGTTCTGTAATATCAGCTACAGTGTCATGTACTCTCTGAATCTTTTCACTTCCATTTTCCTCTGAAGAGGTCCGGGCATGGTAATGAAATGGTTAAAGGTACATTGCAATGCCCGGTGTTGAGCTTGTTGAAATAGCCTGCATATGTACAGGCAAATAGGGAACTTTCAGTCTGGACCAAAATTCATGTGTTGGCAGTTTATTTTGCATTAATGATACCGATTATTGGACCTACATGTCTAATTTTATATTTATCGATCGCATTAGTATCAACTCTGACATATCACTTGGTATGATAAAGCGTACTTACAGTTATAATTGTGACACAAAAACTATTAAAGCTCTTTATTGTTCACTAATTAGTAGCCACCTAGAGTATGGAAATGTTGTTTGGACGGCACATTCTAAACAAAATCTAGTTAAATTAAAAAGAATCCAAAGCAGAAACTAGATTTATGCTTCACTATCCTACTGGTGGTGATATTATAAACAGATAACCTTTTACCCTTGTCGTTACGCAGAGAGGCGCTTGACCTTATGTTCTTTCATATATGTATTACTGGATTTTATGATATGAACGTACATGTACACATTCTAGTTTGTTGTGTTTCTGTCTCCTAATATTCACACCAGTCTCAGTACTGATTCAACCAGGTGACCATGCATATATTCGACATGGTTTTAGACACGATCGCGAAAATGAATTAATGGTCATGACCATTAATTCATTTCGCGATGGTCTCATTTAATTTGTCTAAAACCTGGGTCGAATATATGCATTGTCAACAATTCATTCAGTATCTTTCAACATGTCAAACCATATAAATAGTATCTCGTATCAAACAAAATTCCTGAAAAATGGCCGACTTTGTCCCTTTAAAGACTGAAAAAGAGTATAACGCTGTTAGAAGTGTCGAACGTGCCATGTAATTCAAACGTTTTTAACATCATTTTAGATTTCTCGCCATTTTCAAGAATGAATCATGTGATATAGAAAATACAGATTACAGCAACAAAATGTTTGCCATCGTGTGGTGTGCATGCAAGTAAATGGTATCATGCCTGTCTCTTTTATGATCACGATGTGTATGTGCAGGAAATACTACATTTTTCGTATTTTTCCGTGGAGCGCCATTTTATAAATGCGGCACCAGTTTAATCTTTAACCTGTTAAAACGCGTAGCCATGGTCAAAATCAGCCGTGATACTTCTATACATATCCTTGTGTTAGCACATTTACACGAACCAACTTTGGTTTGAATCATAAAAATAATGCCTGAAACTTGCAGCTATGGGGGCTTTAAATATGTTAAGCTTTACCCACAAATGAGGAAAAAAGATTTTCAACGACCAACAAATTAGGAAAAAGAGACTATCAGTGAGAACACTTAACATTATGGCTGACGACAGTCTAACAACCAACTTAAGTTTTTGATTTACTGCTGTTCTCTCTTTGATATAAGTGACCGACATAAATTTATGTACAAGTGTTCTGGAAATCTGGTTTTGCATAGGAAATGTGAAATACATTCACAGCTTATTCAAATACTGTATATTTCACACTTTAAAATTGAAAATTTGCAATTCCTGTTTCACCTAAAACAGAATGACTGAATGTTAATTAATTAACATATATATATATATATATATATATATATATATATATATATATATTATATATATATATATATATAATATATCCCATTTGTCTCGGGGTAGTCACCCTGTTTTCGACACTTGGAATAGGGGAATACCCATTTTCCGAAAGTTAAAACGGGGTCACCTACTTTTTGATGTCCGCAAAGAATTATCCAACCCCCAGGCCGAAGAAACTGACCAGTTCTCTAGTTCGACTATCTGCAAAGACATACGCGACAGTGCTACAAATGACAATACATAGTTTTCATTAGTGAAGTGTTCACCTATGAAGCTTGTGTGATTTCTATTATAATGTTATTTCGGTCATCGCTGCCGTCATCTGTTTTAGAGCTTTTCATACTTCCGGGTTCACGTCCTGGTTGATGTGCGTCAAGCGTGTCACAAACAACGCAAATCTATGATGCTGGATTTCTAAACGCACACCCCACAGCAACTACAGCCCTCTCACATGGCGTAGATCACTGCTTTCGGTGATTCTCTCAGCCGACAAACTCACACCCTTTGTATCACACTAATATTCTCATCCATTAAAAGTCGTATATTAACGATATTTTGACAATTCAAATTTAAACCAATTACAGAGCGTATTTTCTTGAATTACTCTGTGATTTTTACGCAAAAACTACTAAAGAGATATGCGCTAACCATTGACGTCGAATAATTAGCAAGGCCGAGGCGCAGTTTTCGAATGGATGCGAATGAGTAGAAACATAGCCATTAACAGAGATCGATCAGAGATATGGCGTAAAATATCGAATATAAACAGTATATGATGTGTCCTGTTAGAAAGTAATGAGAAATCTGAACTAAGTTGAAATTTGCAGCGTTGTATGAGCTTTCAGGGGAAATTTCTAATCACTAGTATAGTCATGCATTTACCGTAGGAACTACAAATAAGGAACAAAATGGTCCATTCTACAAACTCGTCTTTACTCGACAGCAAACCAGTTCAGTTAGACATGCTCGGTAATAGTCTATCAATGTTTGAAAGAACCTTTTGTTAATACATGTATATGGTCGGATTCAACATAGACGTTAATTTGTTTTATGTTATCAGCTAATTTTGATTTTTATTAAATTTAACTAAACAATTAGGATTGTTAAATATATTGGGCTGAAAAAAATACATTGTGCTGTTCCGATAACCCGATCTACCCTAATGTTTACCTGCCGACCCTAAACTTTTTAGAGCTACGTAAACACGGAAGTAAAAAAAGGAAAGAACCCGTAAAATCACGCGTTCGTTACTTGGCATTTGATATTTGCTTGAACGAGGGTGTCTTTTACGGTTTTTATCCTTTTACATGTATGATACCTTTTTCTGGAAATGTTGTGGCCAGTATTTGATCACCCTGAACCACTGAAAAATGCATATTTATTTAAAATAAAAATATTTTGGAAAAAATTCCTTCCGACCTATGTACCTTTTTTTAAAAAACCATGTTTTCGGAACAGCACACTTTATTTATTTATTTATTTATTTATTTATTATTTTTGTCTTAAGGTTAGTAAGAGTGTTTTTGTTGCATGTCTTAAAACCACAATTTTAATTTGTCCCTCCTTGTTATTTATTCCATACAGCTGCATCTGTGATCCTTGTTCTTGTTTTAAAATAAGAAAGGGTAAGGTACAGATGAATCAACAAGGGGTTCTACCTTTCAAATTGCTAGTGGAGTGGAATGAAAAACAAAATTCTTGATATATAAGTGATGTATATCTATGCGTCAACGTATCAGCATGTTTTAATGTCTATCTGTCTGCCTGTCTGCGTTTCTGCACGTATCAACGGATGCTGTATATATGTATGTATGTATGTATGTATGTATGTATGTATGTATGTATGTATGTATGTATGTATGTATGTATGTATGTATGTATGTATGTATGTATGTATGTATGTATGTATGTATGTATCTATCTATCTATCTATCTATCTATCTATCTATCTATCTATCTATCTATCTATCTATCTATCTATCTATCTATCTATCTATCTATGTGCACGTGTAACTAATAAACTACCCTACTCCTGCTGTTCTGACACCCCCTCATACTAATGGTAAGTGCCTATTGTAGTAAGGTCAGAATGCTGACCCAATACCGAAAGGTCACAAACGAACGCGTACTGACAATAGGCGAAGGGCACTTAATGGGTAGAAAGTGTTTAAATTATTGAAGAGCGGAGCTGTGCGTACCAGTCGATGACGTGAAGTAAAGCGCGCTACTCAGGAGAATGCAAAGAGACGGGCGAGATTCCGAAAAAAGAAATCAATGCTCTTTACTGACGAAAACGTTGACTCGAAATTGTATCATTTCGCTGGTGACATTGTACATGACAGGTATGTGACATGATGGGACCAATCAGGCGAGCTGAAACATTTCAATATTTTTTTAATCATTTCCGGGTTCGCTACTGCATCAAAAAGGCACATTTTCGTGTAAATGTGTATGAGCGGAGCTTAAATGTGGATCAGACAACAGTGTTTTCTTAAAGGTCTACTAAATATAATTCGACGTGACGTAATATTCGCGTAATTTTACACAATGATGGTTGGTTTGAGTCGTTGATTGTGAATGGGTATTGCTTGCAAAAGAATGTATAAAAAAGACTGAAAAACAAAACAAACAAAAATAAGACAACATGATGATGTGAAATATTTCGTTTTGCTATCATTAAATACCATAATAAAATCTGCAATGCTGTAGGGCCATGGACAGGTAGAAACTTAGAATCGCATAACAATATGAGTTGTGATTTAAACTTTTACTACAATATTTATCATTATTCGTCATTTCCCGATAGGCATTGCAATTAGAATCCTTTGCGTTAATTGCTGTCAGGCTATTTTGAAAATGTTCCCCGCTTGGTTTAAAGTGTTCGGTGTTCACAACTCTTCTCATTGTTTCAACTCACAAGGTAAACCTGCTCCATCTTGAAAGTTTATACTCGCGGAGAAAGCATAAATGAAGTAAATACGAACTGAGTCATTCAAATTTTTAGCCCAACTATTATTATATGGGAATTTATCTGTGTCGTTGCCTCATTCATTTATATTTGTCATTTTAGTCTTCCGATTAGGCGTATTAAATATTCAAATTTGATAATGTCTTCATTGGAGCTCCTGAAACAAGCGGAGGCTTTACCTTGTGTCATTTAACTCATTTCTTTTTGTCTGTCTCTAGCTACATATGTGCATATGTGCTGGTTTACCACATTCTCGTCACGGTAAAGCAGATTGAATGGGTACGGTAATGTCATTACGCAAAAAAAAATACAGCAGGACTTATTTCAAGTAAAGTATTATCATAGCATTCCAAAAGGTTGTTTATCTTTGTTTAATGTGTGATGTGGGGTTGAAATGGCTTTGTTGGCAATCATATTTAATTTTCATGACATTGAGCGTTTCCTTCATCCGTATCTAGTCCGTATCTAGAGAGTGCACAAGGTGTAGGGGTACGTGACAGTTTAAATATGGACGAAAATCCATTATTTACATGTAGTATCCCGACCAAAAGCTATGGCTTCTAAGTATTAGGCAGTTATTTAAGCTGTACCCGGAGGAGTCACCACAGCTTGGAGAATTGGGATTCCCTCAGCTGTCCATAGCGGAAATGGAGGATATGGTCGTTTAAAACTTCCTGTGTGCGCATTGTTTGTGCTCTAAAACTTCCGTAGCTTATGGTCTCTACTGCTGTAATCTACAAAACTTAGAATATGTGGCGATCTACAAAAAACTATAAAAGAAATAGAACGGACAGAGTTCAATGATGGAACAAACGTCAACTGAATCGCACCAAAACATAAATAATAATGCAAAATACTTCGGGATTTGTATGTATCGTGCCCTGTGAAAGCAAACATTGTACTGCATGTCTTAATGTTGTCTCCAGTCTCGGCCAGAGTCTCTTCAAAAGGTTAAAATTCGTTTTAGTTATGTCAAACCAAAGCTATGTACGACAAGAGTAGTAAATTTTAGTGACGGACCATTGGCTCGGAGGGGAAGGTATACAAATACATGGAAGTCAAATAATGGAAAAAGATTCTGCAGAGCGAAAAAGAAAAAGAATAGTAGTAGCCATGTTGATTTAAGAAGGCGTGTAATTTTCTTTTGGCGCGGGATATTCTGCGCAAAATACGAATGAAGTTATTTGTGCCAAATTTTGTGACGCAAAAAGTACGTGTCAGCATCCTGACCACCCCTGCAAAGATCTAATAGTTCATTCCCCGGTACGGAATTGACCTGGCGTGACTTTTGAGCATTGTATTCCGTGTTGTACAGTGTACACTCTGTCAATATGTTTTGTATAACCTGATCGTTTGCCACTGCCCTGACCTCGATGCTCTGCAGCTGTCCGATTTGCGACAATCTAGGTCTCTGACGTGGCCACGCTGTCTTTTACTTTATTTTTGGTGTTTTTTGAACTCACAATATCCACGTTTAATCTTACGCAGATAAGAAGATGACAACGCCTTTTAGAATATTATGAGCGTACATGTAGTCCTGCAGATAGACACGTGAAGTTTCCTGCAATGCCGAGCGCATAACGTTTTTTGTGAAAGAATTCTGATGCGATTTAAATGTACGCGAGACTATTACAAAATTTTGCTTAGTCAGCAAGGTATTCGAGGCCGAACTACTGTAATTTCTCTGATATCGTCATCTTTTTTTCTAGGTCAGTCATACTTCCGGGTTCATGCCACAGTTAAAAGCAGGGTTTTACATCACTTTTAACTTTTGAGAGTCCCTGGGACTCCTGGTGTTAGAAAATGGGAGTCCTACATCAAAATATGGGGGTCCCAATTTATTTCACAAAAATGTTTTATAGTTTATCAATGCCATGGTCTTCACTGTGTTCAATTAGTATTAAAACACACAGCAAATAGTTGCATATTTCTTAAAATAATTCCTAGATGAAAATTCTAGTTCATACTGAGGGCCCTCATTGATCAATTCAAAGAACATTATTCATGATATTATCTCATAACTTTAATGACAAGTTCACAACGTGAAATTTGAACAAATATTCAAATTTGTCAAATTGACAAGAAGGTAAGAAATTTCATACTCTGAAATGGCATACACCTAGCAAGTCCAGTAGGTTTGAGTTCACACTCTGCCAGCAGCTCCTTCAGCAAATAACCTAGCAGTGTTCATGAAGTCAAAATCATCTGTGATGGGGCCAACCAGTTTGATGAACATTAGTCTATTAAGCCTTTGAGGACTGAGTCTATTTCGTGCCCTCTGTTTGATGGCATTTTGTACTGAAAAGCCCCTTTCACATGGGGCAGAGGACACTGGTATGACAAGAGCAATTTTAGCTAGGATGGCAAAATCAGGATACTCCTCTGTAAAATCAGTTAGCAACAGCTTGATATACATATCAAAATTCAGTGCCTCCCTATGAGATCTTGTGAAGTGTTTGTAAACAAGGAAGTGTGCCCTAGCTCTATCAGCATCAATACCTGGTGTATTGTTATAATGAATCAACAGTTGATCAAGCTGGTTGACCCCATAGTCAGGTAGGTTGGCCACATTTTCAGGATATCTGTGTGGGTTGAGAATCACATCAAAACACTCCAGAATATTCATCTCATCATCTGGAAATCTGCTATCTAAATTCTGCAGCAGTTTGTTGATATAATTTTCTCTTGCATCACAGAACCTCTGTCTAAGTGGCTGATTGTCAGTATTTGAATGTTTTTGTATGTGTTTTTCTGACCATTGCCAGGAACATCACCCAAATCATTAAAGACGTCTCTGACAGTGTGTGAATCATTAGTCATTCTATTCAATGTGTCCCTAGTAGACTGAACACTTTTTTTTATATAAGAGGTGACAATCTTTCTGAAATGTAAGGCTCAAAATTCCAATGACAGTAAGAACATCAATCAATAAGGCAGTGAATAGCAGACACAATGAATTAGAGATAAATTTCAACAGCTCATCAGCCTTTCCCCCTTTTTTGTCACTTGCAAGTGCCAAGGCGATTGGCTCAAAACTGATGAAAACCATCTTGACAGCTGATTCGACCGACAGCCAGCGAACAGATGTAGCCTCAGTAATTTGTTTTGTTTTCCCATTCAACAGAGTTTGAATTTCCCTAAGTTTGTCATATCTCACACTAGAGTCAATGAAGTATTTATACAATGAATGGATTATATTATGATATTCTTTGCAATATTCAATATCTCTGCCTGCTTGGGAAGCAGCAAGATTCAATCAATGTGCAACACAATGCACTTGAACAAAGTTTGGATTTCTGGCTTTTAATTTTGCACCCAACCCGTTCAAACGGCTGGTCATTACGGCCGCCCCGTCTGTTCCTAGCCATATATTTTGTCCACGGCTGCGTCACAGATTTCTTTCCTAGTCAAAAATTCAATCAAGGCGTTTTCAATCTCTGCAGCAGTGGCATCTGTAATTTGCTGGTTACAGAGGAAAGAAAAATTCGCCTCGCCATTCTGAATATATCGAACATATATTGCAAGTTTCTTATGAATGAAATGTCACAACACAAGTCTCATCCAACATTATACCGATGACGTCACTTGCATGTATACTATCAATCAGGGACTTCTCGATCGCACGTTGAATACACTCTTCAAACTCCATAACTATCTGAGGACGTTTGTAATATTCAATGTCTAAGCCGTTCAGATTCTGCAGATGAATGATGTCAGTGAATACATCGCATGGAAGGTCACGTTTAGCGATCAGGTAAACAGTACGTTAAATTGTGCAGCGTACGCCTCGAGTTCGTTACTCTTACCGCTACGTATCACTCCACTCGTAACTGTGCTCTTACCCTGCAACTGCCGGTCCTCATGCTTAGGATTTTAACACTTGTGAGACGACTTTTCGAGTCCTGAATGATGACGAGTGAGAGTTGAATGTTGAAAATTACAAAAACCTTCCATGAACGGGCATGTAACATTCGCTTTCAAACGTACACCGCATTCCATGACGTTTCGCTCTTCAGAATATCGAAGCCATTTATAGTAAATCTATTGAGTCAACTTCTGTTGAATGTTCGTAATTTTGCTGACTTGAGTCGGGGACCTGATGTATCAGTATCGCATGGCGTAGCTGCCGTTTCGGCCTCGACCAAACCTGCATGGTGCTGGTTGCTGCGGCCGCCGAAAAACCTTCGCAGATCGGCCTGTTTGACACGACCCGCCATGATGCATAAAGATGTGTTAATCGACACAAACAAGAAATCGACCAATTAAGAATCAGTTTACATTTTGAAAGTAACTTTTTACAGCAATAGAATTTGTTTCCGCGGTTACCATTGGTTATGAAACAGTGGAGGCCAATGCACTATGGAGCATTCCATTAAAGTACGGGGTCGGTAAGGTTTACTGGGATGTGTTTTACGTGTTCAGCAGCTTCGAAAGGTGTACACCAGCAACAGATATTGCTGCGTCCCAAGGGACGCGTGGTTTAGTTTTTGAGGGGTCCTGCGTCCGGTTTTATGCGTAAAGGACGCAGAAATGCGCGTCATGTAAACCCTGTAAAAGTATTTGCGTCAATGCACAATGGACACCCTCCTGTTCACAGGCTTCCTCGCGTTGCAAATCACGTCAATCCTCAGCTACGGGATGTTCCATACTTCAAGCGTAGGTGGCGCTTTTAGGGAGCTTGCCCAGCAGGCGGCAGAAGTTGCAACTGAAAAATGACCTCAGGGCAGTTCTGAGCAAAGTAGATATACAGTATGCAATACTTTACTGATAGAAAATGTATGTCTGCCCTGCGAGGGCAACTCAGATATATTGCTGCTCTCAGGGCAGATTGGTAGACACTATACAATGCTGTAAGGTTAGAAAATGTATGTCTGCCCCGAGGGCAGCTCAGACATATTGCTTCCTTTCGGTCAGACATACATTTCCAGTGTTGCCGCCAGGACGTGCCCTTGCGACAATGCACAGTAAGTGAGGCTACCCACAATTCTCCATGATCCGTACACACGGAGATCACTCACTGAACTGAAGCAAATTTCTTCTGTACACAGAATAGCTCGGTCCATATTTCAAAATTCTGGGACCATAGATTTCATAATCATAGTTCTCTAATTTCTCACTGTGAATAATAAGAAGATCAACCCCTTTTCCGCAGAGGAGATAGCAATTCTGTGATTTGGCAACATAGATTTTTGACAGCCACATGCAATATTTTCAAGGAAACTAAGGGAATAAGTCGCATCTGTGTTGGCAAAAGAAAGGATATTGTTTTTCTTTAATGTTTGTAACAAAGGAGTTTAACATGTCTGACAGGTGGTTGATGAGACCATCTTAGTTGCTGATAACTTTGCTTTGACAAGTGTGCAATTTTTAGCAACTTCAAACATCGAATTCTTATTCAATTTACTCCTGAATTTTAAACATGCTCAATAATTTTGGAACATAGTTTTAACCAACAATCCTAAAATTAAATTCTAAGTTTCAAATTGTTCAGAAACTGATAAAATTGAAGAAGCCTTTAGCAAATAATGTCTGAGCACACATATCAAGGGGAATTATGGGTAGTCTCACTTATTGTGCAATGTCCCTAAAACGGAACTCGTTGTCCCACACTCTTGCGTACTAACGGTCACTTCGGGACTCGGGAGCACTCGTGAGTCGACTGTGATGGGCGTAGTCTACAAGTAATATCTGTTACTGACGATGATCTTTGTTTTGCATAATTATTGTGAGGCTTACACAACGTACTTTGGGAGCTAGCTATATGATCAAAAGTAATTAAAACGCTGCACTTGATATCATAATTTGCTTGACTGTAGTCCGTCTGAGCTCTGATTTGCGGCAGATATGGTATACTGCTTCAATTACCTGAAATTCAAGCATAACGACGCGGTCCCGGTAGCTTGAATTTTGTGCAGTGAAACTAATGTGTTACGAAATAATGCAAAATTTGATTGACAACTGCTTGTTGTCCCCAAAATGTACAAAATGTCCCCACAAATAAATGGTAGTGGGACACAGTGTCCCCTGATCTAAAATTCCTGGCCGCAACACTGCATTTCTTATGCTCACAAATCATTGCATAATCTATCAATCTGCCCTGAGGGCAGCAATATACCAGAGCTACCCTAGGGGCAGACATACATTTCCTATCCTATCTACCAATCTGCTGTCAGGGCAGCAATATATCTCAGCTGCCCTCAGGGCAGTAATACAGTTCCTCAGTGACGTCATTGAATGTTGTGCACATGTTTACTCCGCTCTGAGCTGCCTCAGGGTAGCGCTGCCCTCAAGTCATTTTTCAGTTGCAACTTCTGCCGCCTACAGCTTGCCTCACTGTTCAGAACAGGAAACTTCGTATAACAATGGTACGCAAGTATATCCGCCTTATATAAGATATCGCCATATCCAAAATCTTAAGTCAACAATTATTTGCCAAACCACGAATTATTTGAGCAAAAGTGTGTTCTTTCACATTATGCTGTGATTTTAATACAAAGTTTTCTCTTGCATTCATTGGTAGTAACTTCTCAATCCTTTTTGTTTTACAAAACTATCGTAAATACTGCATTGTTAAAAGAGGTATTATATGAATTTTCTAAATGTGCAAATTCAAACAAATACTCAATAACACATTCCGCATAAATGAATAAAAAAAGTAACCGAAATTTCGAGCATTTTGTTGATTCAACTTTCAGCAGGAATTTCTTCTATTAATGCAGTCATAAATATGTGTGTATTGCAATGGTATAAACGGGAAAATTTATCAGTTCATTAACGAACACTGCCAGATCGTATTCTACCAGGATTGCGAACGACTGTGAGACCAATAAGAAATAAACGCTTATTGAAATATGTGTTACTTTTTGCGAACGGCAAACCTGAATCCACTTTATGTTTTCGGAACATGCAAACGCTGTGGCGCCGCGATTTTCCGTTATCATTCGTATGTGCTATTCTTTTGGTTGTGTGAATTTAACAATAGAATTGCAGCGTCTGCAACTCAAGATGTCATTTAGCTTTTACGATTTGTTGAGGATTTTCTGTAGACTCAAACAAATTTGTTTTGCTCGACATTAACCATATCAGTAATACGCTCTAGGCCGTGTAAGTCTATCAATTGTTCAAAAGATACATCGCACAGGTATGGCCGAGATGAGTTTATACGAGGACTTGTGTCATGCGATGCTACGTCATCAGAAAATGTATATTTTCAGCAGCTGTTTCCAGTATGTGAGTCAGTAACATTAATTCCCCCTTACCTTTCTAGCCATGAACACGACTCTGATGGTAAATTGCCAATTACAGAGGCATTTGTACTGATTTGTTGTGCTTATTTATACTCTTGGTGTATGTTGTGTTCATTTCTCTAGTGGCTTCTGTCGCGGGTCAAGGGTTATCGGGACCCGGACTACTGTGGACTGCTGTGTCGATTGGTCCATCTCCACCGTCTCACCTACTGTTTATCCGGGGCGAAGCTCATGACATCTACACAAACGTATCCCACAATGCGACTGTAACGGCAAACCAACTGTTGACAGGCACGAACGCGTTCTTGACGGGACTCGCATACGATTACCATGACAACTATATTTTTACGATAGACACTGTTGGTAAGCTGGTGTACAGAAATGATCTAGCTGCAGGATCTATTGGGGCTATACATGGGGGCGTCTCCGGCAGAGTTGAAGGTATGGCGGTTGATTGGTTGGCAAATAAGCTGTACTGGACGGATGCGTCGTACAACTGGATAATGGTATCTGACTATAACGGTCAATACGCGTACCTCTGATCTACAGAATGCTGGACAGACCACGGGGAATAACCGTGCATCCGTTCAAGGGGTAAAATGATATATTATGTCGAATGTAGAATCGGAGTTTTGAAAGTGAAATTTTGCGTTAGCATAAATGTAGAAAGTAATTTTTCTTCACATACCACCACCACCACCACCACCATCATCGTCACCATCACTTTACGGCTGATACATCGCATATTACCTTTTGCAATGATATGATGCCACAAATATGACAGTATCACCATTCTGTTTAATATTGTAATACAATTAAATTTGTAATAAAATAAAATATTGCTTAAAAAGTTTATTGAAAGTACAATATTTTTGTAAAATGCAAGGGACAAAATTTTTGAATTGTTTGTCTTGTTTGAAAGCTAAAGACATCTACATCAACTGCTATATTTGTTTTTACTCACTGACAGATACCTCTATTGGTGTGATCTAGGATCAAATCGAAAAATCGAGAGGTCTACTCTGAATGGGGAACGTCGTGAAACTATCGTTAGCATTGAAACACACGGAAGTTACTTCATACAATCACCAAGTGGACTGTCCATAGATTATGCAGAAAACAGGTGAGCTGCAATTGAATGAGAAAAGCTTTCAGCATTGTGCGGACGATAAATCTTCAATTACTGGGCAATTTCTTACTCTAAGTGGTCTAACTTTTGTATTGGCAGGCTGTATTGGACAGATGATGGATTAAACACGGTCATGTCGATTGATCTTGATTCTCCACTCGAAATCAGTGAATTTTATCCTGGATTACGTAGCGTGTTACTCTTACCCTTCGATTTGACAATGGACCAGGTGAGTCACGTGATTGAAGCTCTTTCGAATACTAATCTCGATCGCGCCTCAGGGGCAGATTTTCGGACTATCAAACTTTTACAGTTCTTTTCTGATCTACCACTTATTGGGTCTCTTTTCAAAGCTTTTGGTGTGAGAAAAATTTTCAGCATCTTAGTTTTTCGAAAATCGAAAATTTATATCATTCGCCATATGGTCAACACGTGCACTGGGATGGCGGCCATTTTGGATTTCAATTCTCGGTTAAATCTTGGGTAATCTATCTGTTTCTCCAGCACCAAAATTTGAACGATGACACTCCCCGATATTTATTATTGATTTCGAAAGAGATAGGTTGAAAGCTTCCTGAGGAAAGTTTGAGAAAATGTTTAAATCTTTCACTTCCGAGGTAGCAAGTCTCATTCTGTCAAGCAATCAAGTACAAGTCAGAATGTTAGGATGTTTAGATGATAAAATGTATATTTTTATTCTGATGGCAGGATTTTGTCGTCGTTGGCGATTTTTCCTCCACTCGCCTTTGGCTTATCGACCGAGGCAACCAAAGTATCACCGGCTGGTTGGCTTTCAACTTTCACCCGATAGGGGTGACATATTATACCGAGTGGAGGCAGCAAACGCAGCAAAGTGAGTGAAATTCCTGTGCTTTTTTACCGACGTCATAGATAACTCCTCGCCTAGTGCAGGGCTCTTACATGCAAATTTTTAATCCGGTCGTTTTGCTATAACGACGAACGAGGACGGTGATGAGTTTTTTTTTATTGTTTCGTCACTGTTGCTGCATACGCAAAGTAATCGGATAAGTAAGGGAAATACCAGATTCTTAGAACATGTTTGCCATTTAATATAATTCTGATTGTTTTTATCGTTAAGTGCATATAACAAATAATTGGAAATTTCGTGTACCAAAATGTGTTTCCTCTCTCAGAATCTTGAATCAGGGCATCTTATTTGATTACACTTCTGAAAATAACAACAAAATGGTCTTGTAGGTCCGTGTTCTACTAACAATGGCGGATGTGACCAACTGTGTGTCAGCGATCCAAACGGTCACAAGTGCCTGTGTTCCCATGGGTACGTTTTAGACGATGACGGCAAAACGTGTACAGTTGGTAAGTGCCGCTAACATTTGAGAAAGTATTCCTTTATCAAATTCAAAATAATTTTTCTGAACTTTAAACCGATTCTCTTTCATTTAAATTCTAGTAAATGCACATAACATGTTGTAAATGCATTATAGTACAGGCTCTCCGAGCTCAATGCGTTCATTTTATTTTTGGGGGCAATATTGCACTGAAAGTCAAACGAAAATGCGGGACTTTGATTTAAAAACTGCTGTACAGTAATCTACATTCATTTTATTTTTTGATAACAATAATGAATATTTCTCAGCCAAGTCACATGACAATGACACGCTGATAAAAGGGCACGATGTCATTTGTCTGCTTTCAGTAATCTGAACCACCCAACATTAGACCATTCAATGCTAACTTAGGTAATAAACACAAAATAAATAAAGTAATTAAAAATTAAAAAGTACCAATTAATTAGCAATTTTCATGCAAAAAAAAAACGGTGACCCTCCCCAGATGTCCCGGTCCGTAAAAACATATCTTAATTGACACATAATTTCTCATTTGACCTTTGAACTTTCAAATAATCCTTTTTGAACTTTACAAATAATCACTGTTTGCGAAATTCCAGTATCACATTTGTTGTTCACATCTGCTCTTTCAAACACACCACTCTCATCACGTACATTTATATCAATTTTCAAACATTTATAAAAGCACAGATTTAGCTAGTTTTGAATCGTTAAAATAATTCAGTTTCGTAATAGATAGCAATGTATAGTGAATCAACATTTTTATGAAATTCCATAATCAAATTTCCTGCACACATGTACACATGCACCTGTAACCAACCTTGTCTATCAATTACATTAATATCAATAATCAAGCGTCTGTAAATACACAGATTTAGCTAGTTTTCTTTTGGAGTAAATTATCAATATTTCCTTATAGACTACAATTTATAGAGAATCAACATTTTGGTGAAATTCCAAAATCAAATTCCTTGCACACACATGCAAATCGCGAATCGCAACACGAGATGAGCATTAGGCGCGTTATAATATGACATTGAATGATTCAATTTTGTTGACATTCATTGTCTGATAGTACTTCTTTGTGCTTTTATTTTCCTTAGACAACCATCAAGTTCCAGGACACCAAATATTATTCTCAACATCAAACAGCATTTGCAGACTGCCGGTTACCTTCGGACATGCAGTCGTCCCTGTCAGTGAGAACTGTTTCGTACAAGACGTCAATGCTACGGCAATGGATTATGTTTACAGACAGGACGCCCTCTATGTTCATGATCAATTGACAGGATCTATCAGAAAAATGACGCTTCGAGAGGGAGAAACGTTTGTTACAATAGTACAAGGCGTTAGTGGAGTAAAAGGTACGCCGCACGAGAAATGTTTGCAGACTAAATACATGATTCTCTCTCTCTCTCTCTCTCTCTCTCTCTCTCTCTCTCTCTCTCTCTCTCTCTCTCTCTCTCTCTCAACATTCAGTATATCAAATACGCTATTACCATTTAATAGTTCCTCATCTCCATAAGATGACAAGGACAGAATATTTTATCTCCATCATGATCTGTGATATATTTGTGACTGTATCTCCATGTATAAATGATTGCTCTGCTCTTCGTATATTTTAGGAATTGCTGTTGATTGGCTCGGTTCAAACTTGTACTGGACAGATGCTCAGTCCAAGGCCATCTTTGTTTCAAAATTGAATGGGCTCCATGTTACAAAACTTATTACGGAAAATATTGAAAACCCAAGGGACATCGCAGTGCATTCAATCAAAAAGTAGGTGAAACCTCAGCCTAAATACAGACCAAAAAGCATTTGCAAACTATTTGTGAGGTCAAGAAAAAGTGGGTCATGAATAAATGCGATCATGGGAGATCAATCGGAGACAAACTCTACATTCTCGTTATATGAAAAAAACACAAGACACGTGCTTAATTGTTTTTGTTTCGTCAATGAATATCAACTTTGTCAACAATATTACTGTCATTTATGTGTTTGTTAGGTTGATAGTGGGAGGGGCGAAGAGGAACTGCTTTATTTCTGCCTGCCTACCTGCCTGCCTGCCTACTTAACTTCCTACTGGACATTGTTAACTTAGGCAAACATACATACATACATACATACATACATACATACATACATACATACATACATACATACATACATACATACATACATACATACATACATACATACATACATACATACATACATACATACATACATACATACATACATACATACATACATACATACATACATACATACATACATACATACATACATACATACATACATACATACATACATACATACATACATACATACATAACAAATGTTGTCTTTAAGCCACCAACTAAGTGAGAGTCTTCAACTTCTATTGACATTGTTAACTTGGTAATGGTGTGTTAATAATGGTATGTTTCTCTTTTATCAAATCAAGGATTCTTTTCTGGGCTGATAGTGGCAGTTATCCAAGGATAGAGAAGTCAATGTTATCTGGACGTGACAGAGACGTCGTAGTGGCTGACAACACTACTTCACCTGTAGCACTGACAATTGACTATCAGAGAGATAGGTAAGAGCGTGAGACAAAATTAATGTCTCTGACAGTTATGTGTCATGATATGCCCTAACATAAAATATGTAATTGTTTGTATTCGAAAGTCAAAAGTTCATTTTAAAGTTAGTGGGGATTTAATGGGTTTAATATGAGGATCGTAAACTTACGACTGAATACCTTTCTCGTGGTAAACATTGTATTGAACATGAAATACGTCCTTTAAATATTTGTGTTGGAAAAATAACTTATTCCTAAAATGTTTCTGCTTATGAAGATATAATTCTGATGAAAATATGTCTATCTTCCTGCTTATCTGCAAACCTTATAAGCAATGCATTTTAAAATGTAAAATAATTACGATACTTTATTGTAAAGCCGTTTTGGTTGTCTTAGGCATCATATACTTCATGATCGTGTTCATTTAAAACAAATATCCGATTTTGTACACATTTAGGTTTTATTTACAACTTTTCCATAAATGTAACGGTCGTCGATAATGTTTTTTGAAATACATGATATACATAGTCAAAAAGTGTATAAGAGCAGCGTCGTAAACTGAACCTTCTACGTTCTAAAAAATTGAAACGTATCTTCATCTTAAGTGTGTCATGGCTGCCATGGTGCTGGCACTTCGAAAGTGCAATGTCAATTATCAAGAGTATAGAAATAGCTAAAATTGCTTAGTAGATGGTGTAACACCCAGAAACCTTAACAGAAATTCGATGACCCCTTTTGGTACGCAAATATTTTGAGTCACAGAGTCTTTTCATGATGATACTGCGGTTTGCGACACTTAGAAATGTTATCGATTCGTAACACTTATCACCATCTTCTTTCAGATTGTATTGGTACGATGCCAATTCTGGTATGATGCATTCAACATCTTTCGACGGTAAATCACAACAACCATTGGTAGCTGGTCGTGTCAACTTGTTTGGCATGGATGTCTTTCAGGTAGTAACTTAGAATTCTTTGCAACGATGCAAATAGGACAGAAATGGCACTTTTAATTTACCGGAGTGACACTTAACTGCAGTGTTGGCTCCCTCAGCTCCCTCATACTAAAATATGACACCCCTCAATCTGTCAATTGTAAATCGAGACCATCGGGCAAAAAATACTGCTCTAATTCGATCAATTAAACTTGTAATGTAGCCATGAAGATATGGCGCTTGAATCTAACACATTGTGTACCACATTGTGTACTGTCAACCAATACTCATCGCATTGAATAGTTCTTTTATAAGTGTCATGACCCCTTTCGATATCACCGTCATCACTCCTTCAATGTCATTTTCGTCACGTTTTGAAAAACTTCCCTCAGTTTCACTGAAATCAACTATCACTTTGTCTATTGTAAGAGATAACACCCTTGGACTGTTCATTGTAAAATTCGACCCCTCCATAAGAATTTCGTAAACTCAACTCGCCCCCGATTACAACCGACCAGCCCCTTAAAAAGTGAAGGCTCCCAAAAGCAAATAAAGACCCTTTGGAATCGAGAAATCAATTGAGATTGAAAGTTTGTTTTATTATTCCTTGAGGATTTCTACACAATTCCACCCAAAGCAAATTCTACATGTATAAAGATGCAAAGAGCTGACCAGTAGAGAATCATATACTTATGGATTTTTACAGAACAAATAAGTCACGAACCGGTGGCTATTCTAGTACGGTTATATATGAAAAGTGCTACTCAAACAATTTTGAAAACAATTTTGAATATGATTCCTCCCCACATCTTCCTAGAATTATTCAGGAATATGCGAACACTATAATTGGGTTGTCTACCTTTCTAGAAACAAGTTACTAGAATCAGCCCAGACTGCACAATCATTTGTTATTCAGCTGTTCGCATTTGTAGGTTGATAATATTTTCACATGACATTCAACTATTTTGCGACAAGAAAGACTGCTCTAACCACGTTAAAATGCCGTCAATCTGCTGCCTCGCTTATTCAGATTGATATCAGGTTAGGCTCAAATCTGGTTTTGTTTGGCAATATGTAAACCTCTTTCACAGGACTACACTTTGTTATTCACAACGAATTCTATTATACCTCAGTAATATTTCAAACATCAATAAAACGTACCTGTACAAGGTTGTTTATTTCGTTTTTCAATGTCCGTTTATAGGATCACTTGTTTTGGACGGAACCAGACCAGAACACAATCACCGACTTTGACCTCGTTTCAAACAACACCGTTCGCATACAAAGTATGTCTGACTCCCCCGAAGCACTCATTGTGTTTGACAAGACGATACAAACCGAAGAATCAGGTAAGCTTTGTTATCGATACTGCAGAATGTGCAAATACTTGAGCGCTACCTAACTACTGCAATCAGTTACTACAACGTTTTCTGTAGCAACATTCTTACAATTTGCCTGCCCTAATATTGAAGATACGGAATACATTTTGTCGTGATATTTGGTCTGTATTTCCAATTATAGGGCCGTGTGACATGTTTAACGGTGGGTGTGCAGAAATATGTGTACCTACAGAATTGGGAGCAGAATGCTTATGCAGTCAACCACAATCTGCAAGTTGTAGGAAAGGTAAGAAGCGCATATGTGAAGATTCACATCTTAACCGATAGATTCCATGCACAAAGTAACGTGGTTTTGTGGCAACCAGTCCTCTTTTTTAAATTTCAGAACATTCATGAATTGATATATTTTGTTGTTTACTGATATTTTCGACTTAATTCGACGATTCGTTTGTGTTTTAGCGATAGAATTTTGCTATGTGTGAGGCCATTTTCTTTCAAAAAGAATACTTAATGCCTATTTCGTATCCGTCACGTTTTAAACTTTGTTAATAACAAACTAGTGGATATTTTCCCCCAGTCGTCCGTTGTCCAGTGGATTTCTATGGCGGTTCCATTGCCCCAGGCTGTGACAACGTCAATGGCAATATTTGTCCCTTCATCTGCAAAAACAACTTCTCACCAAGGCTTACTGGTACTCTTCTCTGTCAAGATGATGGGCAGTGGGATACTACATTGTGGATATTATGTAAAACTGGTAATTATATCTATCGGTATATTGTCAGAACACGTGCCGTATCCTTTATTTCCATTTAGTGTATATATACATATTATATATATATATATATATATATATATATATATATATATATATATATAATATATATATATAACACAAATTGTTTCAAGCATAAAATAATAATATTTGTTACTTAAGTTTCATGCATCCTGCAATCTTCAGACAGATAAAGTCATCTGTCTGAAGATTGCAGGGTGCATGAAACTTAAGTATTATTTCTTCGAACTTGAAGTACTTTGTGTGATTATGTATTACTAATTATATATTTTAAAACACTGTTCTTTACCTTCTTTGATTCTCTATCAATTGAGCTGACTGATAAATTCAAGTCGCCTTTTTCGCCACATTTACATTGCTTAGTTTGGTGTATGAGAAGTCTTAAGAAAAATAATTTACCCATAATTTATTCTGTTACAGACATCATTTTAAGCGATTTCCTGCTCGTCGCGGACACTCAAGGCAAAATATTCCACATTGATATGCAATCGCCTTCCTTGGATTACATCAGTTTGCCACTAAGAGACCTTTAAACCCCATCGCCATTGACTTTGACGTTTTGGAAGAGAGAGTTTACTGGACAGATGTAAATAAGAAAACCATCAACAGAGCATCTTTAGATGGCATATGGCAGGAAGAGATACTATCGGCAAACGTAGACAGTGAGTATTTCTAATTTTTAGCACATTGAACATATTGTAATGAAAAGACCAATTATACCACTTTAAATGCCGATAAATGTTTACATGAAATTTTCTCATATCAACATTTACATTTGACATTTAGGCAAGTGATTCTGGTCGAACTCAAACTAAAATATCCTATTTCCATGTTCCAGTTGATGCTAAAGGAATGGTCTCCGGTGATGGTTGTATCTTCCAGAGTGTACTACCTAAAAGGCGTATGAATGAGCATTCACGCATAGCGAGCAAAAACGTCTTCGTGTCACGTTGCGCCTTGTATTGAAATATAACCATTTACTCATTTGTTTACCGTTTCCTTGCAATTTGGAATAGAAACAGTCTACGTTGTCGACTTTTGTGTTTTGCATTCTTTGTGATGTTTTAAGATTCTAACAACCAAATCATGCATAAGTAATCATAATTTTATCACGACGTCATCGCTTTGCCAAATGGATCATTGACATCAATATCGAATAATATTAATTTTAGTACCAGATGGTTTAGCCCTGGATATGATGGCCGAAAGCTTTACTGGACCGATACAGGCAGGAATACAATTGAAAGGGCTAATTTAGATGGTAGCGTCCGTGAACTGATTGTTTGGCAAAGCCTTGATGAGCCTCGCGCTATTTTTGTTGACAAAGAAAAAGAGTAAGTTCCAATACTTAGTTTTTCTGTTTTCTAAGGTGGACTTACTGTTCTATCTTGGCAAGCATTGAATTGTGAATTTATCAACGATGTTTATCGCAATAGCATGATTTCGCTGAAATGAGTGTTAAAGCAGAGGTCGCCTCGTTCTCAGATATTTGGACTCTCAAACTTTTAAAATATTTCATTTCCACTTGTGAGTGCTCACTTGAAGCTTACGGAGAAAATTAAGTTTCTACCGGCTTAGTTTTGTAAGCGTCGGGAATTTATTTTCCCTTTAGAGATGACATGGGGATGGCGACCATTTTGAATTTCAAAAATATCGGTAAATGTTGGGTAATTTCTTGTTATAGCAAGGAAATGTTTTCAGTGACCCTTGATTCATATTGTTGGTTTCGAAAGAGAGTGAATGGTTAAAGTTTGTTTGAGGAAAGTTTGAGGAAACGTTAACATCTTTCATTTTTGAGGTGTAAATTACCTTACAAGAGCAGAACATTTATCAGGCTGCATGACTATGCATGTTACCTTCAATTTACTACCTGCTTTTCTGTAGTATATTCTTTGCAATATCTCAGTCCACAACAGCAAGCGAAATTAAATATCCATCCATAGAACGTTGCTAAACTATATATATTATCACATGACTTAGCATACCAAAGTTACAAATATATCTCCACAGACATCTTTACTGGTCTGATTGGGGTTCTGCACCGAAAATTGAGAGATCAAATTTGGATGGACGGAACAGAGAGACGCTTGTGTCCACAGATCTTGGATGGCCGAACGGGCTAACTTTGGACAAGACAGGTTTGTACCAGGCGATGAAGTTAATTCAACATGTCAACCATAAATAACTATGAAATAGTTACTTCTTAAGATTTAAGTCTATTTCAACGAAAATTAACTGTGTAGAATTATTCAATCATGAAATCGCACGTCTTTTATTGTTGTTGAGCGACAAAATATTGTTGATTCTTGGATCAAACCTTGTCCGCCTTTTTGGTAATGATATACTTAATATTTTTGCAGATGGGAAACTCTATTGGTGCGATGGGCAGACAGAACGAATAGAGTATCTAGTACTGCATTCAAATGTTCGGAGAGTGCTTATAAGTTTTGGTCAAGGACTTGCCCATACATTTAGCTTGAGTGTCGTTGGTGATTACATTTACTGGACAGATTGGACACAAAATCGATTGCAACGAGCAGACAAGGCCACGGGAAAGAACATCACAAGTGTCGGGTATGCGATCTTTAACAGGGCGAATGACGTGCATTACTTTGAAATGCCAACTTTCACAGGTAACCTTTTGTGTGGTACAAGTTCAGTTGATTGTCTTCCTGTTTACATAATGCTTCTGTAATCTGGTATATCAGTGCTCGTTATTTTGTAGATATACATCATATTATAGGCCTAATAATATTTCGAATGGAACTGAGCAGATGCTGCAAAAGAAGACTATATGCTCGAACATGATGGCGTATCCTTGTACATTATAAATCAATCGAAAAAGCCCATATTGACATACATAATGTAAACCCTATATCATGCGACACTCTAACAAGGGACAGAATAAGACATCATGTAACAAGAAATCTCTCTACTTCTTAGATGACATAGTTTCCAGCCTAACGTTGAACTTTCGAACTTATTATGCTTGTGGGGATAAAATGATATGGCGATGACGTGAGAAATACCGACTTGTCTGGCTTTCGATTGTGTGAAAATTTCGAATTCAATATTTTGTATGGACGGGAGTGTAAAACAGGATTAGAACTAATTTGTTACTACGATGCCATATTCTCCCAAATTAGTATACTTTCAATCGTCTTGAAATTTATTCTACACATAGCAAGTTTTACTAGTTTGGACTGAGCAATTACTTACTTGTGTTGTTTTATCACTTTGCATTGTTTTGATCAACACCTACATGGGACATCATCCAATTACTTGCAGAGAAAATAGATAAATATCCTCCTTGTTGTTTAGATCGGTAAATGGTTATATTGAACTCTGTCTTTAAAATCGTTCGTCTCTGCAGTTGTTAGATGTCCCGTTGATTTCGTTGGTGGGACAATAGACCATGACTGTGCGAACACGAAGGGTAGCTTGTGCAACTACAAATGTAATGCGTATTACAGAGCAGTCTATGGAGGTACACTTCTGTGTCAAGAAGACGGTCAATGGCATGTTGACACCAGTACAATTTGTGAGTTAGGTAAGTCTTATGTGCAAAACGCTGTGCATTGCCAACATGCAACCCGCATTGAATTTGTGAATTATATATCGTCGACTGAAAGTGCAGGTTACGAGGTTTATGAATAAAGTTTTACTGTGAAACTTACGTATTACAGTTTTGCAGTATCGTAGGTAGTTGTGTAATGTTATGTTATTTTAATTTATTGAAGTGTCATGTATGGACTTAACAGCTTGGTTGCCACACCCAGCCCCTAGAGCTTGCAGGATACTAAAACAGTTAATAAAGTACATAGCAGTATTTTCAAACAGTCTGCTAATATTGATCCACCACTCACATTTATACTATTATTTAAACACTGGCACAATTTCTATTTATATCACATAGATATCCCCAACGATGACTTTTTCTTGTAGCTGACTCACAGGGAACAATATTTTACATAAGTATGACTTCGCCCCAAATGAATTACGTCAAACTTCCTCTTGGCAACGTCCATAATCCCATTGCACTGGACTTTGACTTGGAGGAAAACAAAGTTTACTGGACAGATGTGGTGCAGAAAACAATCAGCAGAGCGTCGTTTGATGGTACAGAATATGATGTCATATTGTCTGTTGATATAGAAGGTAAGCTATAAACTCGTTTTCGGGTATGTACTGCGAATAGACAGACCTAAGCCGACACATAGCAATTTCATATAGAAAAAAAAGCTTAGTAAATGCGTATTGTATAACATCGTCTAATTGCATATTTCGACTGCATGATTTGTCTTTTATTAGGATGGTTGCTCTGAACATACGTTTTGTAATTGTACATCATTCCTAACCTTCTATAGTTCCAGACGGTCTCGCTCTGGACCTGTTAAATAGGAAGCTATACTGGACAGACACCGGAACGAATAAAATAGAACGAGCCAACTTGGATGGAAGTAACCGACAAGTTGTCGTATCTGCAAATACTAATGAACCACGTGCCATTATTGTAGACAATCCGAATAAGTACGTCATCTTCCTCCGTTCATAACAAGTAACTTTCATCAATTGGATGCTTGTTTCTAACAATACAGTGCTAAGTGAGGATAAGCTTTTTTAAATGTGCAATATCTTTACTCAGTGGATTTCAGCTTCTGTTTTACGCATGCCTTGTCTTCAGAAATTGTTAGTATATAGATAAAAGGGTCATTGCCTAAGGTTTAGTCGTTACGTACCTTATTCTTGTAATGTTTCTGCATTTTGACTCAGTGCTACGCAACTTGTCAGAACACACAAGTCGGAATACCAAAAGCTATCGGCGAGCTTTCGTAAAACAACCTTTCAGTATTGCAGGGTATATTGACATACAGATCTTCCGCTCATAAAACACTGACAGTATATCTTCCTTTGCCGTAGCTATATATTTTGGACAGACTGGGGAACATCGGCCAAAATTGAACGGGCCAATTTGGATGGTTCCAGTAGACAGACTCTAATCGACACTGAGCTTAGCTGGCCAAATGGCCTCGTCTTAGATAAAGAGGTAAGGTTTAATCATTTAAGATGTTGGTGGAAGCTTAAGTACTGTGAACGTGACCTATTTCTATTCATGTTCAATCATAGCCTTATTAGCGCACGTGTTCACACGTGGGCTAATGTCATAGCGATGTCTGTCTGTCTGCGTGTGTGTGTATGTTAGTATGTGTGTGTGTCTGTCTGTCTGTCTGTTTACACGATAACTCAAAAACGCCTGAATAGATTCAAGTCAGGTTTGTACACAGGTACCATATGCTACTTGCAAGAGCTGATTAGATTTCGGTTAGTGTGGCATATTAATGAAGTTATGCAATATCATTTTTTTCCGTTCAATGGTTTCCCTATGGAGATGGTAATGACAGTGTAGACATATATCAATAAATTCTACACAAAATTGCATGAAACTTTTAACAGATGACAATCTCAGAACCTTATGCATATTTGACACCTCATTTGCATATTTAATGAACTTTTGTTATTAGTGACATAAGTCCTGCACATAAATTCCAGCACCAAACTTAATGATACGTGCAACAAATATTTATCTGATATATACCTAATTATACTTAGAAGCACCGGGCAGTGTCAAATCAATAAATAGCTCATTTGCATATTTTATGAAGTTTTATAATTAGTCATATAACTCCGATATAACTGCACCAAATTTGATGAATTCTGCTGCAGATACTGATCTGACTGATATCTAACTGTGGTGTAAAGCGCTTAGTAGTGTCAAGTTAATTAAGGGTTCATTTGCATATTTAATGAACTTTGTAATTAGGTATATAAACCTGAAATTACGGCACCCAAGTCAGTGAAATCTGGTACAGATATTGATCTGATAAATATCTAATTGTACTGACAAGCATTTGGCAGTGTCAAGTTAACAAATAGCTCATTTGCATATTTTATGAAGTTTTGTAATTAGTCATATAACTCCGAAATAACTGGACCAAATGTGATGAAATCTGCTGCAGATACTGATCCGATAGATAGCTAATTCTGGTGTAAAGCATTTAGTTGTGTGGAGTTAAGTAAGGGTTCATTTGCATATTTAATGAACTTTGTAATTAGTGATATTACTCCAAAATTACAGCATTACATTTGATGAAACTTGCTACAGATATTGATCTGATAAATATTTAATTGTACTGAGAAGCATTGGGAGTGTCAAGTTAATAATTAGCTCATTTACATATTAAATAAAGTTTTGTAATTAGTGATTTAACTCTGAGAGTACTGTGCGAAAGTTGATGAAACCTGCTACATATAATGATATAACAGATATCTGACTGTTCTTATTACATGCCTCACACGGGTGTCGATTATATTGGTATGAATTTGGTTTATTGACAGGAATATTGAAAAACATAATACAATAAATCCTCGTCAGAGATAGTTACTCTGGCAGTAGACCGTATACACGTCTAGTCTTATCAGAAGTCTGTCTTCCACTCCGCGTCGTGTGCTCAATTGAACTGCTGTCAGAATATATAATGTCTGTCTTTGTTCTTGTGTTTTGGTTAGTGATTATCTATGAGGTCTGCAAATGTTGCGTAACATCTCCTTGCTCGTTGTTTTGTAACTTTAAAATGAGACAGGTCAAAGGTACAATTGTTTTACACAACTTCATAACAGTCAAAAAGTATGCAGTAATTCATGTCATACTGTATTACTTCATGCGTCCAGTAGTGTCTGATAAATGTCAATATATGTCGAGTCATCAGCAGTCAATTTCAATGCTTGATAACTAAGTTTGTAATTTTGTCAAACTCAAAGTCTTTCCTTCCATTCAGGGGTCACATTAGTAGGTCAAGTTGTTGTGTTGAGTAAATGCTAAAATTTTCTAGTCTGTTTACTGACTGTTAATGAACCTGTTGCAAAACACGTGAGCACATTCAGTTCATATCTGGTTTTACGATATGAAGTTTATATTATCGTCATAGGCTTTCTGGTGCATTCGCCTGTCAACGATCAATGATCTCGAAATATCGATTAGTTTTCTTTCTTGTTGGTAATTTTATCTCAATCTTGGGTTCTTGCAAGTAAAACCTTGTTGCTAAGTTCGAGTTTTAAAAATTAAGGGAATTGCAATCGTCCTTAAAATGAAAGAAGCGTCTTTAACTTCAAAAACATCGTACAGAATAACCCTAACCTTCTATTTCTTTTTTTCAGAGCAAAAGCTGTATTGGTGTGACGCCTTGCTTAACAGAATTGAATACTATGACTTAGTACAAAATGTTCGTCAATTGATGGTGACGTTTACAGAGCCTGTCCATCCGTTTAGTTTAGCCATCGTTGATGATTATGTCTACTGGACAGACTGGACACACAGCCAGTTGCGAAGAGCAAATAAACGAACGGGACAGGATATATCTAGCGTCGGCAATGCCATCTTCTACAGAGCGAATGATCTACATTTCTACACAAGGCCACCAAGAACAGGTATAAATTGTTTTATTTAGCAATTTTATCATAGTTAACATAGTAAAGCTTGTAATATAAAGTTATTTCTTAAATCTGTATAGTCATAAAGAAATTTTTCAGTGTATTTATAATCAATACCGCGTATTTTAATGTATTCGATACACAGTTTTATGATTCTTTTATAAAAGACAGCAAGCTGTAGCAAATATTACTGAGAGTGTTTTTACAAAAAAATGTTTGTCGATCAAAGATATCGTAAGTAAGTTTAGCTCATGCATACATAAGCTACACTTTGCATGACTGTTACAAAACACATGGTTAACATATTATCAATTTATTAGGACTTACAACGATAGCAACAATAACTCCAACAACTTCAAATAAACGGACCACCGACAAGCCTGTCACTACAATCAAGAGTACAACCACTACTACTGTACGGTTGACAACATCACATGACACAGTTCGTGCTCAGACTTCCCGGTCGAGGTCAATGCCCTCAACAACAATGGACCTTTCGACATCTAAGTCCATCAGCACAACGGCAACTACAGTAGTTACCACCCATGACTTGACAACTGCACGTGGCACACAATCATTCCAGACTCCATCCGGCCGACTTAACACTTCTGGACAACAGGCGTCGCCGCAGCACTTAGAGAGAACTAGTCATCACTTCTCTCATGACACGACACAACGAGATGACCGTGGAAATGTGTCTCCCACTGTCACAGCCCTCCCACTGACTAGTGATACAACGACTCTGATCAAAACCACTATAGGTCGGTTTTACATCAAGTTGCCATGACAAATTTACCCTGCTGTATTTGTTTGCGCAAAATCGCGCGAATTGCGCTAAATTTACATAATATATATCATGTTGCTAAACGAGAAAAGTTTAACAGTGACCATGGATAGGCGAAATTATATGTCGTGCGGTATTTACTGCATCACAGATTTTCATAGCTCATTTATTGCATCCATCGTTTAGTACTTAGAAACGTATGATCGCAATTTTTGAAAATGAAAAGTCAGAGAGTTTGTTATCATAATTGATGATTTTGTAGTCTTCAGATTAAATAGGCTGAAAAAACTCGTCTTTGATGCGGCAGAGAATAATATTTTAGAAATGGAGTTTTTAAAGGTCAAACCTTAAGGTAAAATATACAATAATCACAACGATAAAAATATATCATTGTTACTTTTTTGCCTCCTTTATTTCCAGATCCAGGACCCTCCTTTATAAAGTGTCCAGCCAATCAAGTTTTTGAATTCGACGTGGGTGCTGATGTAAATTATACAGTCATCGATAACATAACGATCGAAGCAGTGAATGGGAAAGGTGACCCTATTGATTACGAAATCCTTGACGACAGTTTCCAAATCCCAGGGTATATGGAATTCCAAACATCACCAAAACATGTCACAGTATCAGCATCAGCGGGAGGAACACGAATTTATTGTCAGTTTACTGTCAAAACAATTGGTAAGCGTTCGTCAAGTTGGCTTGTTTTTTACTTGTTTATTTGCCTGTTGGTTCTCCTAAGTTTGTTTCTGTGCATCATATGTAGAAACTGACAATAAATCGACCCGGTTGTACCCATGTTCAGCGTTTTCACCTCAAAAAAATTGTACAACACTCATTTCGACAGAGCTTAACACTACTAGAGTTCAAGCAAAATCTCGAACTATGAACTTAATGCAATTATTGCTACTCACACGCTATGTTTTTTGATCACTTTTTACGCAGACAAACACCCTCCGAGAATAAGTTGTCCTTCAAGCTTAACCATAACTACAAAACAGAGCAGTGAAGTGGTGTACTGGAATGACCCAATGGTGACAGATAATGTGGGGGCGAGATTACAAGGGATATCTAGAAAGAGTGGAACAAACTTCTATGCTGGTAACACTTCTGTGACAGCAACAGCGATTGATTCTTCTGGTAATAGGGCAAACTGTTCCTTCATGGTTAACGTTCTGCTCAATATAGGTGAGCGTTTTTTTTTCTTAATTCAGAAGTAAGATTTCTTCCCGCAAAATTCTATCCCGTTCCCCTGCATGTATCATTTCGTTGACCGTGCATCATTAATTACATCTTTAGTGCAATATTCGGGTCTCAAGAGGTACTGGTAAAAGCCCTGGCGAGAATAACCCAAGAATAGATGGATTACGTCAATATGATTTATACAAGCAGCTTTCTTCGCCGTATAAACAGCTATAAAGGGCAGTTTGGTGTGTTTTTTCATTTGTGTGTTGTGGATGATACGGCAAAGAGGACAATCTGTCAGATGTATAATATTAGTGCGCAGATTATGTTTTGCGGTGTAATGATTGAAAACTATGTACGTGGCTCGCAAATTTAGAATTTTTGTATTAATTGTAATAGTTTATAAAAGTGGCGTTAGAATTGCTTGACTACAGTTTGAGATGATGACTACAAAGCCTGCATATACCCTCGTCGGTGTTACTTTGCATAGACATCAAGTATCAAGTTTAGTTTTAACACAGTCCCTCCTGGCTTAACAAATACAGAAATTTCATAGAAATGTTACGATTTATTAAACTTCTTGTCGAAATAGGATAGTCACCTTGGTTTGAATACAATTTTGAATAAACGATAGTTTTGCAAGCTTTCGACTTTCTCTTTTTGCACAATGTGTGGTCACAGATCAGTAAGGTAATATTCGAAATCATCCACAAGTTAATTTGCAAATATTAATAAAGTATACATATAACAATGACATATCCAAATATGACAAAATAAAGTCTACCAACATTAAGTCAAAGTAAACGACTGTCATTTGATGTAACAAACTATCGCTTTTACTTTACTTTTTACTTTTATCGCCACCTGAATGAACAAATTCGATAGCGTCTTGTCGACGAAACCAAAAGCCCTTGTATATATCGCTCTCTGAACAACAACAACAGCCAAGTCGTTTTTTTTTCGTAGAATGCTGCCTTTTAATCTGCCATACAATAATCAATCAATGTTTCAGATTTGCCTTCGTCTCTGTCAAAGCTGACATGCCCTTGTCTCTCTTATTTTTCTTCTGAGGTAGCCACCTGCGATGATCTATCTCCCCAAAACGGAGGTATCGTATGCGGAGACAATAACTTAGGGCTATTCGAGTGCGTCCTGTATTGCCAATCAGGATTCAAACCTTTACGAATCAAGAATACAATTTTGATTTGTAATGATGGAATTTGGACACCGAGTAATAACACTGGATGTGGACGTACGTACTAAGCACATTTGCTTGTGTTTGTAAGATCTTTGTCAGAGAAGAGCCAGTCTAACCATCTTCTCCCTCTTCTGTCTATGGTCTAACATGTAAATACAGGCACATTGTTGACCTATATTATGAAGTACTTTCGACGGACTTTCTGACATATTTCCAAGGATGAAATAAATAGTGTTCTCTAAACACGTTATCAAACCAGTCTTTCAACTCTGAAAGCTTACAGCTTGCTCACTTAAACGTTCATATTTTTCACAGAGCCCCTACTGCGTTGTTTCCGAGTGTAGGACTAGCTTGTTTGGTTGGAATGAATAGATTGCTTGCTTGTCAAATAATTGCTTTTTGAGCAATCAGACTGTGACCTTACTTGATTCCCTATTTCAGCATGATGTCGCTTTTCCCTCGATTGTTAAGTAATGAACGTATCTTTGAGGTAAATAAATAACGAGAAATAAAATATACATACATAAATAAATAACTGTGTGTAAAAACAAGAGAATGTAGAGTGCCAAACAAAGAGGCGACATTCACTAGATCTGTCTTTTATGAATGTTTGATAAAAATACATTGCAATGACGGTTTACTTTAATCTGTCTTGGTTCATAGGAATAAATCCTGCAATGAGAACGTCAACTAAAGTTATGTTCACTTACAAAGGTGCGTGTGGAAAATCGGAACAGTTCATCACCAAGATAATCAAGAAACTCGGGGAAGAAATTGAACAGCACCACCTGTGTTTTGTCGGTGATGAACGGGTCTGCAGCTATGAAAGCGTAAGCTGGCGGTGTGGGGAAGGACGCAAACGGTCAGCAGACGATGATCTCGTCCTCGAAATTAGAGTTGAAAGTACAGCTAACCTCAAAGACTATGAAGACTTTCAAAACCAGGGGGTCGATGTGGTCATGATAACAGAGGAAATGGAAAGAACTTTAAACGAATCCATCGTTAGATTTGGAGAATTTGTGAGGAGTGGGAATTTGTCCCTTGACGTCAATGGAACCACCTATGATGTAGATGTCGATTCCTTTACCATAGGAAAACTTGTGCAGACCTGCATGCTAGGCCATGCTAATACACCATTTGGATGCAGTATGTATAATTATTAATTGCAATTTACTACAGCGATATAAGTATAATAAACAAGAGGGGAAAACTTCCACTTTTTTAGTGTCACGTAACTGTCCTGGTAACTTCCCTTGATGATGCTCACCCTATTTGAGAAAACAATGCAAACTTAGAGTTTAGCGTGTCCTGCAATCTGTGAAGAGAGTCACAAAGCCCGATATTTTTAACAGACTGAAAACTACTATTGCGAGGGTCATTCTTTGGTCAAACTGGTTCGTTGATAGAGACATTTCAGTAATAATCAACGATCCGTGTAAAGTGCACGGAATTGTTATCCCCGTTGTCATTATTAGTCATACATAATTCCACATTCAAGCCGTATAAGTCAACAATACAGTGTCAGAAATAAATGACCACACACCTTTTTGTCATTTTCACTCCTAGTGGCATGTGCGATTGGCACATTTTACAATTCTTCAATCAACGAGTGCTTACCATGTGACGTCAATACCTACCAAGACTCCGAAGCTCAGCTGGGGTGCAAGAAGTGTGAAGATGGCCAATATACAGAACGTGCCGGAAGTTACACAAGATATCAATGTAATTCTCCCCTAATTATAAATATAAGTAAGAGCATTTACACAACAATGAATGTACCACACAATGATGATGTCTGCCTCTTTGCCGAGTTTCCGTTTTTTGTATTTTTTTTTTCATTCCACAAGACACATGTGCTATCCACTCGCTTTGATGCTTGTATTCTATAGCCGTTTAAGTTACCAGAACATCCCTGTCCATGGAAATGTATGAAGATGTCCCTCAATCCCTCATTTTTGCGGCTGAACGCCTCATTTTTTGTCGGTCAGTAGCAAAATCCATGGTGCCCTTTTCTATTTGATGTGATCAATGTCGACGGCGAAATCGTACTTTTTAGCCGATGTTACTTTATTTTGCACTTCATCTAACAGGTCTGGAGAAGCCGGAAGAAAACCCGACGAAGTCAGGAGGCTTGCAAGCATTGTACCTTGTTGTTATCTGTGTGTCAGCTGCCCTAATCTTTGTGATCGTCCTCGCATCGGTAACATGCCTGGCGTGCAGGAGGAAATCCAAACCAAAAAGCAGAAACTTGATCATTTAAGAGGAATGACTAATGATTATTCCATTCAAACGTACACCTTAGGTGTATAAAGAAACATAGAGAAACAATACCTGGTCGTAACCATCAAATGATCTTTATGTTCAATTTGACAAATGCATAAAACTATCTAACGGCTGCAAAGATATCGGAGAAATAGCAATGCTAACCGGAGGACATAGGTTTTGAGAGATGTATATTTTGAATCCGTGTGATACAGTAAGTTCAGACTACATGTACATTATCCAAGCACTATAAAACATCAAGTAGTATGTAGCAAAATCTCTTAGTTTCTATATAGTGTGAAAATATTTTGAAAATAAGATATTATGACTACTTTTTAACCAGATTGATTTGCAAAACTGGTTCATAATGGTTCTAGTAATATGACAAAATCAAGTTAAATATTATTCATAAGCATAGCCAGGGTAATGAAAATCGCCCAAATCAATTCTTTTCCTAGATTAATGGACCTACACGTAATCGACTTAGGAGGTTATGCCCTCTCAACGAATAAGAGACTCTGATTTTTAGTTCATAACGATGATGGAGAACCTCTCGAGTATCAAAGCAAGGGAAAAAAGAGATTAGATGAAAAATCAAGGGAAATATCAAGAAACGTGCTTTATCACAAGGGCCTAGATTAAATAGAGAAAGGTCGTCTTCATAAAAAGAGTGATGTCAAAAAATTATGTTATGTTATATATCAGGAGCACAATGTTCTTACAGCAAATTATAAACAATTTAAAACATATCCTTGGAATTATCTTGTTTAGTCAAAATAAACATTTGATTTCGTGGTGAAATTATTTTGTAGTAGAAACAAATTTGCATCCACTGAACAAGTTTGAAGACTAAGATAATTAACCTTTAAAATTTGAAATGTAATCACATATAAATAATATCGACTCGTATATGTACGTAAGTTATAGTTCAAGTTAAGAATTGAAGAACTGTACGTTATTAAGCATTGTAATTTAACGGATGGACTTCTAATGTTTGGACTCTGAGGCACTGCGTGTGTTGGGTTTCTGGTATTTTTGTATGTGTCATGACTGAAAACACACAACAAACTATGAACTGAAAATGCTGATGTTTTTCAGTATATTGCAATTGCTTGAATTTGAAAATTTAAACTTTTGTCACAGGTTTGCCATATGAAAATATTATGATGAACATCATGAACAATATTCACCACAACATGTGTGTCACAGGACAGACAGACAGACAGACAGACGCCACCAGCCTACCATACAAGCCCTTTTTGGAAGATATACACATACCAAATGTGAGCTAAAATAGTCCCGGTTACCTGCACTCATTGACATAAGGTTATGGCATAATGTTTTGAGCGTTTGCACTTGTAGTGCAAATACAAAAACAAGATTCTCGATATAGGCTGTTTTGGATTAGATTTTTCTTGTCGATGCCTTTATTTATTCTTGGTTAAAAGTCTTCTGCCCATACAATGAATGATTAAAAATGTATAAGCACTCACATGTCATTTACATCGGTACGTATTTCTAATGCACTAAACCTTTGTGCAACTCAGTGCTATATCTTGTAACATTTCTATTTCTCGATGGGAGAGTAATTCTATAAACTGAATTAATGATGAGTGATCGTAATAATACTTCAATATTTACTTTTTTCAGAGAGAACACAAACAGAAAGTTACAATTCGCCATTTTATTTTATTAAAATGTCACCAATGTATGCTACAGATTTATGACCACATATTTACGAATTTAAAGTTTGTCGCTCGGACGTGAACAAAACTTTGATTTCAAGTTAGGCAAAATTATTGTCATGATGTTACATAGCGGTGCAATCAGTATAGTTTGCATATTCACAAAGTCGAAAGTTGGAGACAAGCAAAGCATATGGTACTTTTCTGAAATTTCATGTTTTTTGACATTTTTTCCAGTTTATCATTGCTTCCCAACACAAATATGGTGATCTCCCTAACAATAAGACAAATACATTGAAGTTCGAAATTGCCCCACAGCAAACTGCTTGCACAATGAATAGCGCCATCTTCGGCAAACGGTAAAACGCTTTTGTTTCTATGCAACTAAAATTATAATGAGCCTTCAAGATTTAGCTACATTTTCATCGTCACACACACACTTGTTAAACCTGTCTGATCTATTTGTAAATATCAACATAATGATTTTCGTAATTGATATAATCAACAGCAGAATACATATTTTACTGCAGTCGTTGACTGTCGCTAGTCGCTTGGACCATTATGGCCTGCAATTCGACCGTTTCTCTAGCCTTCGGCTCCCGATTAATGGGACAAGCAAATCCACGACAACCGTCAGTGCCACAAAGGTAATGTCGTTATTTGAGACAAAGAAGGCACGAGGGGCTATTGACAGTCAACTGCAGATATACCGATGAGAACATTGCAAAAATCGCCACACATGGCGCTCTACAGCATATTCCCGCAATGTTTCAGCTACTCCGTCAGCTGGCAGTCGCTACGACTACAAAGAGCTAATTTGTCAACGACAAAACTCAAGCTTTGGTAAAACGATAACATTAATAATGAGGGAAGCACCCTTTTCTCTGAAAAAATGTTAAGATCAAAATATGTCTTGGATGACAACAGAAATAACTGGCTTGAACAATGTGAAATAATATTAGATTAAATTACACACATAAAAGAGAGAGGATTAAGAAAGAATGAAGCACTATACAATTGTATTCCAGATTCTTGGAAACAAATTTTCAGATCGAAAAAAGCTATGATATTCTAAAGCATTTGATAGTTACATGACGACACATTTTTTCTTCTCTTCCTGACGAACACTGGCCGAGTTAGATCTATTCATGAAGGACGCACGCGCACCACTTGATGCCCTCTCCGAAGCTGCCTGCGTGAACCTTATCGCGTCTTGCGCTCTGGCGTTCTCCGACGAATACATGGCATTGAAGTATGCACCCGACATGTCCACGCTTGCACTGTAAGACGACAACGAGCCACCGCTTTTAGCTGCATCCGATGTAGACACGCCCGATGCCGAATTTACTGTTCTCGCCGGGTTTGGAGATGGTGAAGAATAAGTTTGATCTGCCGAAAAAGGAGCCCTGGGATAATAATCTGTTTGACGGGTACTGATAGCCTCGCTCCGTGAAGATGTACTGGTTGATCGGCTGTTTGTAGGATATTGAGAACTGGGAGATGACAAATTTGGGCGTGTAGAAGATGACGTAACGTACGTGGTTGGTGAAGCCAGATTAGCAGTACTGGTGGATGAGACGGTGTGTGGTATCCATCTATCTGTATTCAGACCTGAAGAGAGGTTGTAAGTGACGGCCGTGTGTTGTGGTGGCGCTGCTGTGGAAACTTGACTCCGAAGCTGGTTGGCTGCAAAAGGCGGTCCCCTATTCTCATTTAACTTCGTGAAATTTATCAAGTACGCAGGGTAGCACTGTTCACGGTCAAATATGACGAAGACGGTCGGATCATTCTGCCTGTTCACACACGAGTCGTACAGTTCCCCAGTGAGCGTATTGATTTCAGGGGGTCGTTTGTAGGACCTCTGTCCGACTGTATACCGGCCAACCAGGACGTACGCTAGGAACATGTGCCTCTGGCCATGGTCATCGTCACTGGAGTAGCAATCACTATAACTTGCATCGCGTGCAAAGTATGTCCCCTGTCCGAAGAGTGTTGCATTCTTCCCCGCGACCCTAAAATCGAAATTTTGTCGGCAGATCTTGGTCACAGACTGTTCATCAGTTCCGTGGAAAAGATTCACTTGAAGACCAATGTCTCCGTTTTTCTGTACCATGTACTTCTTCTGTCTGTTCAAGATGAAACGGCCATTGCAAAATTTAAGCAGGTTGTTATTTTGACAATTCAAAACGGTTATAAAAGGAAGAATTCTGTTCTCATTCATTTAATGGATAAGAAACTTTCAAAAACAATTTTAAAGGTAAAAGACCATCAACGTTTCGATGAATATATATATATATATATATATATATATATATATATATATATATATATATATATATATATATATATATATATATAACAATTAATTAAGGAAAACAGTATTGAATATAAGTGTTAGGCATCCTGCAATGCTAAGATATAAGTGAAAGGATTCTTAGCCCGACACTGTTATTATTATGATTGGGACGTACCACTCCATTTGTAGGTGGTGTCAAATTTGATAAATAATATTTGATTTGGTGGCAACATTTTGAAACCAATTCAGAGCGTCGAGCTAAGAATCCTTACACTTCTGTCTGAGGATTGCAGGATGAATAAAACTTAAGTAACAGATTTTCTTTTTCTTTGTACTTAAAGTAATTCGTTTTATTATTTGTATCACCACTAACTGTCAGTGGTTCAGGATGGTCCGACTTAAATTTGTAAATCTCAAATGCTTAAGGACCTGGTAATGTATTACCTTGGTTCAGTTAACATCGAACACTGTTATTTCCAACGAGGACATCTGTATACTTCGAGATTTACACACACACACACACACACACACACACACACACACACACACACATATATATATATATATATATAATATATATTATTTATTTATTTATTTATTTTATACTATAATATTTATCGTAGTATCGTAGGTATAGAATATTAACCTTACGATCGCTTCCCTTTAATCGCAATGGAGCATGTACCGAATGCTATACTTGCTAACAAGTTTAACTATGCAAAAATTATTTTTCGGTCAAGAGATACGTTTTCAACATTATCCTCGTCATATTTAATTATTACCTTTGATATTTGTCCAAGTAAGCGGATTTTGGATCCTCTCTATTGCATTGATCTTGGCCTTGTGTTGCTGCATAGACTTTCGAAAGACCCTCTCCACAAATTGAAATTCGGCTGATGATGTGTTTAGGAGGCAGCGGATAAACTCTTTCCCAGGAGGCATAGGTTCCCAGGACGATGGGTATATAGTTGCATCTGACTGTAGATGATTTGTGCCTTTTAACCTGAGATTTAAGAATAAATTTAAAATAAACAGAAAATGAAATGTAAAGTTTATGTTGAACATATGTGCGAATATGTTATGACAAAGACGATACCTGTGTGAGGCTGACTAAGATTGGAAATCAAAACACACCATTAACCCGATTACTTTATTTACGATATGATAATATTGTCAATTATTTGTTAGAGTTTGCCAGACGATCATTGATCTCTACATGAAAATTTTGAACGACAGACACTCATAGACTTAAATTATGCGCCTCGAAGGTGAAAGACTTTAGCTTTTGTTCAAACTTTCCACGAGGAATCTTTCAACCATTGTCTTTCAAAATCGCTATAAGAATCGCGGGTCATCATCAAATTTGGTACTAGAGATACAAGTTACCCATGATTACCCAATGGCTGCAGAAGGCGGTCCCCTATTCGCGTTTAACTTCGTGAAATTTATCAAGTACGCAGGGTAGCACTGCTCACGGTCAAATATGACGAAGACAGTCGGATCATTCTGCCTGTTCACACACGAGTCGTACAGTTCCCCAGTGTGCTGATTGATTTCAGGGGGTCGTTTGTAGGAGCTCTGTCCGACTGTATATCGTCCAACCAGGACATACGCAAAGAACATGTGCCGCTGGCCATGGTCATCGTCACTGGAGTAGCGGTCACTATAACTTGCATCGCGTGCAAAGTATGTCCCATGTCCGAAGAGTGTTGCATTCTTCCCCGCGACCCTAAAATCGAAATTTTGTCGGCAGATCTTGGGCACAGACTGTTCATCAGTTCCGTGGAAAAGATTCACTTGAAGACCAGTGTCTCCGTTTTTCTGTACCATGTACTTCTTCTGTCTGTTCAAGATGAAACGGCCATTGCAAAATTTAAGCAGGTTGTTTTTTTGACAAGTCAAAACGTTATAAACGGCAAAAATCTGTCTCCATTCATTTAATGGATAAGTAACACTCAAAGATAATTTTAAAGGTAAATGACCATCAATATTTGGATGAATATATATATATATATATATATATATATATATATATATATATATATATATATATATATATTATAATATATATATATATTTATATATATACAAAATGTATACAATGTGCCCTCCCGGTTATCACCATAATGGCTTTATGGCAACCTCTGAACTGATAATAATACAAATTACTTCAAGAAAATAGTATTGTAATCTGCTACATAAGTTTCATGCATCCTGCAATGCTCAGATATAAGTGAAAGGATACCTAGCTCGACACTGTTATTATTATGATTGGGACGTACCACTCCATTTGTAGGTTGTGTCAAAATTTGATAAATAATAATTGATTTGGTGGCGACATTTTGAAATCAACTCAGAGCGTCGAGCTAACAATCCTTACACTTCTGTCTGTGGATTGCAGGATGAATAAAACAGATTTCGTTTCTTTGTACCTGAAGTAATTCGTGTTATAATTCGAACACTCCACGAGGACATTTGTATACTTTTCGATTTTATAATATATATATCTATATATATATTATATATATATATATATTATATATATTTATTTTATACTATTATATATGGTCAACTCCCTTGATCGCAATGGAGGATGCACCGAATGCTATCTATACTTACTAACAAGTTCAACTATGCAAAAGTTATTTTTCTGTCAAAAGATAAGTTTTCAATATTTACCTCGTCATATTTAATCATTACCTTTGATATTTGTCCCAAATATGAGGATTTTGGACCCTCTGTATGGAATTTATCTTGGCCTTGTGTTGCTGCATAGACTTTCGAAAGACACTTTCCACAAATTTAAATTCGGCTGATGATGTGTTTAGGAGGCAGCGAATAAATTCTTTCCCAGGGGGCATAGGTTCCCAGGACGATGGGTATATAGTTGCATCTGACTGTAGATGATTTGTGCCTTTTAACCTGAGATTTGAGAAGAATAAATTCAAAATAAACAGAAAATGAACTGTAAAGTTTATGTTGAACATGTGTGAGGCTGACTTACACGCCCTTGTATTTGTTAGATTGAAAATTAAAAAATCGACTATTAACCCGATTACATGTATTTAAAGTATTGATAATATTGCAATTATTTGGTAGGGTCTCTACTGATCTCTACATGAAAATTTTGCTCGACAGGCACCGTTCATATACTTTTTTCAGTTAAGGTAGTATGCGCCAAGAAAGTAAAAGACTTAAACTTTTTCTCAAACTTTCCTCAAAGAATCTATCAGGCATTGTCTATCAAAATCAAGAATAAAATTCGGGGGTCGCCTTGCAAATTTTGGTACTAGAGAAACAAATTTACCAGGATTTGCTAATATTTTAAATTCAAAATGGCCGCTATCCCTGTGTTAACTCTTTGAAGAAAAATTAAAAAAAATTGATTTTCAAAAACCAAGAGGGTGAATGTTTTCCTTACTCTAAGGATTTCAAAATGAGCCCCTCAAAAGGGTACATCAGAGAAGAATTGCAAAAGTTTGTCCAATATTTGTCCCAAAGGCGCATTGTACCTTAACTGCCCCACAAATTCACGACATACATATGCCACCAGACACAGTACACAAAGTTAGCATGGAAAACCTTGCATGAGCATGTAACTATGTCTTCAATTAACCTGAGTGAGAGTACTATTCTCCGGGTTTCGGCTCCAAATGTGACGGATGAGTTGTTTTGTTTAAAAGTTCATGGAATGGCTGGTTGGATCACAGCAGACCCTTTCTTTCTTTGCGAGCCAACATTTCATATTATTTATAAAGTTTTAAAAAGCATGCACTTTTATTTTCTATTTAATATCACCGTGTGGTTAATTCTCATTACTCTTCTCACTATAAAGCTGCAAGGCTATGACAATATTCGAACTGCATATGGTTTTAAATTTCATTTTGACCACTTCCTGACTCCCAAAATAAATTATTTGTTCAACTGCGAAGTGGCAAAGAATGGCTAGACTCCATCAAATCTCCTCACTGGCTACACAATGACACCCTTTCTGGCTCCTTCACTTCCTTTAAACATTAACTAGCAGCGTGCCATGGTACTGCAAGCTGGCTTACTTTCTCTACTCGTTTAGTTCGGTCCTGATAAAGCTCTCGTTTGATGGTGAATCGGTGTAGCGCAACTAGAGCTGCGGAGCGAACTGGCCGCTGTATGATACACGGTTACACTACTTTGGGATAGAGTAACCGTGTGTGATATAATGGGAGATAAATGCACCATGCTAATACCGAACACATATAGAAACGAAATCTACCTTGACAAACGGCCATCAATGGATTTAGGTGACACAAACACTGGTCTTCTCCTTACTTCTCTGGTTGTCCGAGTTTGCAGGTTAGTTTGTCTCATGCTTCTAAATGACAACATGTAGCGGTAGTCGCCAGCATTAAAGTAGAAAGTGTCCTTTTCGCTTTGATATGCCGATTCGATGTCGTCGCTGTTCGCTTGACCCAGGCCCTGATATGTAAATGTGATAATTTTGAGTGTTAAGCATACTTCATAATACTCACTGGACTTACCCGCATTTATATATGGTATGACATTTCTGTTTTATGATTTTGATTTTTCTTTGATTTTTTATTCGTTGTGTTTGTTCATTTAATTAAATTTCATTTATTTATTTGTTTGTTTTTTTTTGTTTTTTTTTTTATTTTTTATTTCATGACATAATGGCACAGTCGTTCCGCTGTATGCATCACAGTTTCCCGCCCGTTCTCATTGCAATTTTTCGCAGAGCGCCCTCAACAACTGTACAACGGTTTTTACTGTCCAATCTAAAAGTGCGATTTCCTTCTCTCTTCTCCGTAGGCTTTGGCAGTGTCATATTGTCATGATAAGCATCATCCCATGCACAGACAACGAACCGTGATTTTGATCTCAATACCCTTATAACTACAAGCACGACAAATGCTCATAGCAAACGATTTCAAGCGAGTATAGCTTCAAAAATTAGCAGAGAGAGAGAGAGAGAGAGAGAGGGAGAGAGAGAGAGGAGAGAGAGAGAGAGAGAGAGAGCCGAGAATTGGATTCTGTTTCGTTTTCGCGAAGTGGCGCTGAAAATTGACGATCTCTATCAAAAAAGTCAAAGAAAGTGTGTGATTTCAGCTATGAGTTGTGTATATCTGGAAATCCTAATTTTTGTAAAGCCAGGCCACTGAATTCATCGCCATAGAATACAATGTTTTCAAAGCAGGATCACTGGGAAAATTTTTCCATGTCTTTATTTTTGTACTGACGAAGTGTGGCCAAAATTTTACAGAGACTGTTTTTAAGGAAGGAGCACTTTGTGGACTCTTAACTTCATGATTTTCGCTTTTCAATGAGTGCACAATGAATAAAGAGAATGGGTCTTTGGTTTTGCCGTCCACGCATGTCTGATACAAATTGGTATTCAGACAATATACCGGTACCAGAGAAAGTGCCACTCCTTGAAAGTATACAGTCATCTGTGATCTAAATATACCCATACATGGTCAAAGGGGCATTCTTTGGTATTCAAAATGCCGATGTGAGGACGCTGTTTTTAAAAAGCGGCCACCCGCTTAAAATCTGTGATTGATTAGATTTTCTCTGTCCATGGTAATTGTGGCAAAATTGGAACAGGTGACAGTATACTTCTAAAGGAGTATTATATTTGATCAAAATAAACATATTGGCGATGGTTCCCTATCTATAAGCTTATGGCACTTTCATTTTTCATTGAAATCTAGTCCTGTTGCTGTCAACCCTAGGGCAAACTTACCGCGCTGTTGTTGCTGTACGGCACCCATGTGTTCCCGTTATCTTGCCAGTACCACTTCCACGAAGTAGTGAGGTTACTGTCCATGGCACTGCTGTGATCGATGGCGTAGGACGGTGTTGAAAGTCGACGAATCCCAACGAACGTCTCTTGGAGGTCTGAAAGTCCCCTGCCACCTCGGTCCATTTTGTATACCTAGCAAACATACCGTCAAAGTGACGTTAATCTCGCCAATAGCGTCCATGTCCGGCGGAGCATTGCAAAATCTGAAACAAACGAGTTTATCAACATTGAGTTCGAAATACAGATTAGAAGTCATATGAATTGGAGTATGCGGGTTAAATATATATTTGAGATGCGATGTTCTGTTCAACATCGGAAAAATGGAAATATAACAGGGCAAAATGCACCTGTCTATGATATTTTAATAGTCTATTTTCTACTCCAAATATATTTTTATCATTTTCATATCTAAAGTATGACGAAGTACAAACTTATAACGGCACAATGTCCCGTATGGAACATGAAATGTTTTTGTCGACAATTGAATTTTGTTCCGCACGAAAATGCAGTTATCTGCAATGGATATTACAGATACAGAGGTATCAACATCTTGTACACCAGGTTTTTCAACGTTTAGTGTGATTTTCAGAGGGTGAACCAGGAAACGTGTTTTACAGAGAGAAGGCAAAGACTGCCAAATACAAGTGGTCCGGTGAGAGAGATTCTTAAGGTAGAACGCTGGATTTCTATGTTTGATTTTGAAAGAGAATAGTCGGACATTTGAACAGTTTGAACTATCATAACTAAGAAGATGTGCCTAATGAATTTATGACAACGACTAAAGTTTTCATACAATGTAAAGTTAAAGTGAGAAAAAAACGGAAAGTTTATTATCAGTGTTAGGGACGTATTCGTTGGCTAATAAAGGGTGTTTTAACAGCTGTTTACAGTTAGGTTGCCTTTTCCTTACTATACGTACGATTTTTTTTCTAGACGACATGCCTAACCCTCGAAAGCTAAATCGGCGAAAGATGATAAACATGGCTAAAAATAGTCAATTATCGCGTTCTAATTATCGTTAAATGTATGATAAATTAGCAGGAATTTTTTGAACGTTCCTCGGTGACTGAATTTTTTTACCAAGAATATATCGGATAGTTACGAAAATTATCGGGTTTTAAGACACGGTTAGCTGTATCACTTTGCATTTTGTTTACCAAAAATATAATCCTGTATTTGTGGAGATGTTTCGAACGCCTGTTATCGAAGCATATTGATTTCAATCCTTTGTAATTATTTGGTCGATTTAATTCTGGGGATTTACATGCCTGTATATGTGGCCGTCATGTTCGTAAATCATTTAGTTGTTCAAATCTGAGTTACGCATTCGCTGTCAATGTTTGAAAAGCGCTTTTGTCACACGTCAGTAAGGTCAAACAAAAAATGTGACGCGTGTTTCTGTAACCCGCCCTACTCTACAAAAACCGCCAACCGCAGACATTTGTTTGCATTTTTACTTGATTTTTTACCTGACCTAATCACTTTTACACAAGTCGCATTTGATTTCTGACCATCTTTATGAAAGGACTGAAAGGGATAAAGCTGAAGAGGACTTTAAGTATCGTTTTAAAGGTCTAATATTAGCTTTCTGAACTTCTAGGACAAGATGAAACGCAAATCAATTCCACACCTTACTGGCCTTCGTATTGTCTGGCCTTCTTTCTGTTGTCCTTGTGAGGCGGGAACTAACCTAGAAGGAACGAAGGAGAACACAGACTTTAACTTGGTCCTTGATTTATTCTCAAAAGAGCAGTTCACGGAACGAAACCACAGGCACATTTCAGGGCAAGCCTGCAACAGAGTCTAACCAGAACCTGTAGCAGATCTCAAGGGCCTGAAAACTTTGACAGATGTCAGAGTTGTATCAACAGAACTGAATAAAGACCTGGCTGTACAGGACTGTATCCAGTGCTGTGAACTCCTGACCGACACGTGTAAAGAGGGTGTGTCCATGCCCAGAGTCTCTATACATGACCTGCTGCAGGGTTTGAATAATCTTCTAATTTCAGACTTGTATACACTGGCTTGACTCAGGTCTAAATTTCATAGGATAGCTCTGTACGCAGCCTAATGGATATTGGCGCTGATACAGGCAGAAATGCCAGTCACCGTGACTGTCACATCACTGTGGTAATGTGTATATGCAGTCATGCCCCCGTAGTACAGGACAATCAGCAGCAGGCACAACCATGTGACGTCATTGCTGACACCGACCTGTACCACAGAGTTATGTCAGAGATGTCACGTGAGCTGATATTTTTTGCTGTGTAGCTGTAATTTTTGATGATATTTTTCGAACATTTTTGCTTCAATGTCAACGACAATTTGTCTACATCCCAACGCATATTGAGATATACAATTCACCCCATGCATTGTCTCTACTGCATTGTTATCGTTGATAGGTAAATTATGGTAAGGACAGAGGTTAAAAGTTTTAAATTAACAGTCACAGTGCATTTTACACGTACACGATATAGTGGTGTTTCAACATGCTTTCTGGAATGGCACAATAACTAACAATTGATATACAAAAACATGTGAAAAAACCATCATAAAAAATTTCGGGTTTTAGATCAATTCCGTCGAGGCAATGTCTTTATCTGTTTAAAATTGTTGTCGGTAAGGTGTATTTTATCACGGCCGTTGTCAGTTTAGACCCTTAGTAAAGGTCACTTGATAGCCAATACTGTTGAACGTACGGTCACGTGGTCAGAAATGATAAACTGGTAAGGTACAGAGTTAAACATAAGCTGCCAGCTGACCCAATTCGATACACAGGTAACAGCTGAGGCCAAAAAAAACTTGTGTTGTTCCGATAACATAGTTTTCAAAAACAGGGTAGGTAGGTCGGTAGGAATTTTTTTTCAAAAATATTTTATTTTTATGCATTGTCCAGGGGTTCAGGGCTGTCAAACTGGCTACATTTCCAGAAAAATGTATCATACATATGAAAGGGAAAAAACATAAAAGACATCCCCGTTCAAGAACTTAAAAATCAAATGCCAAGAAACGAACGCGTGATTTTACAGATTTTTCTTTCTTTTTTATTTGCGTGTTTACGTAGCTCTAAAATGTTTAGGGTCGGCAGGTAAAAAATAGGGTAGGTCGGGTTATCGGAACAGCACAATTTTTTTGTTCGGCCTGGGATGTGTCTTCTTAGTCCTGCCTTGTTTTAAATAAAATAATTATTTTGTCGTAATAGTTGCAGTTTGGAGGAACTTTAACAATGTATAGCCCATATAGTCCTTGGCTGTCGTGAAATAATAATTTCTTTATGCGAGGATATACAAAATTGTATCGTTACATATAAAATAAGACAGGCTTATACGACGAGTATATGACTGTTTACCTCGGTGTTTAGACTGAAAATGAGCGATAAATGTGTCGTATTTCAATTTGAAGGTTGTTTGACATTTAAAAGGAGAAACTGTGACAAATTGGCCCGCATGTTTGCGTGGTTTATGTCGGTGGGTTTGAAGTGACAGTAGGGAAGTATGTTTTTGAAATACGGCTTCATTCTTCACATTTACAAAGATGTTTAGGGCGAGATATTGACATTTGATAGGTAAGTATGCCTCAATCGGCGGTGACATAAACTATCTCTTCTGCACGTGTAACAAGTATTAACAAATGACGTCACAGAATTGTGATAGTAAATGGTTATCGGTAACACAGGTGAAAGGATCATCAATAACTGTAAAATACGAACTTATCGTAAACCAAAAAATCTAACCGATAGCCCGAGTGAGAGTAACCTTCGTTGACAACCAACAATCAAACACAGAGTCCTTCGTTTTGTTTGCTATTTTGTATTTTTATCTGCTTAAATAATTTATGATACACAAGCAGAAAAATAAACAAAGAACAACTGACATATGCATGAACAAATCTAAATTGATTAATTCAAGTCAGACGAAAATATGAAATGAGGCGACTGTCAACAAAGGCGAGATCGTCACCATCTGTACATCTGATTTTAGTCAGATTGCAACAAACCAAAACAATACAATCAGAGCAACGATAAAAGACAAACAAACAAGTACCAATGAACCCTCACCTTCCCTGTACGGTTATTCCAGTCTTGGTGACGTCACAGAAGGCTTCTTCCAGCGATGTGTTGACTTCTCCAGTGAATGCCAATGGTTGTACGTCGTCGTCGTAGTCTAACACCCACTGGTACGGCATAGGGCAATGGTGTTTCTTACACCTGCTTCCCTTGCCACAGCCTGACAGAATGAAGTCAGTACATATCCAGGCGCCTCTGTCATCGACGATGCGAATAGGTTGTCTTCTCCGGGGTTCTTCTGACTGCTGCCTTGGCATAAGGAGTGTACTCGGTCCCCCAGCGAAATCCAAACCCCCTAGAGGAGCAGTTGGAGCCGGATATTGAGGGTTTGAAAGTGGGCGCGCTCTCGTGGCTACGCTTTGTGGGTCGACGACAGAGCTCAATCTCTTCGCCTTTCCATCGTACTCGACGAGAATTGTTTTCAGAACCATGTACTCTTTCAGACCCGCGATCTGGTGCTTTCCAAGTATAGCCTTTGTGTGACCCGAGTCAAGGTCATGAGTTAAGTCACAGTTTTCACCGCCTGTCATCTTGCAGAACGTCTTCAGGTTGAGGACGTAGCCTTTGCAGAGGTGCAATCTCTCACACCCCTCCCCCGCGTTACACCTGCGTCTTACGTAATCATTACAGACAAAGGGCGAGGACAGTCGTATCAGGGAAAGTATCTCTTCATCACTGACGTCATCCAGGTTCAGCTTCTTCAGGTTCTCCTGTGTGACTTTTTCGTCGAAGTTGTGAGCGAATATACATTTATTACCAAACCTGCAGTATCCGGACACGTATTTTTTGCAGACGTGGAGGTACCCGCATGAGACACTGTTACACTTTTTATGAGCTGAATTGTAAAAAATGCAGACCCGGCTTCTGGTTTCAAGTAGTGACACGATCGTCTGCCCGTCTGCGGTTTCTCCAGATGAAATCTTGTCGTGTGTTTTTCAAGCCATTTCTGTATATCAACTTCAGGTGGGAAAATCTCTACGTTTGATCTGAGTTCGTCAACAGTTGCCTTGCCTTTGAAGTTCTTCAGAATGTGTTTAAATACGTCTGATTCGGATGGTCCCGGTTGAGAAGTTATTTCGTCACCTGTGTTGAGCTGTTCTAAGCTATCGGCAGCCGGATATCGGTTCCGGGACGTGTTTCTTTTCCTTGCAGGTTTACAGTCGTCGCTTGTTTAACGGTTAACGGCTGCTTCGAGCCTGTGTGTACTTTCGGCAAGCCGAAGGGGGCAATTGTGTGGAACTGAGGCTGTGAAGATGTTCGTGGGGTCATCAAAGTTACGGGCTCCGGTCCGTTAAAATAACGTGTTCCTGTACTCGGACGTGGCAGAGGTTGCGAAGATCCATTGTAGGATTTGGGAAAACCACCGCGCCCTCTTCCTCTGTGACTAAGCAATGCCTTCCCTCGTCCGATATTGCCGTCTTTCCTCCCAACCCCCTTTGGTCGCCGTCTCCGTCTTTCTCTCCTTTGGGTATCTTTTCTGTTACTCATTTCCTCTCTCGGCTCTTTGCCTGGTGCATCATCTTTACAAATCGCTGATTGGTTGGGATCGCCGAGGAGAATAGAGCCAAGGACACTTTGATTGTTGGGAGTTGAGATGTCAATCTTGTAGTCATCGAAGATCCTTTTGTTACAGGGCTTGCTAAGTTTGTGTGAAAAGCCACAGGGTTTATCTGTCTGGCAATGGCCTTAACAAAGTCTTCACACAGATGCAGGTATCTTGCAGTCGTCGGCCTGACAAGTCTTTTGGTTGTACTTCCAGCAAATTTTTGGAAGGGAATTCCTCGCAAGTTGCAATAGTTCGTCCTTGACGTACTGCGTCAACTGAAGTTCTTCGAGAAGGACCGCGTTCTCGTAGGTGTGAAAGGAGTGAGGTTTCCCACAGGCGCGATTGTCATGGCAACGGCCACTGACGAAATCCCTACAATGTGCATACCATCACACCACAGGGCAGTACAGCAGATCGGTTCATGGCATAATTTTAGACTAAAGAGCACGTCACTGTTGTGGCGTGTGCCAGTTTTGCCCTCGACATCGATTTCTCTCAGGTCACTACATGTGACATCGCTGTCATCATCATCATCATCATCATCATCATCATCATCATCATCATCATCATCATCATTGTCACCATTATCGTAATCGTCGTCGCCGCTGTCGCCGCCGCCGCCATCATCATTTCCGTCACCGTAGTTATGATTAATGGTACCATCATCGAAAGCACCATCACCCCGGGCACCATCATCACTGTCATCATCGTTATCACAAACGTCATCACCACAGCCACCATCACCGTCACCCTCTGTCATACTATTCGCGGAACTCGTGAATAGGAGTTGCCTATCCGCAGACTTTGTACGCAGCCGCGAACTGGTGCTCTGTGGGCAGTGTTCCTGCTCAGCGTCATCGTCACCGGGGCAATATGGCGACGAGCCACCAACCTTTGTAAGGCACGATTCCAAATTTTCGGTAGTGTTTGCCGTTGGCTCCATCAGGCTAGCCTACCTGCCGTCTTTTCAACAGTTTTCGTTAAATTCCCTCTTCTTCCTGACATTAAGACCAATCTCGAAGTGATAGTTTACACGTACCAGTCGCCGTGTTTACACTTACCACTACTCATGTCGTGTCGGCCGGTTATGAATAAAATGTTCAAATATTAATACGTACAATTTGGAACACGATCGCCAGTTCGTAGATATGTTACCGACAAGTCACACCCTCTGGTGGAACATATATCGCAAACGGATGAATATGCCCCGACGGCAAGTGTGAAAGGTGTCGCTTCTTGAAGATCGGGCCGCGACACGTTGAAGTCGAAATGTTCGAGGTTGAATCTAGTCGCTCAGTTTGTGTGTTCAAGAGTTAAAGTATAGGTTAATAATCACACATATGATATGACGTCAACGTAAAGGCCGTGTCACCCACTCCATATCAACTACTCTGTCAGCAGGCACGAGACAATTTTGCACCTGGTAGGCGCCCTGCAAGAAGCCAATTTCGAAAAATCGTCAGAAGCAGTGTTTTTAAAGAAGCAGTTTTAGATCCGTCGTGCTCGCATTGGTGCGTCATCTCATGTACTGTTTATGTGATTTTAATTCTTTGTTCTGTTTTGAAAGTGAAGTAAAGCAAATGAATTCGTTCAGGGATAAACCTGATAAGGAACCTGCCTATTTAAATATAAGTGTAATATTTACATTTTATGCCGAAATAGATTTTGGAAGTGAAAGCGAACACTGTTCGCAATCGAACTCCAGCTTGGAAACAAATATTTTTCGCTCCGAACCAGACTTGTTCTATTCTTGTCTTCTGTCCAGGACAAAGGCTGGCCACTACCCTAAGCCATGCGAATTATTAAAAAGCCAAGAACCCCACTCATGAAGGAAACTCCTCATCACCCCGTCACCCTTCATTTATCGCTGGTCTTAATATGAGCAGTGCGAGAAGCAGACTGTATCGTAATAAGTTCACACACTAAGACATATTTGTACCGGTATGCTGTCAAACCTCCTGCGCAATACAAACATTCAAACGTGTATGTCTATGATTAATAGCTCGAGTTCTGATCTATATTTGTTTGAGGCGCTAGGCGTAGCCGTTGAACACGCTCACACGCATAGTAATGTCAAGTTATTTTGATTTATGTGTGTCTATATAGAAATATATATATATATATATATATATATATATATATATATATATATATATATATATATATATATATATATATATATATATATATACAAAATGTATACAATGTGCCCTCCCGGTTATCACCATAATGGCTTTATGGCAACCTCTGAACTTGGGCACAGAGAGTATATATATATATATATATATATATATATATATATATATATATATATATATATATATATATATATATATATATATATATATATATATATATATATATATATATATATGGCTTTGTAGGCGGTCCCTGTCTGACCCTGCGCCAAATCTGATAAAAGTCAGATGCAGAGATGTTGGCCTGTCCAACTTTGCTTCTTCTCACAACTATACAGCCTGGCTATAGCTCAGTTATTGAACCACGCTTTTGAAGGCTGGGGTTTTAGCCGAGTGGTTCGGACTGCGATGTCTTCGCTAGTATATGATGACTTGGCGCCGTATATTATGAGTTCTAGTCCAGTCCAGAATTGACCCGATTTGGAAAGAAAGAAGCAAAGGTGGACATGTTGCCATCTCCACGTCAGATTTTCTTTGCCACCTGTGATGTAGACTGCCCCAGGACCAAGGGTCACCACTAATTCACCGATTTAAGCTAGTAATACATCAAAATTTTCCATCAAAATGTCACATCACAAAGACTTCTGAAGTTCGTTCACCCCGACCCTCCCCCCCCCCCCCGTGCAATAATTAACTTTATGTAAATAAGTATTCTTAACCTGTCTAAAATGGTTTTGGTTCTGCCATAACGAAAACAAGTCGCTGTGCTATAACAGGTGCCGTCAACGAAGCTGTTCCTGCAAAAAGGTGTTCCTGCGCTGTTTTTCAACGGGCGGGGTAATGTAAAAGCTAATCCTTGGGTGGGGAGAAAGTCAATATTTACAGTAGGGGGGAAGAAATTTCAGTTTTTACAGGGGTGAGGATGTAATATTTGGCAGTGGGTACCGGAAAAAACGTTTAAAAAATATAATGTAATATAATAATCAAAAGCGGGCGGAAATTTCAATAATGGGGAGAGGGCAGTGGGGAGCTTCAACTGTTCTACAGAGTGGTGAGTTGCAGACCATAGGCCTAGATGTTGGAGAGCAGTGGGCATCATAATTCCGTAGGAGGGCATATTTTCCGCATACGGCAAGAGGAAGGGCAGTTACCTACAGGTCTACTTTCCCCTCCCAATGTTAGGTCAGAAATATGTTAAACCAACATATTTGGTGATGATTTTGTGAAATTGAGGAAATTTACCGGTTGGGCTCGCTCTCTCTCTCTCTCTCTCTCTCTCTCTCTCTCTCTCTCTCTCTCTCTCTCTCTCTCTCTCTCTCTCTCTCTCTCTCACCCCCCTTGCGACTCACATGAAACATAAAAAGTCACGGAGACAAAACATCGTATCGGAGATATCATTATAGAGACTTATTTATTGATAAAGATAATCGCAAAATCTTCATTTATTGGAGTCCTATTTCAAACGTCCATTTTCTGATTGTGATGCTCTCCACCCCAACCCGCCCTGAAAACACAAGTCGAATTATCTTTACAAAACTTTAAAACACCTAAAATATTGTAAATCATTTTCAATTTACTTTTTTGTTAAAAGTCATTGTAATCACTTCTAAGCGATAGCTGTCGTTATACTGTTTGTTGTCTTTATCCCATATCCTGGTCCTGTAAAGTCCCTTTTCTGGTGATGTTTCCCGCCACATACTATCAATGCACTAGCGGTCTGATCTGACACACACTAGAGGTAGGAATACATCATGCAGATTGTTATTGTACGAAATAGTCAAATTTGTCAAATACTTTATCCGATAACGCAAACCACAGCAGACAAAGTATCATCTTCTCGCCCATGTTACCAAGACAATCACGGTACAAAGGTGGTGCTTGTCGACTTTGCCTGGATGGGTAAAGTACATGACACCCTTACGACTAGCAGACAACCTTCCATATTAATAATGTGCTTGTTTACATAGTGTACTGATAAAAAGCACAAGGGCTTGTGAGACTCGGAGCAGAGTATTCATAGAATATAATCGATCGATGATGAATAATTAACAGCTCCTGAAGCCGTGCAAAACGTTGACCTGCAGCCCATGTATTTACTTCACTGCACCACGGTCCGTGATAGAGGGACCGTGATTGCACCGATGCACAAATTCGAAGACAAAAATATTCCCGTAAGTCGATTGCCCGCCCTCATCATGCCTTAAGTTGGTTGATGGTAACGCTTATCGCACATGACGACCAATCATACCATCTTAACCACATTACAGTACACTTTTTCTCGTGGGTTTTACTTTTATATTGTAAAGGGGTACGCCGGTGGACGAGACAGGGCGCGTACCAAAATCCATGTGACACCCAATATCTGCACTCACTACGTCCATAAATCGACTTTTACATCCAGCCCAACGTATTGACGCGAAATGTGGCAGTGGGGCTCAACGAGATCAAGATAGTTAACTCCTGGATTTCGAGCTTTCCATTTGTTCTGTTCACCCACTCATCTCATGTTATGATCAAGTAAACGATCATGACTATAAGCGTATGGACTAAAAAATCACAAACATGAACAGATGGACATTTGAACGAGAGAAACTCATCCGAGCGTCGCTACTTCAAGGGGCACTGGTAGAAGTTTTTGAATAACACATAAATGCCACGGCTATTAACTACCATATTAATGTCACGGTCACTCTCTACATTCTGATTGATAATGGCCGACTGTCAGATTATTCAACATTATATTATATCATACTACCATGCGCCATTCTGATTGGACGAGAGCTCATTTCACCGATGCTAAAATACTGTTTTAGCACTGATAGCAGTGGTAAAACGGGCCCCTAAACCAGCATTTTCGAAAATTTCCCACTCGCTGCATTTGAACGTACCCATCGGATCTAAACCATAGACCCTCGAGAAAAACCGAAACGGTCCGCTTTGTTTCAAAGAAAGAAGACCGAATTTTGATACTCAGATAAAGTGTGGGTCTGTAACTCACCTCTTGGTGAAAATAAGCTGCGATCGATGATAAAATACATCTCTGAAGCAGCACATTTGAGTGTGATGTAGACGAAAAATATTGAGGCGACAGCGTACCATGGACTTTTAGGAGTCGAGACGCGATATATCCTACCGCTCTCTAAAATGAAGCTAGTATTCGTTCACACACTAATAAATTGACACTTCCTCACAGTAACGGTATGTCAGATATTCTTTACCAAAGTTTTGGCTGCAACAGACCAGGGTCTCCTAAGGATGTAGACCAAGAAGTTCAAAATAACAATAGAATGACTCCTGGCGACTGCGACAAAATTTGACATCAAATGCAACGAGTAGTGTCAGCGTCCAGCTCTCGCTGCATCGGGCAACACACTCTGCACAACTGTTCATCACAGTTGCAGTCATCGCACGTCTGGATTATTTCAAAACTGCATGTTTTCTGGTACAATTAACATCCGAATTATCCATCAAAAATACATCCTGTAACTTCACTGTACCATCTCTGAATGTCGCAACGGTCGACGCGTAAATCTATTTTTAGTATGCCAAAAAACCAGGACTATTGGATATGTAAATTTACGAAAAAATTATTACTTTTTCTTTTGATTTGAACTCTTGACCTGTTTTCTGTGTCTGCAGCAGGTATTTTAACAAGTATTATGATCGCGTTGCATGCGAATAAAATGCAATGTTGATTAACGTAATGCGTATTTATCGTAGGATACTGTGTGCCTGTACGTAATCCCAACATAAAAATGCTCGGTCTCGGGCGCAGAATTTCCGACGTTCGATCTTTTAGACGTCCATTTTCTGCATTTGGGGCTTAAAGTGACGAAAATACCCAAACAAAACAACAAAAGACACACAAGTTGATATAATATAATAGCAATAACCCCCTTCGCAGTCGGGTATACACTCGATTTTGGTACAATTCGCTCAATATAGCACTCGCCTATCGGCTCGTGCTATGAGCTTATGTCGCGCATTGTACCAAAATCTCCTGTATACCCTCCTGCGGCGTGGGTTATTGCTTAATTATATTACCGTGCCCTACCCGTCGCATTTTGATTGGTCGAGCTGAACCACGTGACTGACCACAAATGCACAGTAATGGTTTGTTTACATGCCCGTGAATATGAATAATAAGATTAACAACTCAAAGTATCGTGACTTTACAGCTCAAACGTAAATCATAACCAATCACAAAATAAAATGGAGCACTTGTAGGTCAAGATGAGATACTTTTTTCTGAAAACATCTCCGGATTTGCCAATTTTTTACAGCGCGCGTGACAGTGCGTCGCGTATTGCTGTTTCTGGGGCCCAGTTGTCGTTCGCTCCGGAAATTGTCGCAAATTTTGACGGTTTTCTCGGGTTCGCTGATAATGGAAATAACAGACTCCGCTCTGACCATTTAACGTTTATTTGTGGGCGCGGGCTCGAGGAAAGCCAAATTAAAGGGCTCGGCAAGCCTCGCCCGTTAATTTGGCTTTCCTCGAGCCCGCGCCCATAAATAAACGTTAATGGTCAGAGCGGAGTCTGTTATTTCCATTATATTATCAGAGAACCTAAGAAAACAATCCAAATTTCCGAAAATTTCCGGAGCGAACGACAACTGGGCCCCAGAAACTGAGCAATACGCGACACACTGTCACGCGCGCTGTAAAAAATGGCAAATCCAGAGATGTTTTCAGAAAAAAGTATCTCAACTTGACCTACAAGTGCTCCATTTTATTTTGTGATTGATTATGATTTACGTTTGAGCTGTAAAGTTACGATATTTTGAGTTGTTAATCTTATTATTCATATTCACGGGCATGTAAACAAACCATTACTGTGTATTTGTGGTCAGTCACGTGGTTCAGCTCGACCAATCAAAATGCGAAGGGCAGGGCACGGTAATATAATAATAGTTCAGTACCCGACCACGCTCACGAGATAGCGATGCAGGTATATCAGTTGTCTCTAACGCCTGGAATAGTGATAATATGAATGCTGGATTAGCTTACACTAGCTTGAGAACGTTTGGGGTCCATTATTTCTCAACGATACAACTATTTCTCAAAACATGGAATCTGGCGTGAGTTTTGACATGATATCTTTGAAAATAATCTACATAATACTCAAGTATTGTCTGGCCTTCATTGTGCCCGTTCTTCAAACGACCTTTCTGTAGGCTTTAAGTTACTATGTGCAAGTTGCCTAAGGGGCCACGGTTAGCACTATTTTATGAATATTTCACAGATAAGATGGCATGAGTTCTCGTCCGATCAGAACGACACACCAGTATATTTGTCATACTGGTATAACATAAAAATGCTTTTGCTGGATTAAGGCAAGACTCATAGCGATTCTTAATCTGGGATTAGCTACTTGAATATAAAGAACCTTGATCTTCGCGAAAATAACGAGTTTACGGCAGCACTTCGGGAGGCAAATTCCTCCAGGGTACAGGATTTTGTCCGTGTTTCACCAAGGATACAGATACTCTTTCCATCACCATTTGTGAGTAGCGTTTAATTTCCGGCGAAAGAACTTCCTCATATAGCTTTGCTTTGCTGGAATACTGGCGATGATAGTTTCCCTCCGTGTTCTTCCGGACACAAGCCATTCTGTTTTCATCAACTGTCAAATTAACAAACTTTACAATTCTCTTCATTTCATGCACTGCGTTTTCTTGGATATTTTCATAGAAGACTACATGTACAGGTATGCCAAGTTCCAACCAATTGTTGGCGAATCTCTCGAAAAGATGCACTTGCCATTCTACAGCGCGAAACCACTCTGTGAAATATAAAGTGACATTCAGAGTTAAGAAAGAGGGATAATAGGTAGATTCATTGAACATTAAACTTCAAGCATTTCATAGGGTATTTAAAGTACATTAACATGTTATAGTGATTTTCGTCACTTTTAGTAACTACTTTGCATGTTAAAGATAGTCCCTGTTTTTGTGAAATTTATAATGATACAAAGCCAACACACAAATGCTGATTACAAAATAGGGCTATGCATCGATTCTGACTGATTTAGAGTGTATACAGCGTCTGGTCGGTAGATCTTTCCGTCCGGATACATACAATTTTGTGCAGCGAAAGATTCATCATTATTCTATAATTCATATAATTCATACGTAGTAAAACTTTGGTTAGGGTCTTTTCCAACACGCTGCCCTCCCCCCCCCCCCACCAGGGAAAAAACCTGTCAGCTATAGGCCTATCATTCACCAGAATATATGAAGGTGTAACATATATGCCGTCTCCATGTCATCATTACCTCGTTGCATCAAACCAAGCACAATATCCTTTCGTGTTAATATGTTGTGATGTTAATATGTTGCATAATTTGAATAAGATTTCCGAAGGCATCGATAAACTTACATTTTGAGTAAGTGCATTTTGCCGACTGCTGTTGCCATCGCTGTTACTAAGGTAACTTTTACTTTTTGAGGTTCCAAGATATCGATAGAAAAGACAGTTAGCTGAGGACACTGGAATAGATATTTTGAAATGATCATTCTGCCACTCACACATTCATACCTTTGTCATATTTCAAAGAGTTATTCCAATAAGCCATTGATGTCTGATTTTTGGTCAATTGACGATTTCTCTCTGCAACTGCCACGCTACATGGATTACGTAGCAGTAAAATTGCTGCTTTGGCTTTCTCATGCATTCCCGGTCCAGAAAGTCTAGCAGAGTGAGTTTTCACAGTCAGTGTTGTCCCTGTGTCCAATCTTCAAGTTCACCTGTATATCCTTGAAAGAGTAATGATAATTTCGCGATCAGCGACATCATTATCACCGTCACCTGCTTAATGGTGATGAAATATTTGCACGACTTATGAAACCGGTCCAAGTACAGTGATAACAATTCTCTTTTTAGCATATTCAAATAGTTCTGCTTTGATTAAACAAAACGATGTAAGAGCACAAATCACGAGGAAACAGTTATTTCAAATTACGAATTAACTTGTTCCTTGATTAATCTGAAAAGGAACATTTCTTTCAAAGAATAAACTTCGGAAATCAATTAAATTTCGATATATTATTGTTACGATTACTTTTCAATGAGATATCGTGTTGTGTTCGTATTTCAGCAATTTATAAGAAAAAATATGGCTTGCATTTCCTGCACAGTTTGATAATTCTTCAGTGAGGCTTGTCTTGGCCATCTGCATATGGTATAATTACAATTATGAAAAAAAGTTTCGGATGTCACAAATCTGTCGAAAGTTAGCATTTGCGCATGTAGACTGGCACCAACTATAGTACATGTTTACAACAAGAAACAGAAAGTACACCTGCAGTCATCAATACACTACAAATGAAAATGTTTTTTTCAAGCATACAGAAAACTACATCTCAATCTTGCCAGGCTTACCAGTTTTCGCTAAATGCTCAACGTTGTACTCTGACCCTGTGTAGAAACCTGTCGCTTGCTGTATCAAATGACGGGTCCAAGTATTCCCTGAACCAGGTGGGCTTGCCAGTGCTATGACAGGAAATGTGCCCGGGGCAGCCAAACGAACTGAGCAATCTGAAATGACAGAAAATATTGAGTACATCGAGGACCCTTGAAAAGGGACTTCAATATCTATAACTTAAGAGTACTTTACGGCATTTTAGCTTTTCACCGCAACATCAATGAGTGTATGATCTGGTTAAATGTTGTTAATTTAATAATTATCATACCCTTGTGGAATATATTCACTGGCAAACGTTAATCAAAGAAAGGATTCACTGACAACTACAGCGCTTGCTTTCTTGATTGAGTAGGAAATTATTAACAAAGAGCATTTTAGCTACAGGTTTCACGCTTTAAAAAAACAACACGTCAACCATGAACTAACAGTATTGCAATACTAGAAACATATCACGGATTAAGATTTTGTAATCCCAGTAAGATAGGGTATGGGACCTCCAACCAGTTTTCACTCGTCGTGCATTTGTTTCGTATTTTAATCGATTATGTTACACTATTCTCTACCTTTACTTTGTTGTCTCTATTCAATTTTTTCTCAATTCCACCATAAATACAGTTTCTTCTTCTATATCATGAAGAAAAACATCTGTTTAGAATCGAACTCATAAGAAATGTCCTGCCCTATTATACATAGTGACGATTTATTAAAATATGGCAGACTTCTAAAAGAAAAGGAAATATTTCATATACTTAAAAATAAAAGATACTGAATGATACAGAGTAATATAATTAAACACGCCGTACCAAAAGAATGGATACGAATGTCGACATCACATTATTCGAGTTGTAGTCAGCGAAGAATGTCAAGATCTTAGAGATACTTCACTCACGATCGATAATATGGCATCTTCCTCTATCCTTTAAATTATCCTTAGGGTAAACTAAATATTGGACATGACTTAATCCCAGACAGCAAACAAACTAAAGACACCTCCGATACGCCCAACACCTCGTTGATACATCGTTCAAAATACACTTAACGAGAACAGTGCACAAATAAAGAAGCGTTTTGATAATGCCCAAGGCTATGCATCCACAAGCATTTCTAATTTAAGTACGCTCTTCACCTTCACCACACATTTGAATGAAAACAATCTTATCTCAATCAAGCAGACACTTATACTAGCTCGATAAAACTTAACAGTAAACTTGATGTAAGTCACGCCATCCAGTAAAAAGAGAACTTAATATAGGAAAAGGTAGAAGTTTCAACAGAGACCAAATTAAAGAGCTTACCTGAGGCCGTATCTTCACTGTCAGTTCTAGGCACAGAGTTTTTAGTGGACGTCCCAAAGTTACCAGCGGAACCTTGCTTTGTAAACACTTCAGGTACCATATAGATAAAGAGTATCCACCAGAGAGAGGTGAGTAGGGTAGAAAGATTGCTACCCGAGTTGCTGAGCTAGGCATGTTTAAATTATTTTCTGCTTATACCTTGTCCACTTTCAGCTCTGCAAAAGAACAAAATTCATTCATTCATTCGTTCATCAAATATGGAGCCGTCAATACAGACTATTATTATCGTAGAATTCGGCTTTTAGAAGTTATCAGACTGTGACCTTTTGAGTTCTTATAGCAACCGAAATGCAAAATGTCAAATTTGCCAACAGAGCCTATGTCGATGCAATGTGCATGATTATTGATATCAATAAATATATCCCATAATAGAATTCACCATAAATCCCAATGCCCGTTCAGATTCTATATATGCCGTTTGTGGAGACGCGGCTGTTTTGTATGTGACAATAATCTGTTATACCATGCTTCAGATAAAAAACAAGAAAATGCCTTAAAGAATCAAAATATTGGTATAATCATGCTACAATGTCTCTGAATACACCCCAAGAGAGAGATACACATGTAGACCACCAGCAAATGCGAAGGCACTAAACGTTTTTTGAAAATCTATACCTTTCTGAATTTTTTTTTCAAAAAATTGTTCAATTGTATTGTGACTTCAAAGTTATTGCAAAATTGTACAAAATGGATCAAAAATACAACGCCCAGCAATCAAACGACTGCTGTACTTTATGTCGATATTCCCAAGTTAGAGTGCTACTCTATTGCATGAAAGGTATCGAAACGCTAAATGGAGAAAATATCCAAGGTTGTCAAACCAAGGAGGGGTGGGGTCTGACTGACAATGGCCAATGGATTCGTACATGGATGAAACGTGCGTAGAATTTGAAATATATAGATCACCTGCGGATCATAAAAGCTACACAATTTGTTTGGTCAAATACGCCAAATACAGTTGAGACCGGCTGGCGAGAATATTATAATGAAACTTCCGCCTTCCAAAATGTCTAAATTGTTTTCTTTGGTTTTCCATTGCATTCCTATATATCGTCAAACGACATTTTTCATGGACAGTTGAGTGATGTTGTTCTGCAAAGAAGGACTGCCTGGCAAAATTAGTAACTTTTGCTTTTCAGGTTTTCCAAATCTGACCACCCGCTCAGACCAAATGGTCGACCCTTAAACAGACACACCCATATATTTCTGAAAACGCTCCTCTCATACAAGAGTTGGTTTAGAGGTTGTTATGGAAAAACTCACTAAAATCTGGTGATCGGCATAAACTGGGTGGAAAGAAGTGCACATGAATTGACAATATGTTAGCAACTATGCCCGGTAATTTGTAAAATTAGGGAGATCCTGGAGACAAAGACATGTAATGACTTTTCCCCAATGGCATTGCTTATGTAACTATTCTTTGTTTCGCTAATAAGCGTACGGCATAAGCACTGTTCTATACAAATGCGCTCGGTCAGGAAGGTGGAGGGGACTACCCCTAGAGTGACCGTGGTGAGGGGATAGTTTGCTTTGAAGACGCCAGGGACGACGGAATTCTGAGGGGTTTTTAATTCAAATTCATTGGGGCTGAAACTGATATAGACAGAGCATGGAAAAACTTCTCCGTCGAAGATAACAATGAAAACTACTTGACTAAGTTGCAAACGCTTATGCGATAGAAAAGACAATAGAAAGAGGGTCTCTATAGAAATGTTGAATACATGTACCTCTGACGCAGCAGTTTACTAATATACTGTTGGTCAAAAACAATGACAACCTTTAACTAAAGCCACATCGACGCAAAGTATTTACTAGAAATTCTGTGAAAATACGGAAGATACTGGTATGACAACGCTTTGACACTACCCGACAAGTCTCTATGTGTAATTTAGGATTTCTGTCAAGTATTTAGACGTCCTGCTACAAGATTTTTGTCAATAAAAAGTATGAAATCGGGCAGGAACTTAATTCTCAAACCGTTTATGGTCGATCATGTATATTGTCAATTGACGAATTACATGCTCGACCATGAACGGCATATTTGTTTTGTTTGGTTTTTATTCGGCGGAGTAGCGAGGTTTAGAAGAATGTGCTGATGTTAATTTTATCTTTATACCACCCAAAGTTGTACAAAAGTAAGAAGGTTATGTTACAAGAATCGCCACATGGCCTAGAATGTTGAAATGGTTTGTAATATTCCAAAAGCAGGAATTAACGAGGGATAAAGAGCAATTTTAGACCAGTATGACACTCATCATTTGCACAAATCCCTCCATAAATCGACTTTTACATCAAGACACAGTGTGGAGGGACTGTGCTATTTTTTACATCCATGCTGTGATCAAGACCAACGCATTGACCTGAAACGTGTGCAGTGGGGCTGAACGCGATCAAGTTAGTTGACTCCTGAATTTCGAGCCTCGTTTTTGTCGTGTTCTCTCACACATCTCATGTAATTATCAAGCAAACGATCATGACTATAAGCGTATGGACTAAAAAACCACAGACATGAACAGATGGACATTTGAATGAGAGAAACTCACCAGAACGCTGCTACCTCATTCCATGGACGTGGCACCATGGCACACCAGAACACGGGTATTGAATAGTTTGTATACATGAATGCCATTGTATACTACTATGTTAATGTCTAGATCGCTCTTTATATTCAAACTATTGATTGATACTTGCCGGCTGTCAGATTAGGAAGCGTTCAATGATTTTTGCTAGGGTGGGGCTGGGCATCCATCTCGCGTGTCTTTCAAAATCAGTGAAACACCCTACCAACTATAAAAAACTTAACCCCGTATTCTGTATGTTTAAAATCAATTCATCGCCAGCTGCCCGACTGCTGGTATATCCACAACAAAAGCCGCCCAAGTAATTTGGGTTTAACTCATTCAGTTTTTGCTGAAGCATTGAACGTAAAGTACGATTAAAATATAAAACTGTGGTAAAACGGTACATTTACTCGACTTATTAGTACATCTAGAAGTACCGGTGCTGCAGTAATGATATTTTTTTTACTGTTTTCCTTTAATAATCCAACTTTGACTTTGATAACTCAGCAAAAACTTAATGAGCGAAACCAATACACAGAGCGGATGGGGAAATATATTTACCTTAAAGTATAGGATAAAGCCCGAGTACGAGGGCTCTTTGGTATATAAAGTCCAACCCAACGATAAAATCTCGAGGCCGCAGGCCGAGACATTTTATCGTAGGGTTGGACTTTATATACCAGAAGAGCCCTCGTACTCGGGCTTTATCCGACTTAAAAACTATCGCCCCTAACTGATATATTTTTGTTTTCAATGTGTTTACGTCAACCGTCCCCTTAGTCAATGTAACATGTTTAGGATATGAATTAAAACTTTTATTTGTGAAATAGCCTTCCAATGTAATGGAACATCCTATAAATGCCCTAGGGCACATTATATAAATGCCCTAGGGCACAGCAGATTTTTTGATGCAGCTGGTTTCCGCTGTGTTACCAAATTTGAATATTAAAACGTACCAGATGTCTACAGAATATGACATGTTCACTTTTGATTGGACAGTACTTTACTACGGCGCTGTCATTCGTTTCTGGAATTTGGTGACCAAGGCTTTACGAGTAAATAAAACACCCTGAATTGAGCACTCTGATTGGTCAATCAACAGTAGATAGTTTTTAAAAGGGGATTATTGAAAGGCCCTGCTTTTCTTCGAGATCTAGTATGTACAGTGTACTAGGTCAGTGTACTTCTCCATTACAACGCATGCGCAGCTACCATCTTCATTGATTCCAGCATCATCATTGTCACCCGAGTATACATCTTTTGTTTGCTACTATCATATGGAAATTACACAGGCCTGGACAAAAACAACTTTTGAGTGCAGGAAGAGCAAAGTACAATCCAAGCTCTGTAACTCTTTAATGAAGCATTGTCGCTTAGACAATCAGTAGTCGGTATAGACCTCTGTAACCCTTTAAAATGTATCCTCGTTTTCAGACATGGTTGAATATTTTATTCAAAAGTCAATTTTTACATTTCTTTCTTGCCTGACTGTGCAATCTTCATGACAAAGTGTCACTGTCTATCTGATAGCTTAACAAAATGAAACTCGTTTTGAGCCTGATAGAGGTCCGCAGCATATAGAATCACCCTATATTAACCTGATGCTCTCTACGTTTAAGAAAAAAATGAGTATCGTGTCCCTAGATTCGTCGCTTTCGTCCTACTCCAATATATTCAAAACTAATGATTCAGTCGTCAACTTCTCTCACGAGATACAGTGCAGGTACACCAAGGGCCTCTAACTGCTAGGTTAGTTAACATTAGGTTGAGGATGTTTGGGATCGATGTATTTCTCAACGATACAACAACTCAAACATGGAAACTCGCGTGATTTTGGACAGGGATGACACCATTGAAAATAATATAAATGCTTGTAATTGTTAAGTATGGTCTAGTTCTGCATTGTCCCTGTTATACGACTTTTCTTTTGATTTCCAGTTACTATGCGAGTTGAGGGGCCCCGGTTAGGACTATTACATGAATATTTCACTTATAAGATGGCGTGAGCTCTCGTTCCGATCAGAACGACACATCCCCGTATTTGTCATACTCGTATAACATAAAAATGCTTTTGGAGGATTAAGGCAAGACCCATAGCGATTATTAATTTGAGATTAGCTACTTGAATATAAAGAGCCTTAATCTTTATGTAAACGGCAGCACTTCAGGAGGCAAATTCCTCCAGGGTACAGGATTTTGTCCGTGTTTCACCAAGAATACAGATACTCTTTCCATCACCATTTGTGAGTAGCGTTTAATTTCCGGCGAAAGAACTTCGTCATACAGCTTTGCTTTGCTGGAATACTGGCGATGATAGTTTCCCTCCGTGTTCTTCCGGACACAAGCCATTCTGTTTTCATCAACTGTCAAATTAACAAACTTTACAATTCTCTTCATTTCACGCACTGCGTTTTCTTGGATATTTTCATAGAAGACTACATGTACAGGTATGCCAAGTTCCAACCAATTGTTGGCGAATCTCTCGAAAAGATGCACTTGCCATTCAACAGCGCGAAACCACTCTGTGAAATATAAAGCAACATTCAGAGTTAAGAAAGAGGGGATAATAGATAGATCCATTGAATATTAAACTTCAAGCATTTCATAGGGTATTTAAAGTACATTAACATGGAATAGTGATTTTCGTCACTTTTAGTAGCTACTTTGCATGTCAAAGGTAGTCCCTCTTATTGTGAAATTTACAATGGTACAAAGCCAACACACAAATGCTGATTTTAAAATAGGACCATGCATCGATTCTGACTGATTTAGAGTGTATACAACGTCTGGTCGGTAGATCTTTCCGTCCGGATACATACAATTTTGTGCAGCGGAAGATTCATCATTATTCTATAATTCATATAATTCATACGTGGTAAACTTTGGTTAGAGTCTTTTCAAACACGCTGCCCCCCCCCCCCCACCAAGGAAAAATAACCTGGACAGCTATAGCTATATCCTTCACCAATATGAAGGTGTAACATAGATGCCGTCTCCATGTCATCATTACCTCGTTGCATCAAACCCAGCACAATATCCTTTCGTGTTAATATGTTGTGATGTTAATATGTTGCATACTATTTGAATAAGTTTCCGAAGGCATCGATAAACTTACATTTTGAGAAAGTGCATTTTGCCGACTGCCGTTGCCATCGCTGTTACTAAGGTAACTTTTACTTTTTGAGGTTCCAAGATATCGATAGAAAAGACAGTTAGCTGAGGACACTGGAATAGATATTTTGAAATGATCATTCTGCCACTCACACATTCATACCTTTGTCATATTTCAAAGAGTTATTCCAATAAGCCATTGATGTCTGATTTCTGGTCAATCGACGATTTCTCTCTGCAACTGCCACGCTACATGGATTACGTAGCAGTAAAATTGCTGCTTTAGCTTTCTCATGCATTCCCGGTTCAGAAAGTCTAGCGAAGTGAGTTTTCACAGTCAGTGTTGTGCCTGTTGTCCAATCTTCAAGTTCACCTGTATATCCTTGAAAGAGTAATGATAATTTCGCGATCAGCGACATCATTATCACCGTCACCTGCTTAATGGTGATGAAATATTTGCACGACTTATGAAACCGGTCCAAGTACAGTGATAACAATTCTCTTTTTAGCATATTCAAATAGTTCTGCTTTGATTAAACAAAACGATGTAAGAGCACAAATCACGAGGAAACAGTTATTTCAAATTACTAAATAACTTGTTCCTTGATTAATCTGAAAAGGAACATTTCTTTCAAACAATTAAATTCGGAAAATCAATTAAATTTCGATATATTATTGTTACGATTACTTTTCAATGAGATATCGTGTTGTGTTCGTATTTCAGCAATTTATAAGAAAAAATATGGCTTGCATTTCCTGCAGTTTGATAATTCTTCAGTGAGGCTTGTCTTGACTATCTGCTTATGGTATAATTACAATTATGAAAAAAAGTTTCGGATGTCAAAAATTTGTCGAAAGTTAGCGTTTGTGCATGTAGATTGGTACCAACTATAGTACATGTTCACAACAAGAAACACAAAGTACTAGTCATCAATAGACTACAAATGAAAATGTTTTTTTCAAGCATACAGAAAACTACATCTCAATCTTGCCAGGCTTACCGGTTTTCGCTAAATGCTCAACGTTGTACTCTGACCCGGTGTAGAAACCTGTCGCTTGCTGTATCAAATGACGGGTCCAAGTATTCCCTGAACCAGGTGGGCTTGCCAGTGCTATGACGGGAAATGTGCCCGGGGCAGCCAAACGAACTGAGCAATCTGAAATGACAGAAAATATTGAGTTAATCGAGAACCCGTGAAAAGGGACATCAATATCTATAACTTAAGAGTACTTTACTGCATTTTAGCTTTTCACCGCAACATCAATGAGTGTATGATCTGGTTAAATGTTGTTAATTTAATCATTATCATACCCTTGTGGAATATATTCACTGGCAAACGTTAATCAAAGAAAGGATTCACTGACAACTACAGCGCTTGCTTTCTTGATTGAGTAATGTGCATTTTAGCTACAGGTTTAATATAACGCTTTAAAAAAAAACAACACGTCAACCATGAACTAACAGTATTGCAATACTAGAATCGTATCACGGATTACGTTTTCGTTATACGAGTAAGATAGGACGAGGGACCTCCAACCAGTTTTCACTCGTCGTGCATTTGTTTCGTATTTTAATCGATTTATGTTACACCAATCTGTAGCTTTACTTTATTGTGTCTCTTCATTTTTTTTCTGAATTCCACTATAAATACAGTTTCTTCTTCTGTTTTATATCATGCAGAAAATCATCTGTGTAGGATCGAACTTATAAGAAATGACCTGTTGCAGATTTATTAAAATATGGCAGACTTCTAAAACAAAAGGAAACATTTCATATACTTAAAAATAAAAGAAACTGAATGATACAGAGTAATATAAGTAAACACGCCGTACCAATAGAATGGATACGGATGGCGAAATCACATTATTCCAGATGTAGGTCAGCGAAGAATGTGAAGATTTTAGAGATACTGCAGTCATGATCGATAATATGACATCTCTCCACTTATCCTTTAAATTACCTTATAGGTAAAGCAAATATTGGACATGACAGCTAATAAACTAAAGACACCTCCGATTCACTATAACACCTCATTGATACACCATTCAAAATGTAACACTGAGAACAATGCAAAAAATAAAGAAGCGTTTTGTTAATTCACATGGCTCGGCATCCACAAGCATCTCTTATTCAACTACGCTTTACACTTTCACCATACATTTGAATAAAAAAATCTGATCTGAATCAAGCAGACACTTATAGCTTGATAAAATTTTACTGTAAACTTGACATAAGTCACGCCATCCAGTAAAGAATAGCTTTGTATAGGAAAAGGTAAACGTTTCATAAGAGACCAAATTAAAGAGCTTACCTGAGGCCGTATCTTCACTGTCAGTTCTATGCACAGAGTTTTTAGTGGACGTCCCAAAGTTACCAACGGAACCTTGCTTTGTAAACACTTCAGGTACCATATAGATAAAGAGTATCCACCAGAGAGAGGTGAGTAGGATAGAACAGATTGCTGCCCGAGTTGCGAATCTAGCTGAGACATTTTCATATAGTTTCCTGGTTTAAGCTCGTACAGTCTTCAGGACTGTAAAGGAACAAAACACGGAGCTCGTCAATACAGTAGACTATCATTATATATCGTAGAAACCATCTTTAAAAGTCATTAGACTTTGACCTTTTTGGTTCTCAGAGCAACCGAAATTCAAATGGTAAAATTTGCCAACAGAGCCTACGTTGATGCAATGGGTATGATTATTGATCTCAATATTCCATAATAGAATTTATTACAACCCCTAATGCCCGTTCAGATATTTTATCCATTTTTTTATTTAATTACTCATCCAACACGCGAGCCCAATTACAGGATGAGATACCCATAACCCACTACCCAATGGAGCAATGAGGAGTAAAGTGCCTTGCTCAAGGGCACAACACCGTACTGGAGTCTCGAACCCACCATCTTTTGACAGTGAGTCCGTTACTCCGGACATACGGGGACTCGCACTCGCTTCAATAATGAGTCCGGTACCCTAACCGCTACCCCACGGTGCCTCCCATACATTCTATATATGCCGGGGGTTTTTTTGCAGGCGCGACATTTTCGTATCACATTAATGGTGTGTTATACCATACTTCGATAAAAATAAAAGCAAATGTACTAAAGAATCAAAACATTTGTACAAGTTAATGTCTTTGAATACACAAGTAATACGATTGGAACTAATTTGGGATAATTGGATTTTCTTGTTTTTCAAATTTCTCAAACGTGTTAGGTGCCATATAGCTGAATGTTGCAATATTGCAAATTACTCATAAAAACAAGTGTGTAATATAAAAAGAAAAGCAGATGAGATTATATTTGTAGATTAAATCGACATTACTTCACCATCCAATTATCCCGAATTAGTTCCAATCGTGTTAAGTGAGAAACATGTAGAGCATAAGCAAATACAAAGGCACTAACAATTCAAAAGGTCTTTACTTTTCTATATTTCTTTTCAAACTATTATTCAAAATGTGTTGTGACTTCGCAATTTATTGCAAAACTGTACAAAATGAGTAAAAAATGCAACGCCCAGCAATCAAACGACTGCTGTACGTTATGTTGATATTCCCATGCTAGAGTGTCACTCTGTTCCATGAAAGAAATCGAAACGCAAATGGAGAAAATATCCAAGGTTGTCAAACCAAGGAGGGGGTGTGGTCTGACTGACAATGGCCAATGGATTCGTACATGGATGAAACGTGAGAAGAGTGCAAAATATATTTAACCCATGGATAACCTGCGGATCAACTTAGCTGCACAATTTGTTTGGGAATGGCCCGCATACAGTTCAGACCGGGTGGTGAGAATATTTTAATGAAACTTCCGCCTTCCAAAATGTTCCAAATTATCTTCTTTGGTTTGCGTTGCATTCCTATATATCCTCAAACACATTTTTTCACGGTTGAGTGATATTGCTTTGCAAAAGAAGGACTGCCGGGAAAAAGTAGTAAGTTTTGCTTTTCAGGTTTTCCAAATCTGACCACCCACCCCGACGAAATGGTCGACCCTTAAACAGACACACCCATATATTTATGAAAACGCTCCTGTCATGCATTTAACAATAGAGTAGGTTTCGAGGTTATCATGAAAAAACTAATTCAAATCTGGTGATCGGCATAGACTGGATGCAATGAAGTACACATAAATTAACAGTATGTTGCCAACTACGCCAGGCAATTTGTAAAAGTAGGGAGATCCTGGAGACAAAGACATGTAATGACTTCCCACAATGGCTGTATATGTGGAGATTGTTTACGTAACTATTCTTTCTTTCGCTGATAAGCGTACGGCATAACTTAAACCCTACTTTATATATTATATTACCATGCCCTGTCCGTCGCATTTTGATTGGGCGACCTGAACCACGCGACTGTCCACAAATACACAGTAATGGTTTTTTCACATGCCCGTGAATATGAATAATAAGATTAACAACTCAAAGTATCGTAACTTTACAGCTCAAACGTAAATCATAATCAATCACAAAATAAAATGGAGTACTTGTAGGTCAAGTTAAGATACTTTTTTCTGAAAACATCTCTGGATTTGCCAAGTTTTTACAGCGCACGTGACAGTGCGTCGCGTAGTGCTCAGTTTCTGGGGCCCAGTTGTCGTTCGCTCCTGAAATTTTCGGAAATGTTGACGGTTTTCTTGGGTTCGCTGATAATATAATGGAAATAACAGACTCCGCTCTGACCAATAACGTTTATTTTTGGCTTTCCTCTCGCCCTTGCCCACAAATAAACGTTAATGGTCAGCGCGTCGTCCGTTATTTCTATAATATATTTATAAATGATTTGCCAACAATCTTTAACACTCATGCATGTGATCCCCCTAATGAGACGACATTGTCATTTTATCTACTTCCAAGACTGGTCTCCAAAATAGCCGTGATATCTTCCATGAATAACCCAAAAGATGGCAACTAACTGCTAACACTGAAAAGACAAAAGTAATGATCTTTAATAAAGGCAATAAATTACTTGACAAAATACTTTATATGGGAGGAAGTGAACTCGAAACCACTAAGAAATTTAATTATCTTGGACTAGTTCTAGAGGCTATGAAAAATCTTAACACTGAAAGGAAAGTTAGCCTCTAATTCTAATCTTAGTGTACCATTGATGCTTTCTCTATTTAATAAACTAATAAAACCTATTTTGACTTATGGCCGCGAAGTTTGGGAAGATGAATGTAATGATAATTCGCCTATAGAAGATGTACACTTGAATTTTTGTCGCTATATTTTAGGAGTTCCAAAATCATCCCCAGAATTGGATATTTACGGCGAACTAGGCCGTTACCCATTAGATGCTTTTGTCAAAAACCAATTACTTAGATACTATAATCACACGGTAGAATCTCACAATAATGTTTTGAGGGAATCACTTTTATTTAACTCATTTATGAAAAGGAAATGGTATCTAACAACTGAGTCACTTATAAAAACGTCTGATGTAGACTCCCAGATGTTCTCTCCACCAAGTTATCAACATCTAGTTTGAATAAGATACACATCAAAATAAAAGATTCATTTATAACTCAATGGAAGAGCGATCATTACAATGATAACAGACCAGGTTCTAAATCAAAAAATAAACTAAGGACATACAGATTATAAAACATAAATTTAGTTTAGAAGAATACCTAATAAATCTACAAAATTATTATTATTATTAAGAAATATACTGAGTAAATTTAGACTGGGATCACACATTTTAAAAATAGAGACAGGCAGACACACAAGAAGTCATGTAGAAAAAAAAAGGTGTCCTACCTGTTTAAATCAAATAGAAGACGAGAAATATTTCATAAATGATTGTACATAGTATTATCAAAGTAGCTCGGTTTATAAAAAAATGGTCTTTTTACAAGACAGAAACTCCGCTAAGTCTCCGTTTCTCCATTGTTTACTTTGCTAGCTCATCCTCCCTTTTTAATTCCTAAGTAAATCTTATTTCCGTTATGTAACCATTTTAAATTCCTCCGGGAATTATTAAGTGTTATCGAATAAAGTTAGTGTATACTACTATATTAATGTCAAGATCGCTATTTATATTCTAACAATTGGTTGATAATTGCCGGCTGTCAGATTAGGAAGCGTTCAATTACTTTTGGTAGGGTGGGGCTGGGCATAGACAGTAGAGAGTTTCTCTACTGTCTATGGGCTGGGTATCCATCTCGCGTGTCTTTCAAAATCATGAAACACCCTACCAACCAAAACATGAGTAACTCCATATTGGGTTAAGTTGTTGCAAAATTTATCAAAGGAGAACGTTAATAATACTGTTTAATGCAGGTGGCGTCATTTTCAATCGGCAGAAGCGTTTTTCTTATCACCCAAGCACGTTGGAATTCCAAGCTATTTTGAAATTCACTGTAATTTAAACTCGGAGGCAAACGGCGGGGCATATTATGCATCAGGTGTTCTCTACAAATAATACCAATGAGATTTCAGTGATACATGCTGCCCTCAGTGGCAATGATCAATATGAATCAAAGACACGTCTTTTTAATGTAACAAACTATAACTTATATAAAATGTTATTAGGATCGCTGTGAAAGGATCACTGAATGACCATTGAAAATGTTAGTGATGTAAAACTCCTTTCATGACTATATCCCTGAGAAATTGCAGAATAGCACCAGAGATGTCTAACAAAACTTATCGTACGTTGGCAGAAACCTCAAAATTATCATCTGTAGAAACCATGGAGTAAAAACAACAATATTTCCTAGACCAGCCAATTAAGAAGTGACGATCTACATGGTCCACACTGTGATTCACATCATACCAAGCGTTCAAAACATTAATATAGAAAACTGGTAAAGCAGCTACAATGCAGTTTGGGACAACACGCCATAGAGAGTGTTGCTGTAATAAATTTGTGTTATTATCAAGATAAAAGTACGACCATGGTAACGCTGTCCATGTCGTGTCTTTACTTTCCACTAATCTTTTCACCCACATAGCCTGCAGTGCTTGCACTTGACATTTTACATTGATATGTTTGGTACCTCCACATTTGTAACCTCTTTCAAGCACTTTGTTTGAAATAATCGTTTGACAAAGATGTCAATAAGACTTTGGACTTTCTGACAGATATCTTCTGGTATACCAATTACAGAAGCAAGGTACATTATCTTTGATACAGCAAGAGATTTTGAAATAACGATACGCCCATAAATTGTAAGGTGGCGCCTTCCCCAAGAATTTAACAAGTTTTCGAGTGATTTCACTTTTTCTTCCCAATTTAATTTCTTGCACAGTATATCATCATAACCAAAATATACACCCAGTGTTTTCACAGGGTTTGTAGTCCATTTAATGTTACCAACTTTCACAACCTTGTGTCTAAACTTGCCCAACAGAACCCCTGTCGTTTTCTTCTTATTCAGCTTTAACCCGCTACATTTGTGAAAGTTTTCCATAACTGTAAGAACTGATTCAACAGAGGCAATATCTTCAACAAAAATAGTTGTGTCATCTGCTAATAATGAAATCTTTGCTTCACGAATTGTGTTGTTTTGACCAGGTAATTTAAAACCTTTGATGCTTTTGTCATACCTAATTTTACATGCCAATATTTCGATCGCCAATACAAATAACAGGGCTGACAAAGAACAGCCCTGCCTGACACCTCTTTGAAGATTAAAGTATCAGAGCACCAACCTTTGTACAGAATACAGCTCTGGATGTCATTGTAAAGTGTTTTCACCCACTGACGAAAGGATTGCCCAAAATTCATGGCAAGTAAAACTTCATTAATATATTCCAATTGACGCTATCAAAAGCCTTTTTATAATCAACAAAAATTGTAGCACCATTTTTATTGTGTTTTTTCGAATAGTGAAAGATATCAGCAATCAGTCTAATATTCTCGCCTATAAAACGTCCCTTTAAATAGCCTGTTTGATCTCTGTGGATTAAAGATGGAAGAACAAGTTTTAATCGATTGGACAGGGCCTTGGTAGCTATTTTATAGTCTGTGTTGAGAAGGGAAATTGGACGCCAGTTATTCAAATCATCTTCTGAACCCTTTTTATAAAGGAGAGTCAGCACACCTCGTTTCTGAGAGACTGACATGACACCACTTCTGTAGGCTTCGTTTAAAGAAGCGACTAACAAATCACAAATTTCATGCCAAAAACAACGGTAAAATTCAACAGTTAAACCATCTGAGCCTGGAGATTTGTTTACTGCCATGCTATTGAGGGCTGCAAGACACTCATTTTCTGATAATTCGCCTTCACAAATACTATTCTGGTCGTCCGAGAGTTGGGGAATGGGCGTTTCACCAAGAAAATCCATTAATGAAACATCTTTATCTTTAGCCTTATATAAGTCACTGTAAAACTTCTTCTGACCCCGTAAAATTTCCTCTGTATCAAACACGCGCGTGCCATCACTTGTGCAAAGTGATTTCATCTCTTTCTTCGTTGCGTTACTTTTTTCTAAACTTAAAAAATACTTTGTACTTCTCTCGCCTTTTTCCACCCAACGCGCTTTAGAGCGAATTTGTGCACCTTCGGCCAGCATGGAGTACAAATCTTCCAGACGTTTTTTAATTGTACTGTAAACCTCAATATTGATATCTGATGGTTCATAAATCATACGCTTTTCTGCTGAACACAACTGCTTTTCCAATTCCAGTATAGTACGATTACTGCTTTTTGTAGCGTTATGAGAATAGACAGTTGTAAACTCCTTTATGTCTTTTTTCGTCAAATCCCATTTGACTTTTGCACTAATATTTGCGTAATTGATTTTACATGATCTAATAATATTTCGCATACTGCTTACGTAATCTTCCTTATTGAGCAAGTAATTATTGAACTTCCAGGTGCCAGCTCCTCTGTCGTTTTTCTTAGGGACTATTTCAAAATATACAGCCTTGTGGTCAGTTTTCAGCGCAGGCCTTATGTCAACTTTTTTTATACTTTTAACAAGGTGTTGGCAATGAAAATTATATTAAAATTCCCCTGAACAAATTGACATGTAAGACACTGTATTCCATTCTCATACGAAAGCGTACAGAACCCCCTATGTACCAGCTTTTGAAATGGTTTCACAATTTAAATGTAACTCCTAGAGAATCAGAAATCAACCTTATTTGGAAAAATGTGTATGATATTACAAATGAACTTAACTGAGAGAGTTCCATGGAAGCTTTTGCACCGTCTACTCCCATGTAACAAATATTTATATTTTTGGAAGATAAAAGATACAATGCTGTGTTCAGTTTGCCAAGAAATAGATTCCTTGGAACATAGATTTTTAAATTGTTCAATTGCTGTAAGATGCTGGACCAAAGCAAAAAACGTTATTAAAAGATTTGTAGGGAAAGAAATTGAAATATCACCATCAAATATTATTTTCACAGAGTGTAATGTAAGTACCGTTACTGACACACATAGAAAATCTGTACAATTTTTAATTTTAGTTGGAAAATGGAGTATCCATAAATACTGGATTGCAAATGTAAATGTACCTATCGAGACTGTTTTCAAAAACGAATTCAATGTAAGATACAATCTTCTTAAAGAGATGCACTTAAAAGTTGACATACTGCATGCTTTTGAGAGAATTAATAGATTAATGTAAAGAGCAGATTTGTTGTATATGGGGATTTCCCCCGTCAGTTGGGATGATATTTTACAATAAAAGATAAAAAAAAAAAAAAAAACCTATCGTACGTTTGAGGCCAACATGACGACATCATCCTAAAAGTCACATAAAAATGTAATTGTCTTTAAGATTTGAACAGATTTGAATCAGATTTCTGAAGGTATCGATAAAGTTAACGGACATGATCACCAACGTTTACAAAGTACTAATTGTCGAATAATGGACTGTGACTGTGAATGTAGTCGCCATCGTTGTCACTAACTTTTTGAGGTTGAAAATAGGCGGTCAGAGGACGCTAGGCAAAATGTTTACAAACGAACACGATTTGACCTAATTTGGGATGATTGGATGGTGAGGTAGTGCAGATTTAATCTACAAATGTTATCTCATCTGCTTTTCTTTTTACATTACACACTTGTTTTTATTTGTATTATTGCAACATTCAACTATCTGCACCTAACACTTTTGAGAAATTTAAAAAATATGAAACTCCATTTATCCCAAATTAGTTCTAATCGTTTCAAACGTTAGGTCTTCCTGCCACTCATAAATCCATACCTTTATCAAATTTAAAACATACAGCTATTCCAATAAGTCATTGATGTCTGATTTCTGTTAATCGACGATTTCTCTCTGCAACTGCCACGCTACATGGATTACGTACAATAGCTGCACTTTTGTTTTCTGATGTATTCCCGGCTAAGAAGCATAACAATATAAGTTTCCACAGTCAGTTTTGTCCTCTGCATATCCTTGAATGACTACGAAAATTTCGTTCGCGACTTCGATGTCACCATAATTATCACCTCATTAATGCTTATGATATATTTACTGTTATTTTTAAGTTGCCCAAGAAAGGGAACGACAAAAAATATCCGCTTACATCAGAATATCCTAATAATGTGACTAATTTTAGTTTACAGTTATCATAGGACAAATATATGACACAATGAAGAAGAAATTCTTTACAAAACATGTACTAGGACCAAGATATCCAAGTTTGCTAGTAAATTTTTTTTATCAGGAATATCAAAGACAAAATTATTTAAATAAAACAAAAGCCAAAAAAGTTCTTGCGAGACCATAGCAGCACACGCACACCCTGCCAACCCGGGATGTTCCCGTTGCCTGTATGCTGTTCGGAAACCAAGTCTATACCAATGGATTGAATCATGGACAGCTGAAGCGATTGAATGACCTTACCCACATTATGTAAAGATTACGGAACTGCTTATTACGTAAGGCCAGAACGAAATAAAAAATGTTCATCGGAATCGCCGCTTCTTCTACTTTGCCCGATTTGAAATGTTTTTTTATTTCGGCAAATTCATACTTCTGGATTTCAGTGATTAGCTGTGCATATCAGTTTTATTATGACAGCATGTTGAAATACTCAGAATGTGTTGTGCAAACACCGACTGTAATTCGCTGTGTTATTGTTGAGAAATACAGTGTTGAATTCAATAACTAGTATCAGTGTATCTTGTCTGAGATATTTCTGGTTAGCTTAAAAGGGGAAAAGATTATTTTGCCTTGTCTGCATCTCGGCAAAAGAGTCCGATGGACCGCGGTTACTTTTGGCCTAAGAAAATTTTTTAAAACATTTCGCTCGCCGCTCCTGGGTCCAAAAATCCGATGAACAAGATTTTTTCTCTGGCCTAACGATCTTTTCTTTCATCAATAAGCGTACGCGTATACGGCGTAAGCGATATGCAGCAATTTATGATATATTTGCAATTGAAACCTTCAGTTGTGAAATTGTTTGTAATTTACAGAACCCTGAATTAACGAGGAATAGAAAGTGGTCTTAAGGTAGTGACTAGGGTTCCTTTGTAAATTTTAGCGATTTTGTGATTATTTCATATTCTGAACCCCTGAAATATGATCTTTTTATTAGAGAAAACTGTGAGGTAACATTGTACTGGAAAATGTCTTAAATTTTAGTGAAAACACGGCCTTCTAACCACTGCGCGAGTTATTATTTTCTTTTTGTTTTAACGGTCCGGATTACTGTCAGCGTTATCGTTATACCTTGAGGAGATTATGTAAATTTTTACGCACGATGTTGCGCATGCGCGCACGTCTTCATAAGAGACGCTATCCAACATGGCTGATGACTGCCGGCAGTATAAGCAGTGTAGAAAACGCAAACGGGGGCCGAAGAAGCAAAATGGAAAGCTGATGGACGCGATGTTGTGTGTTGGCCGCTACAGCTAACACACAGCATAGTACACAGGGCTAGCGAGAGAGTTGCCGACATCGACGGTTATTTACGAAAAGTGAATAAAAGACTGGCATTTTTGGAAGCGATCGAGTAGCTGAGGTCGGCAGGGATACGACTTGGGCCCAAGAACGCTGAATTTCGACAGTAATTTGGCTTTTTACGTCAAGTTCCAAAATGGATTTGAAGTCACCGACCCTACGTACGGGTCTTTGCAGGGTTGTGGTGAGCGAGGCGATTAGCTGTAGCGGAACACATAGCATCGTACGCGGGCTATAGATTACACTGCCGTCCAAAGAGAATCTATTTAATCTTCACTGGAAAATATGGTTCTATAACAGCAGCCCATATCTGGACACTGTCTTGGACTTAGTTTGTCCATGGATGTAGGAAGCATGGTTTGTCCAATTTGTCAATCCGACACTGTTATGTAGGTCTAGAGCACAGCAACGTACGCGAAACGTCGCTTCACGATCGTTGCCTGTCAATTTCTATCTGTGGTCAAGAGAGTGTCGCTGGGTGTCGCGATATGTCGCCGTTTCAATTTTACAATGAGTGAATCTGTCGAGTATCGCCTCAGTCGTTTATTTTAAGTCATGCTTTTACGTGTAACTGAAGTTGATTTTGGTTTCATACCCGAGGCCATAATAGTACATGTCACAGTGGAAAGCGAAATAGCGCACGAAAACCCGGTCATTTTTTATGGTGAGCAAAAGGACTGCAGCTAGCAGATCACATGTGAAAACCACAGAAACAAGTGCGACTTTCCCGCATTCCTTGAACTTCTCAACTACAGAATTTTTTAGAGCATCGAGAGTTGGTCGTCTCATCTCCGAAAGCAAGCAAGCAAGCAAGCAAGTGACGTCTTGTACCACGGTCTCTTTTGTGGAGGACCGTGCTTGTACTATAGGCACAAAATCGGCACTAAAATGAACTGGGCAACCATTTCACACTTGGTACGTGCATAAATTACGGGCTGTGAGACCGGAAGTCGAGCGCTAGGGAGAGAGCGAGCGCGCGTCATCGGCAGAACGCAGACCCGTAAACCATTCCGGCTGTATGATTTTTTAAAACTTTTCTCGTCTTGTAACCAGACTCTAACC